>NC_041385.1:633179643-633188200 GCF_002162155.2 Triticum dicoccoides
GATCGGCTTCAGTTAGCAGCAGTAGTGAAGGAATCGCTCCATCGGGTTCAGTTAACAGCCATCGATCGATCGCTCGGGTTCAGTAACGCGTAGCCTGCAGTGCAATCGCTCGGGTTCAGTTAGAGCCCAACGCCTCACTCGGGTTCAGTTAGAGCCAACGCCTCGCACACACGCGCGTACATGTACGAGAGAAACACGCATCGCTCGGCCCCCGACCTCCCACCGTAACCGGCAACTCCCTGAAATTTTCCTCCCCCTCGCTTCTACCATGGTTTTTTCTGTCATGGACAGCCCAAAGAATGTCATGCAGCTGCGTCTCCAGCCCGCCCAGGATTAAAAGCCCATTTTCTGTCATGATTTTTTGTCATAGAAGTAGGAGCCCACCACATCTATGATGATACCGGGTTTTGTCACAATTATCATCATAGAAGTGTCATATGTATGACAGAAAAAAAATTGTTCGGCCCAAAATGTCATGGATGTGTCTTTTTTTGTAGTGTTTTCAATTGTCAACATAAGCATTGAAGTTTTCTTGTTTAGCCGTAAAGTCATCAAACTCATCCAAGCATTGGCTAGCAAACTTAGTAGACGGGATTTCAACTTTATCATATCTATAGAGAGAATTTACCTTTACTACCTTTGTCGGGTTATCAAGACCATGTGCTTCTTCAATAGGTGGTATGTTAGGGCCATGTATTTCCTCAACAGGACGTAAATTCTTAACATCTTCAGCTTTAATACCTTTTTCTTTCATAGATTTCTTTGCCTCTTGCATATCTTTAGGACTGATAAATAGAACACCTCTTTTCTTAGGAGTTGGCTTAGGAGTTGGCTTAGGAAGTGTCCAATTGTTTTCATTTGTCAACATATTATTCAATAGCAATTCAGCTTGATCAACTGTTCTTTCCCTGAAAACAGAACCAGCATACCTATCGAGGTGGTCTTTCGAAGCATCGGTTAGCCCATTATAAAAGATACCAAGTATTTCATTTTTCTTGAGAGGATGATCAGGCAAGGCATTCAGTAATAGGAGAAGCCTCCCCCAAGCTTGTGGGAGACTCTCCTTTTTAATTTGCAAAAAAATATATATTTCCCTTAAAGGACCTTGTTTCTTATGAGCGGGGAAATATTTATCAGAGAAGTAATAAATTGTATCCCGGGGACCACGCACACAACCAGAATCAAGAAAATTAAACCAAGTTTTAGCATCACCCTTTAATGAGAACGGAAATAATTTAAGGATATAGTAGTAACGAATTCTCTCATCATTAGTGAATAGGGTGGCTATATCATTCAATTTAGCAAGATGTGCCACAACAGTTTCAGATTCATAGCCATAAAAAGGATCAGATTCAACCAAAGTAATTATCTCAGGATCGACAAAGAAATCATAATCCTTATCAGTAATAAAGGTAGGTGAAGTAGCAAAAGCAGGGTCATATTTCATTCTAGCATTCAGAGACTTTTCTTTAAGCTTAGCTAGAAACTTCTTAAGATCGGACCTATCATTGCAAGCAAGAAAATCTCTAGCAGTTTCTTCATCCATAACATAACCGTCAGGAACAACAGGCAATTCATATTAAGGGGGAGAATCTTCATCATCACTTTCATCAATATTATCAGTTTCAATAATTTCATTCTCTCTAGCCCTAGCAAGTTGTTCATCAAGAAATTCACCTAGTGGCACAATATTATCAAGCATAGAAGTAGTTTCATCATAAGCATCACGCATAGCAGAAGTGGCATCATCAATAACATGCGGCATATCAGAATTAATAGCAGAAGCAGGTTTAGGTGTCACAAGTTTACTCAAAACAGAAGGAGAATCAAGTGCAGAGCTAGATGGCAGTTCCTCACCTCCCCTCGTAGTTGAGTGAAAAATCTTAGTTCTTTCGTCCTTCAAGTTCCTCATAGTGATCAGCAGATATAAATCCCAAGTGACTTAAAGAAAAGAGCTATGATCCTTGGCAACGACGCCAGAAAATAGTCTTGATAACCCGCAAGTATAGGGGATCGCAACAGTTTTCGAGGGTAGAGTATTCAACCCAAATTTATTTATTCGACACAAGGGGAGCCAAAGAATATTCTCAAGTATTAGCAGTTGAGATGTAAATTCAACAACACCTGGATAACTTAATATCTGCAGCAAAGTATTTAGTAGCAAAGTAGTATGGAAGTAACGGTAATAATGGCAAAAGTAACAGTAGCAGTTTTGTAGTAATTGTAACAGTGCCAATGGAAAAGTAACTAAGCAAAGATCAATATGTGAAAAGCTCGTAGGCATTGGATCAGTGATGGATAATTATGTCGGATGCGATTCCTCATGCAATAGTTATAACATAGGGTGACACAGAACTAGCCCCAGTTCATCAATGTAATGTAGGCATGTATTCCGAATATAGTCATACGTGCTTATGGAAAAGAACTTGCATGACATCTTTTGTCCTACCCTCGCGTGGTAGCGGGGTCCTATTGGAAACTAAGGGATATTAAGGCCTCCTTTTAATAGAGTACCGGACCAAAGCATTAACACTTAGTGAATACACGAACTCCTCAAACTACGGTCATCACTGGTAAGTATCCCGATTATTGTCACTTCGGGGTTAACAGATGATAACACATAATAGGTGACTATAGACTTGGAAGATAGGATCAAGAACTCACATATATGCATGAAAATATAATAGGTTCAGATCTGAAATTATGGCACTCAGGCCCTAGTGACAAGCATTAAGCATAGCAAAGTCATAGCAACATCAATCTCAGAACATAGTGGATACTAGGGATCAAACCCTAACAAAACTAACTCGATTACATGGTAAATCTCATCCAACCCATCACCGTCCAGCAAGCCTACGATGGAATAACTCACGCACGACGGTGAGCATCATGAAATTGGTGATGGAGGATGGTTGATGATGATGATGGCGACGGATTCCCCTCTCCGGAGCCCCGAATGTACTCCAGATCAGCCCTCCCGTGAGAGTTTAGGGCTTGGCGGCGGCTCCGAATCATAAAACGCGATGAATCCTTCTCTCTTATTTTTTTCTCCCCGAACATCAATATATGGAGTTGGAGTTGAGGTCGGTGGAGCTCCAGGGGGCCCACGAGGCAGGGGGCGCGCCCTAGGGGGGGGGCGCCCCCCACCCTCGTGGACAGGGTGTGGGCCCCTTGGCCTTGATTCATTCACCAATATTTTTTATCCCTGCCCAAAAATAACTTCCGTGGAGTTTCAGGTCATTCCGAGAAGTTTTATTTCTGCACAAAAATAACACCATGGCAGTTCTGCTGAAAACAGCATCAGTCTGGGTTAGTTTCATTCAAATCATGCAAGTTAGAGTCCAAAACAAGGGCAAAAGTGTTTGGAAAAGTGGATACAATGGAGACGTATCAATCACCATCACTTAGCCATAGGAGTTTGACAATAAAAATACAGGCACAACCCCTAGTGTTCGTAAGTCCATACTTGGGGTACTGTAAACACATAATCGAATGCAAACTGATTCGTCGCATGATGCATTAGATATCGCACAGTGCGGAAGAAATCGATAAAGGTTTTGTGAACTCTTCGACAGCTGACCAGCTCTGCGCCGTATCATGACAGTGAGTTTTCGGCTTTCTCTACTGAGGTGCTCGTCCGGAAGAACCAGGACACAATCGCAATAGTTCTCCCTTTACTACCCTAGCCGATATAGCAGAACATAAGGTAGCAAGCACAGGAGCCGGGCAACCCAACTATTGACGCAAGACATGATTCGGAGCCGATGCATATAATGCTATAAGTTTGGGGTGACGAACAACTGGAAAAGTGTTTGGACTTTCTTGCTGTGTTATGGGGTACAATGAAGCCTCTGGCGAATTAAGGTGTACCAGAGTGTACAGTTGCAATTGACAAAAATATCAAAAAATGAAACAACAAGTTAATATCATATACATAGAGCCGCAAAATGTTTTTGTTGTAATTTAATAATACCTTGAAGCGTATGTGTACAAGTAGTGTGATAAACAATATGACTTCTTAACCTACTGAGGCCAGGGGGAGCTGCGTGTGGGTCCGGAGACAGATAGAATGATCAAAGAGAAGAATATCTAGAGATTCCCTCACGCGTTCGAGCTACTTCCCTCCTTGGTATATCCGTCCTTTGATAGGTCCGGTAATCAGGTCGCCAGTACCGGCCTAGACAAAAGTAACCTGAAAAGAAAAAGAAAATATAAAATAATGTGTGTCTAGGGGCGGTTGAGCCGCATTGTGGAACACAACCTAGCTGTGCCTCTATCTATCCCCATGGTATTTTGAGTGCGTAGTTATGTACGCGCGGTACAAGGGCCGCAGTTTGGTCAGGGTTAGGAGAGAGGCCGAATTGCTAGTCAAGCTCTTGACGAGCCAAACTGTCCTGCTGCAGGGCAGTTCAGACTCGTTTGACAGTGTCCGAGAGCTTGGCCACCGAATTAAGGTTCGACCTGAAGAGGCTGCTTTGTGCTTCTGCTGCGAGGGCAGCGGTGTGCTCCTCGGTACGGAGGGAGCATTCCGTGTTTCCATTGACTGTTATGATACCGCGTGGACCGGGTGTCTTGAGCTTGAGATAAGCATAGTGTGGCACCACGTTGAATTGAGAAAATGCGGTTCATCCAAGCAGTGCCTGATAGCCACTGCGAAAAGGGACGATGTCAAAGATTAATTCTTCGCTTCGGAAGTTATTAGGGGATCCGAAGACCACTTCCAGTGTGATTGAGCCCATACAACACGCCTCTATGCCTGGGATGATACCTTTAAATGTGGTTTTAGTGGGTTTGATTCTAGAGGGATCAATACCCATTTTGCACACTATATCCTGATAAAGCAGGCTCGGGCTGCTGCCACCGTCCATTAGGACTCGTGTGAGATGAAACCCATCGATGATTAGGTCGAGGACCAGTGTGGCTGAACTGCCATGATGAATACTGATCAGATGGTCTCCGCAATCAAAAGTGATCGGGCAGGATGACCATGGGTTAAATTTTGGGGTGACTGGCTCCACCGTGTAGACGTCCCTGAGCGCGCGCTTCCATTTCCTTTTAGGGATATGGGTAGCGTATATCATGTTCACCGTTTTGACTGGGGGGGGGGGACTTCTTCTGTCCCCCTGTGTTCGATGGCCGGGGCTCCTCGTCATCATCCTCACTTTGCGACTCCTTCTCCTTGTGTTCGGCATTTAACTTGCTAGCCTGTTTAAACACCTAGCATTCTCTGTTAGTATGGTTGGCTGGTTTATCAGGAGCGCCGTTGATTTGGCATGGACGATCGAGTATGCGGTCCAAATTGGACAGGCCCAGATTGTTTCTTTTATATGGCTTCTTCCGTTGACCAGACTTGGAGCCACTGAATCCGGCGTTGACTACCGTGTCTTCGGTGTTGTCACCGTTGTTTCGACGCTTGTGTCTGCTGCATCGGGGCTTGTCGTTGCTATCTCTAGCTTCAGAAGTGCTAGGTTTACTTGAATTGTTGTTGCTATGAGCTAGCCAGCTATCTTCGCCCACGCAAAAGCGGGTCATAAGCGTCGTAAGGGCTGCCATGGACTTTGGCTTTTCTTGGCCTAGATGTCGGGCGAGCCATTCGTCACGGATGTTGTGTTTGAAGGCCGCTAGGGCTTCGGCATCCGGACAGTCGACGATTTGGTTCTTTTTAGTTAAGAACCTGGTCCAGAATTTCCTAGCTGACTCTCTGGGTTGTTGGATTATGTGACTTAGGTCGTCGGCATTCGGAGGTCGGACATAGGTACCTTGGAAGTTTTCAAGGAAATCATCTTCCAAGTTCTCCCAACTGCCAATGGAGTTTTCGGGCAGACTATTCAACCAACGCCGAGCTGGTCCCTTGAGTTTTAGTGGGAGGTACTTGATGGCATGGAGACCATCACTGAGGGAGTCCTGGATTAGGGGGTCCTCGGACAGCCGGACTATATGCTTATGCCGGACTATTGGACTATGAAGATAGAAGATTGAAGACTTCGTCCCGTGTCCGGTTGGGACTCTCCTTTGCGAGGAAGGCAAGCTTGGCGATTCGGATGTATAGATCTCCTTCTCTGTAGCCGACTCTGTGTAACCCTAGCCCCCTCCGATGTTTATATAAACCGAAGGGTTTAGTCCGTAGGAAAAGAACAATCAGAATCATAGGCTAGCTTCTAGGGTTTAGCCTCTATGATCTCGTGGTAGATCAACTCTTGTAATACTCATATCATCAAGATCAATCAAGCAGGAAGTAGGGTATTACCTCCATCGAGAGGGCCCGAACCTGGGTAAACATCATGTCCCCCGCCTCCTGTTACCATTAGCCTTAGACGCATAGTTCGGGACCCCCTACCCGAGATCCGCCGGTTTTTACCCCGACATTGGTGCTTTCATGGAGAGTTCCACTGTGTCGTCGCGATAAGGCTTGATGGCTCCTTCAATCATCAGCAACGATGCGGTCCATGGTGAGGTTTTCCTCCCCAGACAAATCTTTGTATTTGGCGGCTTCGTACTATGGGCCAACTCGCTTGGCCGTTTGGAGTAAATCAACAACTACGCGCCTGGCCATTAGGTCAGGTTTGGAAACTTGAACTGCACTACTGACATCCGCGGAGACTTAATCTTCGACGGATTCGAGCCCACGCCAGGAGCGCTGAACAGTCACCACGGGCATGACTTAGATCTGCCATCTGACGGTGTTCGGGATATCACACCTGCGGCTGCCCCGACCCTTAATCTGGAGTAGGTGACACCATCCGAGGACGGGTGGATGGACCCCGCCACGGAGGCCGCACATTCATCGGTGCTGGAGCCGAACACAGACCTCACCTCCAAAGAGATCTGTGTCATCGGACCCTCGGACTCGTCTCCTGTCATAGGTTCTGAACCGTGCATGTCCATGCCTATCGAATCTGATTGGGCACCAATCATGGAGTTTACCTCCGCAGATATCTTTCAGCACTCACCCCTGGGCGACATGCTAAATTCATTGAGCTCTCTCTCTCTCTCTCTATCAGGAGACTCTTGGCCGAACAATGTCCGTCTTGAGTGGGAAGCGGACGACGAAGAAATTCGTTCCCCACCCACCACCCACTTAATAGCCACTGTCGATGACTTAACCGACACACTTGACTTCGACTCCGAAGACATCGACGGTATGGACGACAATGCTGGAGATGAACGGGAACCACTGCCCACGGGGCGCTGGACAGCCACCTCATCATATGATATATACACGATGGATACACCCAAGGAACACAACGGCAATGAAAGGGATGCAACGTAGGATAATCCCCTCGAGCAGAAACCAAAGCGATGGTGCAGGCGCCGTTCTAAATCCCGCCACTGTAAAGACAGCGATAACAGCACAAGAGAAGATAACACCCCGGTCAACTCCAAAGGAAACAACAACCCCATGGACCCAGCGATGGATCAGGATGAGCCAGGGGATGCTGAACATAGCCCGGAACCGATGTCCGATGACGGTGATCCCGAGTGTAAAACTCATAAACCTGCATCCGGAGAGGAGGACAGTCCGGATGACAACGATGCACTCATTATCCCGGAAAAACACTTGGAACAAGAGAACATCCATAGAAGGCTTATTGCCACCACGAGGAGCTTAAAGAAGCAGAAGCAAAGGCTTAAGGCCGCGCAGAATACGCTCAACCGCATATGGAGCAAAGTGCTAGACACTTAAGAAAAATACGGCGATGATCGCCACACAAAGAGGTACCCAAAGCGCAAGCTGCTGCCCGAATTCGACGATGAGGCCATAGAACCCATTCCACCGAAAAATAATACGGCCGATCAGCCGGACCAACCACCCCGTGGCCGCGACAGGGCGGCTAATGATGCTGCACACAAGTCAGCACACGATTTACGTGAGCTCCTGGAGCAAAAAGCCGGTGTGACCAGGTCCATCTAAGGATCTAGAAAGCGTGCCCCGGCGCAGGATCACAGCCACCAAAATGATCATATTGATCGAATACGAGCTCGGAATCAACACCAGACACAACAGCCGTCAACAGCATGCCACGACTCATCCAAATACAGGGGTGCCGCTCACCCCTTTTGCTTCACGAATGAAGTGTTGGATCATCAATTTCTAGAGGGATTTAAACCCGTGAATATAGAGGCATACGACAGAACGACAGACCCTGGGGTCTGGATTGAGGACTTTATCCTTCATATCCAGATGGCTCGCAGAGATGATCTCCACGCCATTAAATACCTTCCCCTCAAGTTGAAAGGACCAGCTCGGCATTGGTTGAAAAGCCTCCCCGAAAACTCAATTGGAAGTTGGGAGGAACTTGAGGATGCTTTCAGGGCCAATTTTCAAGGGACCTACACTACTAGAAAAACCCCTACTAATGGCGCACCTAGTATCGCCATTAATGGCGCATCTGTGGTGCGCCATTAACAGCACACCATTAGTATAGGCCACGGTGCGCCATTAGTATGCCTCCCAGGGGCCATGTATACGCAGGTGCTTTGGATACTAATGGCGCACCACAACTGGATGCGCCATTAGTAACCGCGGCATACTAATGGCACACTGTCCTGTGATGCG
>NC_041385.1:633188283-633188794 GCF_002162155.2 Triticum dicoccoides
ATGCTTTCAGGGCCAATTTTCAAGGGACCTACACTACTAGAAAAACCCCTACTAATGGCGCACCTAGTATCGCCATTAATGGCGCATCTGTGGTGCGCCATTAACAGCACACCATTAGTAATTTTTACTAATGGCGCACCAGTGGTGCGCCATTAGTATCTGGTATACTAATGGCGCACCACTGGTGCGCCATTAGTATAGGCCACGGTGCGCCATTAGTATGCCTCCCAGGGGCCATGTATACGCAGGTGCTTTGGATACTAATGGCGCACCACAACTGGATGCGCCATTAGTAACCGCGGCATACTAATGGCACACTGTCCTGTGATGCGCCATTAGTGATGCGCCATTTTGAATCTAGATCTGGATCGTGATTTTTTGCCCATTTTTTGCTCGTTTTTTTTTGCTTGTTTTTTGGCACGACATTATTTCAAATTTTGTTCCTGTTTTTGGATCTTGTTGCCATGGTCTTTTGCCGGAGAGGAGTTCGCCGGAGAGGAGGAGGAGGAGG
>NC_041385.1:633189041-633231251 GCF_002162155.2 Triticum dicoccoides
AGGGGAGGGGAGGGGAGGGGAGGAGGGAGGAGGGAGGAGGAGGTCGCCGGAGAGGAGGAGGGGGTCACCGGAGAGGAGAAGTATGGTGGAGGAGAGAAGGGAAGATGAAATGACGAGAGGAGGAGAGGACCAGCCATATATACGGCATACTAATGGCGCACCGTGGGCAGGCCACATATCTTAAAAGCCCCGTATCTTTTTGAGTAGATGATTTTTCATATAAAAAACTTTTTCATCCGAGTTAGTATGCAAAAGTTATGCCCATTTTTACAAATTCTCGCGAGATTTTGCAAATGAAGTCAAAATTCATATTTGCAAATTTTCCCAACAACTAGGCCACATATCACATGGGAAACTTATTTTCTTTTATTTTTTTGACATTTTTATCATTTTATTTTATTTTTTTTAAACTGAAAAGGCGATCCACAGGGGGGGGTGCATTCGGTGGAAGTGGTGGCCAAGGTTACTAATGGCGCACCGTGGCATGGTGCGCCATTACTAGTTTAACTAGTAATGGCGCACCACACCCACGGTGCGCCATTAGTATGTTTGGACAGGCGCACTAGTTCAAAATAAAATTTGGTACTAATGGCGCACCGTGGGCAGGGTGCGCCATTAGTAGTTTCAACACTAATGGCGCATCAGAAGGTGGTGCGCCATTAGTATATACTAATGGCGCACCACATGTCTGGTGCGCCATTAGTGTCATTTCCATCTATAGCCCTTTTCCTAGTAATGCTATGTCCGACCTCTGGATGCAGATGATTTAAGTCACATAATCCAACAACCCGGAGAGTCAACCTATAAGCTTTGGAACATATTTCTCACTAAGAAGAATCAAATCATCGATTGTCCTGATGCCGAAGCCTTAGCGGCTTTCAAGCATACTATCCGAGATGAATGGCTTGCCAGACACCTCGGCCAAGAAAAGCCAAGGACAATGGCAGCCCTAGCTAGCCTTATGACCCGCTTCTGCATGGGAGAGGACAGCTGGTTGGCCCGTAGCGGCACCAGCGACCTAGGAACATCCGAAATCAGGGATGGCAACGGGAAGCCACGACGCAATAAAAACAAGCGTCAAAACAATGAAGACAATCCAGATAACACGGCGGTCAACACCGAATTCAGGGGCTCTCGACCCGGTCAACGGAAAAAGCCATTTAAAGGCAGCAGAGATGGACCGTCTAGCCTAAATAAGATTCTAGACAGATTATGTCAGATTCATGGCACCCTCAAAAAACCTGCAAATCACACCCACAAAGAATGTTGGGTTTTCAAGCAGGCTGGCAAGCTAAACGTCGAACACAAAGGAAGGGAGACGCCAAGTGAAGACGAAGATGAGCCTCACCAGCCGAACACCGGGGGACAGAAAAAATTCCCACCAGAAGTCAGAACAGTGAATATGATTTACGCAACTCACATACCGAAGAGAAGGCGCAAATGTGCACTCCGAGACATATACACTGTAGAGCCTGGCGCCCCCAAATACAACCCTTTGTCGGCCTGTCCGATCACCTTTGATCGCAGGGATCATCCAACTAGTATCCGGCACGGAGGATCGGCTGCCTTGGTGCTCGACCCAATAATTGAGGGATACCATCTCACCCGAGTCCTTATGGACAGCGGCAATAGTCTTAATCTGATATATCAGGACACTGTCCGAAAAATGGGGATAGATCCATCAAGAATCAGCCAAAGTAATACTACCTTTAAAGGAGTAATACCAGGCGTCGAGGCCCGCTGCATGGGCTCTCTAGTATTAGAGGTTATATTCGGTTCTCCCGACAACTTCAGAAGTGAAGAATTAATCTTCGACATCGCTCCATTCCGAAGTGGCTATCACGCACTACTTGGAAGAGCGGCCTTCGCTCGTTTCAACGCAGTACCGCACTACGCCTACCTTAAACTCAAGATGCCCGGTCCATGTGGCGTCATCACAGTTAGCAAAAACATAGAGTGTTCCTTACGTGCGGAAGAATATGTGGCAGCTCTAGCAGCCGAACACTGAGCGGCCTCCCCAACCAGAATAAATGATCGGTCATCAAGACCATGGACACGGTTAGACGAGTCCGGTGCACCTCCGGTTGTAATAGCCCAGATAAACCTGAGCTTGGGTCTATGGATATACCCCCATAGGTGGTGCTAGGGGCTGCCCGCATGTAAAAAAGCCCACAGTTCAGTTTGAACCTATTAATACAATAACATATTGCATTTTCGTGGTTCGTTCAGAATAACCAATGTTTTGCATGAAGCCTTTCACCTGGATTTTACCTTTTTACAGATGATCATCGTGCTACACCCTTCCAGGATACGGCACAACAAAGACAAAGGCGCAGACCTGCAGCAAGGCCCCGCTCAAAGGTTTCTCTTTAGATTAAGACCCTGCGTAAACCTATTTAATGTCTCTTGTTGCTTCACACCCTCCAGGCACTCAACGCAACCGAGAGGGATGCTGGCATTATTGGCACGCTAGACCTATGCATGTATCTAGAAATTCAGGGCTCATTATCGAGGGTGTTACTCAGCTCAGTATATGTTGTAAAGTCTGAATACCTTAGGGAGTGTTCGGCGTCACGAGTTTGGCCTTACATGCATCAGCTCCGAATCATGTCTTGGGTCAATAGTTGGGTTTGCCCGGCTCCCGTGTTTTACTACCTTACGTTCCACTCTATCGGCTAAGGTGGCACCAGGAGAACTATTGCGATTGTGCCCTGGTTCATTCGGATGAGCACCTCAGTAGGGAAAGCTGAAAACTGACTGTCATGATATAGCGCGAGACTGGTCAACCACTGAATCACTCAGCGGAATCTTCACGATTCCTCCACATTAATGAAGGACCGGTTTGCTGGTCATGTATGTACGCGCATCGTATTTGGATGAACGCAGAAGTACCAGGGGCTATATAGTAGCCCCACCGTCAAACTCCTATGGCTAAGTGAAAGTGTTAAAGCTATATAGTCCGATTGCCTAGTTCACCGTGCTATCACCTCATTAATGGACCAAGACGTTGGATCAACTGTGATTGCGCGCCTTTTTCGAACACCCCCGCATTATATGCGTGGGGGCTGAAGCCGATGACTGCAAACTTTCAGGTTATATACATACATAAACGGCCGCACAGGAGGCATTATAATACTTTCGGGCAAAAGTATAAACACAACCTTTATAACCAAAATAGCATTGTTTTTACAATTGAGATACATGTCACTCGAACATGGTACTCTTCGAGAACTGAGCCTCTATTAAACGGGCGGCTTCTAGGGCTTCTTCAAAATAGTGCTCGGCCAGGTCCTGGGCTCCCGCCGGACCCCGAGTTGCAATACCGGTGGCCTCCATCCCTGCCCAATATGTTTTAACACGAGCAAGAGCCATCCGTGCACCCTCTATGCATGCCGACCACTCCACAACGTTGATATACAACACAACACCAAGGAATTGTTGCACTAAACCAAAATAACTATCCGGCCTTGGTCCCTTCAGCCAAAGATGATCCACAACAGACCTCATAGCAAGCCCGGACAACCTATGGAGCTCGGCCCATGTGGCCATCTTTTCATTCAATGGCAGCGGACGCGTCGAGGAACTGAATTGCGACCAGAACAACCTTTCCACCTCATGATCTTTCTGATCTTTGAAAACCTTAGTCGCATCAGCAGTACTCTTTGCCAGGTCTGCATACGCGTCTGCAGCACTCCATAACTGATCCAGAGGAGCATACTTGGGATCTCCGAACTTCATCCGCAACAAAAAGGGCCTCCCAGCCATGATATCTCCGGTTTCACGAAGCTCCTCCCTTATCCCTCTAATTTGAGAGCGGGTTTCCTTGGCTGCTTCCAAGGCCTTCTGGAGGTCAGCCACCTTCATTTGACTTTCCTTTTCAAGGAGCTCATATCGGTCGTCGGCATCTTTCAGCTCAACAGCCATCTTGGCTATTTTATCTTCGCTCTGGCGATGAGCAGCCCGCTCGGCTCTTAACTCTTCGGCCGCATTTAGGGCGGCCGCATCAGTTATCCTGGCTTATTCCTTGGCTAGGGCAAGTCCCGCCCGAAGGGTCTCCACGGTAGCAGCTCCATCTGTAGCCACATCATATTATAGATACTAGCATCATGCTCCTCTTAATATTGGCTGACAATCTGAAAAAACATACCCTGTGCCTCGTCAAGCCGGTTGTTCACAAGCGCGATGTTGGCATCCGCCACGTCAAGCTGCCGCCTTAGTTCGGCAAAATCAGCAGTCGGGTCAGCCGTCGGACCCTCAGCCGCCTACACATAACGCAGCGCGATTATAACCTGGGAGTATGATCATCAGTTTGCCACCTCGGGATGGCAACCAGAGTCTCAGGGACTAGTATCTATACGGAGCACACCTAGCGTGTGCGGTACAGCCAAAAATATACATATTACTTTAGGTACCTCAAAGCCTTTGAGAAGGCTCGTAAAAGCTTCATTCAACCCGCTTTTGGCAGGTGAAATCCTCTCAAACACCGTACCCATTAAAGTACGATGCGCCTCTAAGATAGCCGCTCGCTCCAGAAGACCTATCAGTGTGTCCGGCTGTGTGCCGGACAATCTCAGACTCTTCCTGTTGCTCTCCTTGGGAGCCGAATACTCCGGGCTTCGGGCGGCCGAAGCGTTAACTTCTGGCTTTCACGGGTCAGGAGAAATCCTCCATGACGACACCTCGGGGTCGTCCGTCCCATGGGGCGGGGAGGCAGGAGGAGGCGTTTCGCTCTGCATCATCTCCGTAAGAAGATCCCCCGAAGACAAAGTCTGTTGACAAGGGCTACGAGCCTGTAGGATCTAGAAGTATGTCTAAGGGGGGGTGATTAGACTACTTGACCAATTAAAAACCTAGTCTTTTCCCTCTATGGCAGATTTTAGCTATCTTAGCACAAGTCAAGCAATCTTCATACAATTCAAGCAAGCATGCAAAGAGTATATGAGCAGCGGAAAGTAAAGCATGCAACTTGCAAAAATGTAAAGGGGAAGGGTTTGGAGAATTCAAACGCAATTGGAGACACGAATGTTTTTGTCATGGTTCCATTGATGGAGACTTCAACCCACGAAGGGTAACGGTAGCGTGAGTCCACGGAGGGCTCCATCCGCGAAGGGTCCACGAAGAAGCAACCTTGTCTATCCCACCATGGCTGTCGCCCACGAAGGACTTGCCTCACTAGTGGTAGATCTTCACGAAGTAGGTGATATCCTTGCCCTTACAAACTCCTTGGGTTAAACTCCACAATCTTGTCAGAGGCTCCCAAGTGACACCTAGCCAATCTAGGAGACACCACTCTCCAAGAAGTAACGAATGGTGTGTTGATGATGAACTCCTTGCTCTTGTGCTTCAAATGATAGTCTCCCCAACACTCAACTCTCTCTCACAGGATTTGGATTTGGTGGAAAGAAGATTTGAGTGGAAAGCAACTTGGGGAAGACTGGAGATCAAGATTCTTATGGTAGGAATGGAATATCTTGGCCTCAACACATGAGTAGGTGGTTCTCTCTTAGAAATGGTAAGTTGGAAGTGTAGGTTCGTTCTGATGGCTCTCTTCACGAATGAAGAGGAGGTGGATGGGTATATATAGCCTCCACACAAAATCTAACCGTTACACACAATTTAACAATCTCGGTGGGACAATCAAGAAACTCGGTCACACCGATTTAGTAAACCTAGTGACCGTTAGGATTTTCGGTGGGACCGACATGCAACTCGGTAGGACCGATATGGTTAGGGTTAGAGCATAACGTAATCTTGGTGAGACCGATTACACAAACTGGTGAGACCGATTTTGGTAATAAGCTAACCAGAGAGTTTGCATTGTAATCTCGGTAGGACTGATTATTCAAACTCGGTAAGACCGATTTTGATAATGGACATACACAGAGAGATTACAATCCCATCTCGGTGAGACTGAGATCCCTATCGGTAAGACCGATTTGCCTAGGGTTTGTGGCAGTGGCTAAGACATCTGAACTCGGTGGCGCCGGATAGAAAGAATCGGTGGGGCCGAGTTGGACTTTAGGTTTAGGACATATGTGGATGTGAGAAAGTAGTTGAGGGCTTTGGAGCATATCACTAAGCACTTTGAGCAAGCAAGCCATTAAGCAACACCTCATCCGCTCTTGATAGTATTGGCTTTTCCTATAGACTCAATATGATCTTGGATCACTAAAGTAGAAAAATGTAGAGTCTTGATCTTGGAGCTTGAGTCAATCCTTTGTCCTTAGCATCTTGAAGGGGTTCCACATCCTTTAGTCCATGCCACTCCATTGTTGAACTTGTCTGAAATATACTAGGTAAAAGTGTTAGTCCAACAAGAGATATGTTGACATTAATTACCAAAACCACCCAGGGAGCACTTGTGCTTTCAATCTCCCCCTTTTTGTTAATTGATTACAACATACATCAAAGCTTTAGATAGAGGATAACAACAATAACAAGTAAAGCCTTGGAAGGACATGTAACATACATAGGCTCCCCTTACATGTATGCAATCATGTGAATATGGAATATAGAAGCATGTGAGAGCATAACCATGATAGAGTAGGCAATGTGTTACATGTATCTTGGCTATATGCATCAGAGCGAAGAATATTAAAAAAATTACCTTCATGCTCATGAGTCCTTTTTGCAAACAGTATGTACATCAACAAGAATTCCTCATACACATGATTGTGGTGCATATACTTACCTTGTGGTCTTGAGTTGGCTTAGGATGGAATGAACCTGTGAAAATAAGGTTAGACAACACAAATACACCTACTAGCCAGAGCAAACAAAAACAACCACAAGAGTACCAAGACTGGGATGACATGTAGAGAGTGAGTACCAAGTACCACATTTAACATAGACATGTCCCCAAGGGTAAAGTTATGCAAAGAATTTAAAGATCTTCTTTCCCTAAGTATCTTGCTCCTCCGGAATCTAGCATGGGATACTAAGAGAAGATAGGGAACAGAAAATCAGAGCTAAAGCAATTAAGCACATATGAACATATCTTTCCCCTCTAGAAGACATGTAATATCTCTGATCTTGAACACCAAGCATCTGGGATCATTGAAGATTACTTTTTCCTTGAGTATTTTCTCCCCTAGATATATGATAAAGTTGATGTGATCTTTCTCTATAGATAAAGCTTTTGATGTGATCTCTCTCCCCCTTTGACATCAATTTCCAAGAAGGATCTTCTGGATATGTTGTCACATGGGTTTGGTCCTTGAGTCACAAGTCAAAGCAGTAGGAAAAATATGATGCTGGTAGAGGACAAGATTCATTGAGTGGAGTTGGATCAAAAGAATCACAGAAATAAGTGGTAGGTCGTTTTTCCTGTAGTGAGATCGGAGCACCGAAAAGTTTTTGTGGGACCGAAAATGACAAACCGGTGGGACCGATTTCATCACAAAGAAAACACTTGTCACCTCAGCTCACTAGGCAAGTAAGATATCACAAGGATTTGCAAGGAATTAACTGAATGATTTGCAATGAATTGGATGCAGAACAGAAAATAAATGGGAAGAAACTTAAAGAAATCTAGATGAAGTTTTTTTTGAAAGGGAAAACAAATATGCAAGAGCACAGAAAAGCACACGAGAGAACTTCATCTAGAATTGGTCAGCGACAAAGTCACCTATGTTAGAGTATATTGACGTAGGAGTCAAGTGAGTTCACTTGATCATGGGTCATACTCATTGTTTAAGCTCAAAATGGGGTTACCATTTTTCTTTAAGCATCTTGATGTTTTCACATCTTGTCGAGATGCTTTAACTAATGTCTTGCAGTAAAGCTTCTCTAAGATGGAATAACATACCTTGGGTGGTTGTGTTGATCGTAATCATGTAGTTGAACTTGTGTGGGTTGCTCAAGGTTGATGTAGCTCATCAAGAGTAGGGAGCACCACTTGGAATTTGAGTTCATCTACCTATATGGGTTAGTTTTTGCAAGGAAGAGCACTTGTGTATCCAAAATAACAATCATGAATTTCAACATAGAATTTGTCAAAGGATATGTTTGAAAGGTTCTGTGCTTCCTTATCTTCAACCACCATTGTAGAGAGACTTGGTGATGTAGAGATTGCTCAAGATATGAGTAGGTCACAATCTCATGGAATTTGATTCAACCAAGTACCTACATGGGTTAGATTACATGCAAGGTGCAGATATATCCAAGACATAAGATTATCATCATAAGAGAAATATCAAGGATTAGTCATAGGCATATGTCTTGCATGTATCAAATGGAGTTCCTACTCTAGGTTTGAAGCATCAATGATGTTCAGTTCTCCTCTCAACCTGCAAAACACTTTCTCATCAAGAGGTTTAGTGAAAATATCCACTAATTGTTTTTCGGCGCGAACATGCTTAAGATTAATGTCCCATTTGGCAACATGATCTCGAATGAAATGATGACGAACTTGAATATGCTTAGTTCGAGAATGTTGCACGGGATTATGAGCAATTTTGATAGCACTTTCATTGTCACAAAGTAATGGAACATGTTTCGCATATATCGCATAATCTCTAAGAGTTTGGGCCATCCAAAGTAATTGAGCACAACATGAACCAGCGACAATGTACTTTGCTTCGGCGGTGGATAAGGATACTAAGTTTTGTTTCTTGGATGACCAAGACACAAGAGATCTACCAAGGAATTGACAAGTACCCGAGGTGGACTTTCTATCAACCTTGTCTCCGGCATAGTCCGATTTGGAGTAGCTAACAAGATCGAAAGAGGCCCTCTTAGGGTACCGAATGCGAAAATTTGGTGTGTGAATTAAGTATCTCACTATCCTTTTCACAGCCTTAAGATGACATTCTTTAGGTGCAGCTTGATATCTTGCACACATGCACACACTTACCATAATATCGGGACATGAAGCACATAGGTATAATAATGAACCAATCATAGAGCGATAAACCTTTTGATCAACTGGTTCACCATCTTTGGTCAAATCAAGATGTCCACTAGTAGGCATGTGTGTAGTCATACCTTTGCATTCTTGAATATTGAACTTTTTGAATAAGTCCTTAGTGTACTTCATTTGAGAGACAAAAGTACCTTCCTTAGTTTGCTTGATTTCCAAACCAAGAAAGAATTTGAGTTCACTCATCATTGACATCTCAAACTTCTCTGACATTAGCTTTCCAAACTTCTCACTAAAATGAGGGTTAGTTGGTCCAAATATAATATCATCAACATAAATTTGGCATACAAATAATTCTCCATTAAGACTTTTAGTAAAAAGTGTAGAATCAATTTTTCCAATTTCAAACCTTTTTTCAATAAGGAACTTAGTTAAGCATTTGTACCAAGCTCTAGGAGCTTGTTTAAGACCATAAAGAGCTTTGCGAAGTTTGTAGACATGATTGGGTTTCTTAGGATTGATAAAGCCGGGAGGTTGTTTAACATAAACTTCCTCCTCTATTTCACCATTTAGAAAAGCACTTTTACTGTCCATTTGGTACAAGGTGATATCATGGTGATTAGCATAGGCAAGTAAGATGCGGATGGACTCAAGTCTAGCAACGGGAACATAAGTCTCACCATAGTACATACCTTCGACTTGTGTGTAGCCTTGGGAAATGAGACGTGCTTTGTTGCAAACTACTTGTCCATCTTCATCTTGCTTGTTGCGAAACACCCATTTGGTACCGATGATGTTGTGGTTGTTGTCAGTCTTCTCAGCCAATGTCCAAACTTGATTTCTCTCAAAGTTGTGTAGCTCTTCATGCATAGCATTTATCCAATCCGGATCTTCCAATGCTTCTTCAACCTTTATAGGTTCAATGCTAGATATGAATGAATAGTGTTCACAAAAATTTGCTATACAAGTTTTAGAGTGAGTGATTCTCCCGGTTTGGATATCATTGTAGATTTGCTCGACGGGATGGTCTTTAGCAATTCTTGCTCGAACTCGTGAAAGCTTTTGCTTGGGTCATGGTTGAACATCTTCTTCATCTTGTTCTTATTCTTGGCCTTCTTCATTATTGGCATTGTCGTTCTCTTGTCGTGGTGGAGAAGGAGGTTGTCAGCGTTCTTGATGTACTTCCTCGTTTTCTTCATCTTGGTGTATCCCACTTGTGGATGCTTCCATATCAACTCTTGGTTCACCTTGTCATGAGGTAGAAGCTTCCACTTGTACGGACAAGGTACTCTCCTTCACCTCCGTTGGACGAATCTTGCCAATAGACAAGTCTTGGATTGCTTCCGAGGGGTCTTTGTCTCCTACATCAATCGGAAATTGCTCTACTTGCGAGCCGTTAGATTCATCAAACTTCACATCTACCGTCTCTTCAACCTTTCGAGTGAAATTGTTGTAGACACGATATGTGTGAGAGTTTGAGCCATAACCAAGTAGGAAACCTTCATGAGACTTAGGAGCAAATTTAGAACAACAATGCTTATCAAGAATGTAGCACTTTGAGCTGAATACTCGGAAGTACCCAACTTGGGGTTTGTTACCGGTGAGGAGCTTGTATGTCGTCTTACCGAGTAGCTTGTGAAGATACAAGTGATTTGTGGCATGACAAGCTGTCTCAACCTCTTCTGCCCAAAAGTGCTTCAGCGTCTTGTACTCATCAAGCATCATTATTGCCATTTCGATGAGCGTCCGATTCTTCCTCTCAACAACTCCATTTTGTTGAGGTGTGTACGTAGCCAAGAACTCATGTGAAATCCCTTCCTTGTCAAGAAAGGTGTCCACATTTGCATTCTTGAACTCCGTTCCGTTGTCTCTACGAACCTTCTTGATCTTCACTTCAAATTGATTTTGAGCCTTCCTGGCGAAGTTTTTGAAGATCTTTTGGACCTGCGATTTGTCATCGAGAAAGAACACCCAGGTAAATCTTGAAAAATCGTCAACTATAACTAGACAAAAAGAATTTCCACGAAGACTTTTGTAGGCGTTGGGACCAAAAAGATCCATGTGAAGTAGCTCAAGTGGCCTCCTTGTGGTCATGATGTTCTTCATGGGATGCCTTCCTCCAACCTATTTACCTACTTGACAAGCACTGCAAAGTCTAACCTTATCAAATATAACATCGTTAACACCAAGGGTATGATTCCCTTTAATAAGCTTGTCAAGATTTCGCATGCCAACATGACCTAACCGCCTATGCCATAACCAACCTTTAGAGGATTTAGCAATGAAGCAAGTTCTAGCTTGAGCCTTTTTAGTGAAATCAACAATGTAAAGATCACCTCTATGTATACCGGTAAAGACCATTTTATGATTGTCTCTACGAAACACTTGGCAATCTACTTCAGTAAATAGGACATTGAAACCGAAATCAGCAAGTCTAGACACTGAAAGTAAGTTGTAGCCAAGAGATTCAACGAGCATAACATTTTGAATGGAGCTATCATGTGATATGGCCACCTTACCGAGGCCAACCACCTTACCCTTTGAGTTGTCACCGAAAGTGACATACTTTCGAGGACCATCATTTTCGGCAAGCTCACAAAACATGTCTTTATCTCCGGTCATGTGATTGGTTCATCCACTGTCAAGAAACCATTCCTCTCCTCCTGCCATATATCCCCGAAGATTTGCCATGAGACCAAAGTGTCTCATTGCGTCATCAAGATCAAAGTCATGATCATCATCCTCATCATAGTATCCATGTTCGACATTGTCATGTGGTGGATCAACTCCTAGGGAGGGTGATTCATTAGTATGAGTTTGACAATGATCTCCTTTATGAAGTCTAGTAGTTCGGAAATAGTATCGCTAATAATTCCAACATTTCCTTTGGCACGCATAAGATTTGTAAATTCAAATAGACAATTACCAAACATAGGATCATTGGAATTAATCTTACTCAAGGCAATAGACTTATAAAGAATTTCATCCAGATTTTTCAAAGAATAATTAGGAAATCATTCTTCAAGAAATTTCCATATAGTGTAGGCACACTCAAGAGTAGGCAGTTTTCCAATCAAGTTTCTAGGCAAGCCTCTAGTGATAAGATTAACAGTTCTAACATTTCTAATCATGTCAATCGACTCATCAAGGGTAGGATGCATAGGATCAACATGAGGTGCACAAGGACTAGCAATGTACTTGTTCAAATGATATTGATTGAAAATTACAAGCATCTCATTTTTCCACTCATGAAAAATATTCTCCATTATGTATAGGCACTCTATGTCTAAGACTCCCCAAAGTAGACTCATCCGTCTTCCTCCAATGGTGATTAAACCAAAGCAATGGAGACCAAGCTCTGGTACCACTTGTAGGATCTAGAAGTATGTCTAAAGGGGAGGGTGATTAGACTACATGACCAATTAAAAACCTAGCCTTTTCCCAATTTTAGTCTATGGCAGATTTTAGCTATCTTAGCACAAGTCAAGCAATCTTCACACAATTCAAGCAAGCATGCAAAGAGTATATGCGCAGCGGAAAGTAAAGCATGCAACTTGCAAGAATGTAAAGGGGAAGGGTTTGGAGAATTCAAATGCAATTGGAGACACGGATGTTTTGTCGTGGTTCCGATAGGTGGTGCTATCGTACATCCACATTGATGGAGACTTCAACCCACGAAGGGTAACGGTTGCGCGAGTCCACGGAGGGCTCCACCCACGAAGGGTCCACGAAGAAGCAACCTTGTCTATCCCACCATGGCCGTCGCCCACGAAGGACTTGCCTCACTAGCGGTAGATCTTCACGAAGTAGGCTATCTCCTTGCCCTTACAAACTCCTTGGTTCAACTCCACAATCTTGTCGTAGGCTCCCAAGTGACACCTAGCCAATCTAGGAGACACCACTCTCCGAGAAGTAACAAATGGTGTGTTGATGATGAACTCCTTGCTCTTGTGCTTCAAATGATAGTCTCCCCAACACTCAACTCTCTCTCACAGGATTTAGATTTGGTGGAAAGAAGATTTGAGTGGAAAGAAACTTGGGGAAGGCTATAGATCAAGATTCATATGGTAGGAATGGAATATCTTGGCCTCAACACATGAGTAGGTGGTTCTCTCTCAGAAATGGTAAGTTGGAAGTGTAGGTTCGTTCTGATGGCTCTCTTCATGAATGAAGAAGAGGTGGAGGGGTATATATAGCCTCCACACAAAATCTAACCGTTACACACAATTTACCATTCTCGGTGGGACCGAATCAAAAAACTCGGTGAGACCGATTTAGTAAACCTAGTGACTGTTAGGATTTTTGGTGGGACCGACATGCAACTTGGAAGGACCGATATGGTTAGGGTTAGGGCATAATGTAATCTCGGTGAGACCGATTACACAAACTCGGTGAGACCAATTTTGGTAATATGCTATCCAGAGAGTTTGCATTGTAATCTCGGTAGGACCGATTATTCAAACTCGGTAAGACCGATTTTGATAATGGACATACATAGAGAGCTTACATCCCATCTCGGTGAGACCGAGATCCCTATCAGTAAGACCGATTTGCCTAGGGTTTGTGGCAGTGGCTATGACATCTGAACTCGGTGGCGCCGGATAGACAGAATTGGTGGGGCCAAGTTGGACTTTAGGTTTAGGACATATGTGGATGTGAGAAAGTAGTTGAGGGCTTTGGAGCATATCACTAAGCACTTTGAGCAAGCAAGCCATTAAGCAACACCTCATCCCCTCTTAATAGTATTGGCTTTTCCTATAGACTCAATGTGATCTTGGATCACTAAAATAGAAACACGTAGAGTCTTGATCTTGGAGCTTGAGCCAATCCTTTGTCCTTAGCATCTTGAAGGGGTTCCACATCCTTTATTCCATACCACTCCATTGTTGAACTTGTCTGAAATATACTAGGTAAACATGTTAGTCCAACAAGAGATATGTTGACATTAATTACCAAAACCACCCACGGAGCACTTGTGCTGTCAGAGCCGGACTGCAAGAGATAGGTCTCGGTTAGTATTATCAGAGATAGAAGCAGGATATATTTACCAAAGTACTTATGGTCCACTTACAACTCGGGGGAGGGCTGGCCCGCTTGCCGGTGCAGTACGGTAAGGACGCCCTCAGGGACAGGGCCCCTGGCAAGGGTTTCTTCCCTCGTTTGGAAGCCTCCGCTTCCAAGTCTTCGGAGGTGGCCCTTTTCTTCCCGTGGGGGGAGGGGATTTTAGATTCACCTCCCCAACTATCCTCCTTCGTGGAGACATTAACTCCTCTGGTTTGGATGTGTAATGTATGAAACCCGCTCTCAGCTTCTCTATTCCTCCCTTCATCTTCTCCTGATGGCACTTGATAGGGTGCGCGCTCAAGCATTCTAGTTAATACACGATCCGGAGAGCCTTTTGGAAGAGGGGCCTAACACCTGATCCTCTCTGCCATTCGTATATAGTCCTGGCCGAGAGCAATTTTTCAGATTGATGTTGTGTCAAATATAAAGACAACATGATCGGTCGTGGAATTACTTACTTGGGTATCTGGACGGTTGCAGTTGAGACCCGCATCCTCGGTGGTGTATGATGACCCACAAGTGTAGGAGATCTATCGTAGTCCTTTTGATAAGTAAGAGCGTCGAACCCAACGAGGAGCAGAAGGAAATGATAAGCAGTTTTCAGTAAGGTTTTCTCTACAAGCACTGAAATAGTAGGTGATAGATAGTTTTGTGATAAGATAAATAGTATCGAGCAAAAAGTAAATAAAGTAAATAAAGTGCAGAAAAGTAGCCCAATCCTTTATGTAGCAAAGGATAAGCCTGGACAAATTCTAATAATGAGGAAGGAGCTCCCAAGGACACATTGGGAATTATCGGCAAGCTAGTTTTCATCACGTTCATAAGATTCACGTTCGGTACTTTGATAATTTGATATGTGGGTGGACTGGCACTTGGGTACTGCCCTAACTTGGACAAGCATCCCACTTATGACTAACCCCTATTGCAAGCATCTGCAACTACAAAAAGGAGTATTAACCTAACCACAACATTAAACATATTGGTCCATATTAACCCCTAACGAAGCAACGCATAAACTAGGGTTTAAGCTTCTGTCACTCTAGCAACCCATCATCTACTTATTACTTCCCTATGCCTTCCTCTAGGCCCAAATAATGGTGAAGTGTCATGTAGTCTACATTCACATAACACCACTAGAGGAAAGACAACATACATCTCATCAAAATATCGAACGAATACCAAATTCACATGACTACTAATAGCAAGACTTCACCCATGTCCTCAGGAACAAACGTAACTACTCACAAAGAATATTCATGTTCACAATCAGAGGTGTAATAATATGCATTAAGGATCTGAACATATGATCTTCCACCAAGTAAACCAATTAGTATCAACTACAAGGAGTAATCAACACTACTAGCAACCCGCAGGTACCTATTTGTGGTTTTGGATACAAGATTGGATACAAGAGATGAACTAGGGTTTGAGAGGAGATGGTGCTGGTGAAGATGTTGATGGAGATTGACACCCTCCCGATGAAAGGATTGTTGGTGATGACGTTGGTGATGATTTCCCCCTCTCGGAGGGAAGTGTCCCCAGCAGAACAGATCCGCCAAAGCCCTAGATTGATTCCGCCAAGGTTCCGCCTCGTGGCGGCGGAGTTTTGTCCCGTAAGCTTGCCCATGATTTTTTCTAGGGAAAGAGTGATGATATAGCGGAAGGTGGACGCCGGAGGCCCACCAGGGGTCCCAGGAGATAGGGGGCGGCGCCCTATAGGGGGGGCGCGGCCCCCATCTCCTAGACAGGGTGTGGGCCGCCTGGCCTATTTCTTGTGCTCATAAATTTTTAATAAATCCAAAACGTTGTTTCGTGGAGTTTCAAGACTTTTGGAGTTGTGCAGAATAGGTTTCCAACGTTTGCTCCTTTTCTAGCCAGAATTCCAGCTGCTGGCATTCCCCCTCTTCATGGTAAACCTTGTAAAATAAGAGAGAATAGCCATAAGTATTGAGATATAATGTGTAATAACAGCCCATAATGCAATAAATATTGATATAAAAGCATGATGCAAAATTGACGTATCAACTCCCCCAAGCTTAGACCTTGCTTGTCCTCAAGCGGAAGTTGAAATCGAAAAATATGTTCGCATGTTTAGAGATAGAGATGTCGATAAAAATAAAATACGAACATGAGGGCATCATGATCATTCTAGTAACAACAACATATATAGATTTTGTCATATGATTTCCTATGCTCAAGTAATAAGCAATTCACAATGTCAAGTATGGTTCATAAACTTCATTGGGAACTAACAAACTATAATCTCAGTCATTGAAGCAATTGCAATTTATCATAACATCAGAAAGAGTCAACAATAAAACTTTTCAACAAGCTCACACACTCAACTATCTCGTAGTCTCCCATAATTGCTAACACTCACGCAATACTTGTGGTTATAGAGTTTCAGCCAGACACTAAGAAAGATAGGCGTTTATTGTGTTGCCTCCCAACGTATTCACCTTTAGGTGAGGTCAACAATAATAGCCTATGCCAACTTACATCCAATTGGATATATGTATCATGATCTTTCAGACACGAGGAGCTTGCCAAAGGATAAAATGAAAATAGGAAAGGTGAAGATCACCTTGACTCAAGCAAAAAGTAAAAACATAAGGTAAAAGATAGGCCCTTCGCAGAGGGAAGCATAGGTTGTCATGCACGTTTAGGGTTGATGCACGAAATCTTAGTGCAAAAGAACGTCACTTTATATTGCCCCTTGTATGTGGACCTTTATTATGCAATCCGTCGCTTTTATTACTTCCACAACAAGTTCGTACAAAGCTTATTTTCTCTGCACTAATAAGTCATACATATTTAGAGAGCAATTTTTATTGCTTGCATCGATGACAACTTACTTGAAGGATCTTACTCAATCCATAGGTAGGTATGGTGGACTCTCATGGCAAAACTGGGTTTGAGGATATTTGGAAGCACAAGTAGTATCTCTACTTGGTGCAAGGAATTTGGCTAGCAAGAGGGGGAAACGCAAGCTCAACATGTTTGGAAGGTCAATGACAATATACTTTAACTGAGATGTCGGAAAACATAAACCATTATGTTGTCTTCCTTGTCCAACATCAACTCTTTTAGCATGTCATACTTAATGAGTGCTTCACAATCATAAAAGATGTCCAAGATAATATATCTATATGTGAACCCCTCTTTCCTTATCACTTCCTATTAATTACAATGATGACCAAGGCTACGTTCATCAACTCTCAACAATTTTTATGCCTCATACTTTCTATATGTGAAGTTATCACTATCTATAAGATCAATGCGAACTCTTTTGTTCTTTCTACTTTCCCAAGATCATAGCAACATAGCAAAGCCCTTGACTCAACACTAATCTTTATTATAGATAGCACATGGACTTGCTTACATAAAGAGATCACAATGCAAAACTCAAAACTACTTGATATCAAAACTTGAATCTACTAGATCAAGATACTACTAAAAGGATCGAACTAAATAAAGTGGTAAAGATAGGAGTGTGATGGTGATATGATACCGGGGCACCTCCCCTAAGCTTGGCAGTTGCCAAGGGGAGTGCCCATACCCATGTGATCATTTCTTCGGAGGTGGTGAAGTAGGGATTGTTGATGATGGTTGAATTGTTGCATTTTTCTTCTCTAGCTTGCGTCTGAGGCTAAAATTTTCCTCCCTGAGATCCTCATTCTCGAGCTCAAATTTCATTATCTTTTTGCATAGTGCTGCCTTGCTGTCCTACAAAAAACATGGTGGGATAGATTGGACCTTAGGGAGGCTTGACTTCTTGAACTTCACATGCATATCACCAGCTTGAGGTAGTAGGTCGTCCTCTTCATCGGAGCTTGTCTCCTCCTTCGTCTTTGGATCATAGTCTTCTTCTTCCTCTATGGTCCAGCCATAATGTTCCACATCCCAATATACTTTTGGATTTGCAATATAATCAGGCATGTAGCTCTCTCCCTCTGAATCTTGGGACGACATCTTGTTCCAAATCTGCAACAGGAACAGCTCGAAACGAAAATAGAAGATATTTGCGTGATACGGTGGTCAAGACCTTACGGAGTATATATAATGAATTTTTACGGACCAAAATATGTAACATACAAGAAAACAGAGTCCGGGAGGCACACGAGGTGCCCACGAGACAGGGGGCATGCCCTACAGGGGGGGCACGACCTCCTCTCTCGTGGGAGCCTCGTGTCCCTTTCGGACTAGTTCTTTCTTCCTAAAATTCTTAAATAATCCAAAACTGATAAAAAATGCCATTAGAGTTGTTTTGGAGTCGGTTTACTTACCGTACCACGTACCTATGCCTTTTCGGAGTCTGGAACATTCTGGAAAGTGTCTCTTATGTATTCCTCAGGGGTCATGGTTTCAATAATATTAGTTTCAACGTTGATAGGATTACCTGAAATATAATGTTTAATTCTTTGACCGTTTACCACCCTCGGATATGTGCCTTCGAAGTTGTTGATTTTTATAGCACCAGAACGATAGACCTCCTCGATAACGTAGGGACCTTCCCATTTTGAGAGAAGTTTTCCTGCAAAAATTTTTTAACGAGATTTGAATAATAACACATAGTCTCCTACGTTAAACTCACGCTTTTGTATCCTCTTATCATGCCAGCGTTTGACTTTTTCTTTGAAAAGCTTGGCATTCTCATATGCTTGTGTTCTCCATTCATCTAGTGAGCTAATATCTAACAACCTCTTCTCACCAGCAAGTTTGAAGTCATAATTGAGCTCTTTAATAGCCCAATATACATTATGTTAAAGTTCAAGAGGTAAATGACATGCTTTTCCATAAACCATCTTATATGGAGACATACCCATAAGATTTTTGTATGCAGTTCTATAGGCCCATAATGCATCATCAAGTTTTTTGGACCAATTCTTTCTAGATCTATTCATAGTCTTTTGCAAAATTAATTTGAGCTCTCTATTGCTCAACTCTACTTGACCACTAGACTGTGGGTGATAAGGAGATGCGATTCTATGATTGACATCATACTTAGCAAGCATCTTACGGAAAGCACCATGAATAAAGTGTGAACCACCATCAGCCATAAGATATCTAGGGACTCCAAACCTCGGAAAAATAACTTCTTTAAACATTTTAATAGAAGTGTTATGATCAGCACTACTAGTTGGAATAGCTTCTACCCACTTAGTAACATAATCAACAGCAACTAAAATATGTGTATAACCATTAGAGGTAGGAAATGGTCCCATATAATCAAAGCCCCAAACATCAAACGGTTCAATAACAATAGAATAATTCATAGGCATTTCATGACGTCTACTAATGTTACCTATTCTTTGACATTCATCACAAGATAAGACAAACTTACGAGCATCTTTGAAGAGAGTAGGCCAATAAAAACCATATTGTAGTACCTTCTGTGCAGTTCTATCTCTAGCGTGGTGCCCTCCATAAAATTCAGAGTGACACTTGCATAGGATTTGTTCCTGTTCATGCTCAGGCACACAACATCTAATAATACCATCTACTCCTTCTTTATAAATGTGTGGATCATCCTAGAAGTAATGTCTTAAATCATAAAAGAACTTTTTCTTTTGCTAGTATGTGAAACTAGGCGGTATATATTTAGCAACAATGTAATTAGCATAATCAGCATACCAAGGAGCAGTACGAGAAGCATTGGCAACCACTAATTGTTCATCAGGAAAACTATCATTAATAGGCAGTGGGTCATGAAGAACATTCTCCAACCTAGACAAGTTGTCTGCAACGGGGTTCTCAGCTCCCTTTCTATCAATAATATGCAAGTCAAATTCTTGGAGCAAGAGAACCCATCTCATGAGTCTAGGCTTAGCATCTTTCTTTTCCATCAGATATTTAATAGCAGCATGATCAGTGTGAATAGTAACTTTGGAATAAAAAATATAAGGTCTAAACTTATCACATGCAAATACAACTGCTAAGAACTCTTTTTCAGTAGTAGCATAATTTCTCTGGGCAGAATCAAGAGTCTTACTAGCATACTGGATAACATTCAATTTCTTATCGACTCTTTGCCCTAAAACAACACCTACAACATAATCACTAGCATCGCAAATAATTTCAAAAGGTAAATTCCAATCAGGTGGCTGAACAATAGGTGCTGTGATCAAAGCTTTCTTAAGTGTTTCAAATGCTTCTACACAATCATCATCAAAGACAAAAGGAATATCTTTTTGCAATAAATTAGTAAGAGGCCTAGAGATTTTATAAAAGTCCTTAATGAACCTCCTATAAAAACCGGCATGACCAAGGAAACTTCTTATACCTTTTATGTCCTTGGGACATGGCATCTTTTCAATAGCATCAACTTTGGCTTTATCAACTTCAATACCTCTCTCGGAGATCTTGTGCCCCAAGACAATGCCTTCATTAACCATAAAGTGACACTTATCCGAATTCAGGACGAGACTGGTGTCTTAGCATCTCTACAAAACTCGATCAAGGTTGCTCAAACAATCATCAAAAGAGGATCCATAGACGGAGAAGTCATCCATGAATACCTCACAAATCTTTTCACAAAAATCAGAGAATATAGCCATCATGCATCTTTGAAAGGTAGAAGGTGCATTACATAAACCAAAAGGCATACGTCTATAAGCAAAAGTACCTAAAGGACAAGTAAAAGTAGTTTTAGGTTGATCCTTCGCGGACACAGGTATTTGAGAGAAGCCAGAATAACCATCTAGAAAGCAAAAATGTGTGTGTTTGGATAGCCTTTCTAGCATTTGATCAATAAAAGGTAAAGGGTAATGATCTTTCTTAGTAGATTTATTTAACTTACGGAAATCAATTACCATCCTATAGCCTGTAATAATTCTTTGCGGGATCAATTCATCTTTATCATTAGGAACAACGGGAATACCTCCCTTTTTAGGGACACAATGGACAGGGCTTACCCATTCACTATCAGCAACGGGATAAATAATACCTGCCTCAAGGAGTTTTAGAATCTCCTTTCTTACCACTTCCTTCATTTTAGGATTTAATCGTCTTTGAGGATCTCTAACTGGTTTGACATCTTTCTCCACTGAAACTTTGTGTTGACAAAATGTGGGACTAATGCCCTTAAGATCGTCTAGAGTATATCCAATAGCAGCTCGGTGCTTCTTCCAAGTTTTCAATAATCTTTCTTCTTCTTTCTCTGAAAGGTTAGCACTAATAATAACATGATATATTTCTTTTTCATCAAGATAAGCATACTTGAGATTATCAGGTAAGGGTTTGAGTTCGAACACGGGATCACCCTTGGGTGGAGGGGGATCCCCAAGAATTTCAACGGAAAGGTTATGTTTTAGCATAGGTTCTTGTTTCAGGAACACTTCATCTATTTCTTCCCTTTCCTTCATAAGTTTTCATGGTCTAACAAATATTGTTCTAACGGATCAGTTGGAGGAACAATAATGGAAGCAAGACCAATAATTTCATCCCTACTAGGTGGTTCCCTTTCACGAGGTTGTCTACTAAACTTAGCGAAATTAAACTCATTAGACATACCATCTATGCCAACAGTGACAATATTCTTTTCACAATTAATCTTAGCACTAGTAGTATTCAAGAAGGGTCTACCAAAAGTAATGGGACAAAAATCATCTTGTGGGGAACCAAGAACAAGAAAATCAGCAGGGTATTTAATCTTCCCTCACAAGACTTCAACATCTCTAACAATCCCAATAGGTTTAATGGGGTCCCTATTAGCAAGCTTAATAGTAACATCAATGTCTTCTAATTCAACAGGTGCAATACCGTGCATAATTTCTTTATAAAGATCATAATGTATCGCATTAGCACTAGCACCCATATCACATAAGCCATGATAACAATGATCTCCTATTTTAATAGAAATAACAGGCTTGCCTATGATAGGTCTACGTGTCTTAGTATCGGGTCTAGCAATATTAGCAGTTTCACCCAAGAAAGAGATAACATGCCCATCTAAGTCCTCATCCAAGAGATCTTTAATCATAGAAATACCAGGTTCAACATTAATTTGCTCAGGGGGTGTATAGGTCCTAGTATTACTCTTATGAACAACAGTCGAAGCTTTAACATGATCTTTTATCCTAACAGGAAAAGGAGGTTTTTCAACATAAGTAGTAGGAATAATAGGATCACTATATGTAATAGTCTTTTCTTCGACTGTAATAGGTGCAACTACTTTCACTTCAATAGGAGGGTTATATTTAAACCACTTCTATTTAGGGAGATCAACGTGAGTAGCAAAAGTTTCACAAAAGGTAGCTACTATCTCAGAGTCAAGTCCATACTTAGAGCTAAATCCACGGAAAGCATCGGTATCCATAAAAGATTTAACAGAATCGAACTTAGGTGTCATACCTGACTCCTTACCATAGTTGGAACCCCAATCTTCAGAGTTGCGTTTAATTCTTTCCAATAAGTCCCATTTGAAATCAATAGTCTTCAGTATATAGGAACCAGCACAGGAAGTATCGAGCAGGTTGCGATTATCAAGAGAAAGCCGAGCATAAAAATTCTAAATAATCATTTCCCGAGAGAGCTCATAATTGGGGCATTAATATAACATTGACTTAAGCCTCCCCCAAGCTTGAGCGATGCTTTCTCCTTCGTGAGGCCAAAAATTATATATGTAATTACGATCACGATGAACAAGATGCATAGGATAGAACTTCTAGTGAAATTCCAACTTCAGTTGCTTATAATTCCAAAATCTCGTATCATCACATAGCCTATACCATGTCATTGCATCTCCCTTAAAAGATAAAGGGAAGACCTTCCTTTTGAAAACATCATCGGGGATACCTGCAAGCTTAAATAATCCACAAACTTCATCCACAAAGATAAGGTGTAAATCGGGATGCAATGTTTCGTCTCCCGCAAAAGGATTAGCTAGCAGTTTTTCTATCATATCTCAAAATGAATATTTTCATAAGGTTCAGTAGGTTGAGGAGCATCTCTTTGCTCTTCTGGTTGGGGTGAAGATACCCCAAACGAGCCCTTCAAAGGATTAGTTTCCATAGTGACAAGTAACAGAAAATTTCAGCACACTATATAAATGTTTCCTTACCAAGTTCCACTCACCAAAAGCGCTACACTCCCCGGCAACGGCGCCAGAAAAGAGTCTTGATGACCCACAAGTGTAGGGGATCTATCATAGTCCTTTCAATAAGTAAGAGTGTCAAACCCAACGAGGAGCAGAAGGAAATGATAAGCAGTTTTCAGTAAGGTTTTCTCTGCAAGCACTGAAATAGTAGGTGATAGATAGTTTTGTGATAAGATAAATAGTAACGAGCAAAAAGTAAATAAAGTAAATAAAGTGCAGAAAATCGTCAGAATCCTTTATGTAGCAAAGGATAAGCCGAGAAAAATTATAATAATGAGGAAGGGCTCCTGAGGACACATTGGGAATTATCGTCAAGCTAGTTTTCATCACGTTCATAAGATTCGCGTTCGGTACTTTGATAATTTGATATGTGGGTGGACCGGCACTTGGGTACTGCCCTAACTTGGACAAGCATCCCACCTATGATTAACCCCTATTGCAAGCATCCGCAACTACAAAAGGAGTATTAAGGTAAACCTAACCACATCATTAAACATATGGGTCCATATCAACCCCTAACGAAGCAACGCATAAACTAGGGTTTAAGCTTCTGTCACTCTAGCAACCCATCATCTACTTATTACTTCCCTATGCCTTCCTCTAGGCCCAAATAATGGTGAAGTATCATGTAGTCGACGTTCACATAACACCACTAGAGGAAAGACAACATACATCTCATCAAAATATCGAACGAATACCAAATTCACATGACTACTAATAGCAAGACTTCGCCCATGTCCTCAGGAACAAACGTAACTACTCACAAAGCATATTCATGTTCATAATCAGAGGTGTAATAATATGCATTAAGGATCTGAACATATGATCTTCCACCAAGTAAACCAATTAGTATCAACTACAAGGAGTGATCGACACTACTAGCAACCCATATGTACCAATTTGTGGTTTTGGATACAAGATTGGATACAAGAGATGAACTAGGGTTTGAGAGGAGATGGTGCTGGTGAAGATGTTGATGGAGATTGACCCCCTCCCGATGAGAGGATCGTTGGTGATGACGTTGGTGATGATTTCCCCCTCTCGGAGGGAAGTGTCCCCGGCAGAACAGCTCCGCTAGAGCCCTAGATTGATTCCGCCAAGGTTCCGCCTCGTGGCGGCGGAGTTTCGTCCCATAAGCTTGCCCACGATTTTTTCCAGGGAAAGAGTGATGATATAGCAGAAGATGGACGCCGGAGGCCCACCAGGGGGGCCAGGAGATAGGCGGTCGCGCCCTATGGGGGGGTGAGGGAGTACTGGATAAGGGGGTATCTGGATAGCCGGACTATATTCATCATCCGGACTATAGAAGCGTCAAGATACAAGACTCAAGACTTCGGCTCGTGTCCGTATGGGACCCTCCTTTGCATGGAAGACAAGCTTGGCGATTCGGATATTATGTTTCCTTCCTTGTAACCGACTCCATGTAAACCCTAGCTCTCCGGTGTCTATATAAACCGGAGAGCATGGTCCTTAGAAGGCCGATCACAATTACAATCATACCATCATAGGCTAGCTCTTAGGGTTTAGCCTCTACGATCTCATGGTAGATCTACTCTTGTATTCCACATATCTTCAATATTAATCAAGCAGGAAGTAGGGTTTTACCTCCATCGAGAGGGCCCGAGCCTGGGTAAACATTGTGTCCCTTGCTTCCTGTTACCATCATCCTAAGACGCACAGATCGGGACCCCCTACCCGAGATCCTCCGGTTTTGACACCGACATTGGTGCTTTCATTGAGAGTTCCTCTGTGACATCGCTTCGAGGCTTGATGGCGTCTTCAATCGTCAACAACACGGTCCAGGGTGAGACTTTTCTCCTCAGACAGATCTTTGTGTTCGGCGGCTTCGCACTGCGGTCCAATTCGCTTGGCCAGTTGGAGCAGATCGATAGCTTCGCCCTGGCCACCAGATCAGGTTCGAAAACTTGAACTACACGGCGGTTATCTGCGGAGACTTGATCTTCGACGGATTCGAGCCTGCGCCAGGAGTACCGGACAGCCGCGACGAGCAAGTCCTAGACCTGCTGTCGGACAGTGCTCGGGACATCATCCCCGAAGCAACCTTGGATCTAAATCCAGGGCAGGTTGCGTTGCCTATGGACGGAGGGCTGGACCTCGCTCCGCGGGCCGCACACTTATCGCCGGTAGAGCCGAACATGGGTCCCACTTCTGTGGAGGCCTGTAATCCCGGATCCCCGGACTCATATCCGGCTGTTGGTCTTGGTCCGCTCACTCTCGAGCCAGCCGAGCCAGGTTGGGCTCGGTGATGGAGTTTACCGCTGCGGACATCTTTCAGCACTCACCCTTTGGCGACATGCTGAACTCATTGAGGTCTCTCTCTTTGTCAGGAGACTCTGGGCGAACTATGTCCGGCCCGAGTGGGAAGCAGGCGATGGAGGAATTCGGCGCCCACCCACCACCCACTTTATTGCCACGTTCGAAGAATTAACCGACATGCTTGACTACGAAGACATCAATGGTATGGACGACGATGCAGGAGAGGCTCCAAAAGCCCTAGAGCGCGGGACTACTACCTTGTCACACGATATATACATGGTAGATAAGCCCAATAAGGACGACAGCCCGGACGATAAAACACCCGGGCAAAAGCCAAAGAGGCGGCGTAGACGCCGCTCAAAGTCGAGCAATGGCAAAAACATCGACAAGAACGCAACAAGGGTTGATATACCCGCAAACTCCAAAAGCAATAATGATCACATGGACCCGTCGATGGAGCAGGATGAGCCAGGTCACGCCAAATCATGTTCGGAGCAAATACCCGATCAACATGATCCGGAGGGACGAGCTCAAGATGCCGCCCGAGAACAGGAAGATAGTCCGGACGATGATGGATTCATCATCCCGGACGAACAAGTGGAACGAGACAACCTCCACAGGAAGCTTATGGCCACCGCAAGAAGTCTAGAAAAGCAAAAGCAACGGCTCAAGGCTGCACAGGAAAAGCTAAGGCGCAGATGGAATAAGGTGCTAGACACTAAAGAAAGATATGGCGACGACCGCCATGCGAAAACCTATCCGAAGCGGAAGCTACTGCCAGAATACGACGACGCGACCGTTCCACCAAAAGAAAATTCGACTAAGAAAACAGACCTACCGCCTCACAACCATAACAGAGCGGCAGCGGACACTGTGCATGATCCATGCGAACATCTGGATAAAAAGACCGGCGCATCCAGGTCCATATATGGATCTAGAAGACACACCCCAGCGCAAGACTATGGTCACCCAAACGCTCATAAAAGCGAGATACCAGTTCGGAATCAACCCTGGACACAACAACAGCTGACAACATGCCACAATGCGTCCAGATACAGAGGGACTGCTCACCCCCTGTGCTTCACCGAAGCAGTACTGGACCATGAATTCCCACAAGGCTTGAAACCTGTGAACATAGAAGCATATGACGGCACGATAGACCCAGGGGTCTGGATCGAGGATTTTATCCTACATATTCACATGGCTCGTGGGGATGACCTCCACGCCATCAAATACTTTCCCCTCAAGTTGAAGGACTAGCTCGACACTGGTTGAAAAGCCTCCCCGAAAACTCAATTGGGAGTTGGGAGGAACTCGAAGACACTTTCAGGGCCAATTTTCAAGGGACTTATGTCCGGTCTCCGGATGCAGATGATCTAAGTCACATAATCCAACAGCCCGGAGAGTCCGCCCGCAAGATTTGGAATAGATTCCTGACTAAGAAGAATCAAATTGTCCACTGTTCGGATGCCGAAGACGTAGCGGCTTTCAAACACAGCATCCGTGACGAATGGCTTGCCCGACACCTTGGCCAAGAAAAGCCAAGGACAATGGCAGCCTTAACAAGCCTTATGACCCGCTTTTGCACGGGTGAGGATAGCTGGTTGGCCCGTAAAGGCACCAGCGACCCCAGCACATCTGAACTAAGGGATGGCAACGGGAAGCCATGGCGTAATAAAAGAAAACGCCAAAACAAGGAAGAGAGCCCGGACAGCACGACGGTTAACAGCGGATTCAGGGGCTCTCAACCTGATTAGAATAAGAAGCCATTCAAAGGCACTAAAGACGGACCATCCGGTCTGAACAGAGTCCTGGACAGACTATGCCAAATTCATGGCACCCCGGAAAAACCTGCAAACCACACCCATAGAGAGTGCTGGGTCTTCAAGCAGGCTGGCAAATTAAATGCCGAACATAAGGGGAGGGGCACACCAAGCGAAGACGAGGATGAACCTCACCAGCCGAACACTGGGGTACAGAAAAAATTCCCGCCAGAGGTAAAACAGTAAACATGATCCACGCGACTTGCACATCCACGAGAGGGCATAAACGCGCGCCCATAGAAGCGCATGATGTAAAGCCCGTCGTACCCACGTCTCACTACTAGATGTCTCGTCCGATCACTTTCGATCACACGAATGGCCGAACTAGTATTCGACGTGGGGGATCACAGGCCTTGGTGCTTGATCCACTAATCGACGGATACCGTCTCACCAGTGTCCTCATGGACGGCGGTAGTGGGCTCAATTTAATATACAAGGACACTGTCCATAGAATGGGGATAGACCCATCCAGAATTAAACAAAGCAACACCACCTTTGAAGGGGTGATACCAGGCATTGCAGCCCGCACAAGGGGCTCCGTCGTGCTGGAAGTAACATTCGGCTCCCCGGGCAACTCCAGAAGCGAGGAACTGCTCTTCATTATCGTACCCTTCCAAAGCATCTATCATGCATTGCTAGGAAGGACGGCCTTCGCCTGCTTCAATGCATTGCCGCACTATGGCTACCTTACTCTCAAGATGCCCGGTCCCCGTGGCGTCATCATCGTTAGCGGAATCATAAAGCGCCCTTCACGCACAGAGGAATACGTGATGGCCCTGGCGGCCAGACTATAAGCGGCCTCCAGTTCTAGAAAACATGATTGGTCATTACGACCACAGACACGGTTAGACGAGTCCGGTAGCCCGGATAAATTCAAATAGGGCACTCTATATGTAATCCCATAAGGGAAACCAGCGGCTGCCTATATTTAATACAGCCCCACGCTTGGCTCAACCTTATTTGCCGGCCAACAGCTTACAATCTTATTACTGATCGCATACTTACGTTGCACCCTCCTAAGAGTTTTTTCCTTTTTCCAGACAATGTTCGCGCGATACCCTTCCAGGATACGGCACAACGGAGACAAAGTCGCAGACGTGCAGCATGGCCCCATGCAACAGGTTTCTTTTTAGATTAAGCCCCTGTGTAAACCTTTTTTACTGCCTATTGTTGTTTAACCATCCCATGGGTTCTATACCCACAGAGGATACTGCCGTTTCTGGCATTTGGCCATGGCAGACTAAATTGCACATACCTAGAAATAAAGGGCTTCAAATAGGCTCTTGTAAGCCTATCTTCTTTTACAAAAGACCGAATACCCTCGGGAGTGTTCGGCGTCACGAGTTTGGCCGTATATGCATCAGCTCCGAATCATGTCTTTGGTTAAAATGTTGGGTTTCCTCGGCTCCTGGGTTTGCCGCCTTATGTTCCGCTATCATCCGGCTAAGGCATGCCAAAGGAGAACTACTGCGATTGTGCCCTGGTTATTCCGGATGAGCGCCTCAGTAGAGAAAGCCGAAAGCCGACCGTCATGATACAGCGAGAGACTGTTCAACCACTCGAAGACTCACCTGAATCCCTAAAGATTCCTCCGCCTTAACGAAGGGCCTGTTCCCGGCCATGTACACACGCGCCCGTATTCGGATGCACGTGGAGGTACCAAGGGCTACATAGTAGCCCCACCATTAGACTCCCATAACTAAGCGAAGGTGTTACAGCTATATAGTCCGGTTGCCTAGTTCGGCGTGCGATCACCTCCTTAATGGACCAAGACGTTGGATCAAGTGTGATTATGCATATATTTTTCGCCAACACCCCCGCATTTTCCGCGAGGGGGCCGAAGCCAACGACTGCAATCTTTCAGACCACTTATACATATAAGAATAGCCACAAAGGGAGGACAATCATAGTTCCACGCACAAGTATAAACATAGCCTCATAATTAAACTAAACATTGTTTTCTACAATGATTCGACTTATCACTCGAATAAAACACTCTTCGAGCACTGTGCCTCTATTAGGCGGGCACCTTCTGTGACTTGCGCCAAGTAGTGCTCGGCCGGATGTTGGACTCCTACCGGATCCTGGCTCGCTATTATAGTGGCTGAGGGAGTCCTGGATTAGGGGGTGTCCGGATGGCCGTACTGTGACCTTTGGCCGGACTCCCGGACTATAAAGATACAAGATTGAAGACTTCGTCCCGTGTCTGGATAGGACTTTCCTTGGCGTGGAAGGCAAGCTTGGCGATACGATATGTAGATCTCCTCCCATTGTAACCGACTCTGTGTAACCCTAGCCCTCTCCGGTGTCTATATAAATCGGAGAGGTTTAGTCCGTAGGACGAACAACAATCATACCATAGGCTAGCTTCTAGGGTTTAGCCTCTCTGATCTCATGGTAGATCAACTCTTGTACTACCCATATCATCAATATTAATCAAGTAGGAGTAGGGTTTTATCTCCATCGAGAGGGCCCGAACCTGGGTAAAAACACCGTGTCCCTTGTCTCCTGTTACCATCCGCCTAGACGCACAGTTCGGGACCCCCTACCCGAGATCCACCAGTTTTGACACCGACATTGGTGCTTTCATTGAGAGTTTGTCTGTGTCGTCACCATCAGGAAGGATGCCGCACCTCGTCTTTAAAGACGGCTCTGTTGCTAACGGAGCTTTGGCTATCGGCCAAACTCTCCGGCTAGGCGGTTTTATAATGACCGCCTGTTCGGCCGCCGCGCCGACGATGACTTCTCGGGTCATCGGAAGCGATCTCCACGTCAACTCGGAACTCACCGAGCAGTTAGATCTGATGGAGCTCTCTTCCTTAAACGAGCTCTTGGATCACATCGCCGCCCTGGGAGTCACTACAGACTATGATCAGATTGGGCTTAAACTCGATCCGAGAGAGCTTGACTCTCCCCAGGTCACCCACCACGTCGAAGTGGTGGAGGAACAATGCGGCGAATCTTCACCCATCCTAAGGACCAGATATGTCCGGATTCCTGATCCCTCCAAGACGGAAACCCGCGGAGGGGAGGACGTCACTCAAGCCCTGAACCTAAAGTCAGGCAGTGGGCCTGATTCATTGGACAACATCCAAGAACCCAAGCTTCCGAGTTCGGAAATTTCTTAGCCCCTGAGTCTCAGATTGGGCGAGGTTCCAGATTTAACTCCACTCGCCCACCCAAATATAAGGGATCTATCCCAAATTCGGCAAGAGCCCAGATAAACAGTACACCATTACTGGGCCAGATTCCTCCTGGTTATGAACAGGATAGAGAACTGCCGCGAGGGGGATGCAATTTCATTCTTCTGCAATAACTGCACGGACATCGGGATCCTCAACGCCATAAGTCACCGTGAAATTACACGCTTCACTGACTTGGCATCCATAGTACGAAAATACTATGCGACAGAAAGCGTTCAGAAAACCGAAACAAAATTCTGGGACAATCCGGCGCCCTGAATACAATCCCAGTCCGAAATAAACGGGCGCATTATCGCCAGGCACCTAGGCCAAACAACAAAAAACAAAAACCCTCTATAGGGTATGGAACCGTACTGGAGGGATGGCTCAATGGACCCTGTAAAATTCATAGTACAGAGGGCGTCACACCAACTCATAGCCTTAGAGCATGTTGGATACTCCGGTAGGTGGCCAGAAGTGGCGAGGAGCTTCTAACTCCAGAATCTGCAGAGCACCACCCCAGGAATACCAGTACGGTATCAACAGTCTTCGAGACTTTCGCATCAAACAATGTGTGGAAACGAATGCTCCGCAGCCTTACCGAAGTCTACCAGGTAGCAACAATAAACCCATGGAGTGACACAGCTATTACCTTTAATGCCAGTGACGAACCTAAATTCCGAACAGCCCGAGCACCAGCCGCACTGGTCCTCAGTCCGATAGTGGACGACTTTCGGCTTACCAAGGTACTCATGGACGGTGGCAGCGGATTGAACCTCATTTATGAGGAAACCATTCGAAAAATGGAAATAGACTGGATCCGCATTGAGCGAAGCAACACAACCTCTAGAGGAATAATCCCCAGTCAGGAAGCGTGCTGTACAGGAAAAATCACACTGGATGTGGTGTTCGGCACGCCGGATAATTACAGATCCGAGGAGGTCACATTTCAAGTGGCCCCGTTCAGCATCGGATACCACGCTCTGTTAGGGCGAGAGGCATTCACAATTTTTCAAGCTATACCCCATTACTGGTACATGAAGCTCAAAATGCCCGGACCCAACGGAATCATCACTCTTGCTAGTGATCCGGACATAGCGCTCTGCGCCGAAAACAAGACAGCCGCACTGGCCCTTGAGGCATTATCCGAAGCCCTAGTGGCCGAGGAACTAACTGCATGCGCTCCACGGTGGACAGGGTCCACCTCCTTTAAACCGGCAGACGAAATAGTCAAGTTCCAAGTCCATCCAACGGACCCTACAAAAACGGCCTCCATTGGGGCACAATTAAACCCTGATGTAGACGCCGCACTACGACAATTCCTACACGAAAATTGGGATATTTTTGCGAGGCACCCTTCGGACATGCCAGGAATCCCACGCAGGCTGGCCGAGCACAGCCTGAACATCCTAAAATGATTCAAGCCTGTTAAGCAGGCTCTTCGGCGTTTCTGTGAACCTAAGAGACAAGCCATGGGAGAGGAGCTAGCCAAACTACTGGAAGCCAGATTCATCAGAGATATAAAACATCCAGACTGGCTAGCAAACCTGGTGATGGTACCAAAGAAGAACAAATCCTGGCACCTATGCGTCGATTTCAAAGACCTCAACACGGATTACCCAAAGTATCCCTTCCCCCTCCCGCGCATTGATCAAATCATCGAAGCCACCGCAGGACATGATTCATTGTGTTTCCTCGACGCATACTCTGGCTACCACCAAATTAAGATGGCAGAGTCAGACCAAGCCGCAACGGCATTTATCACCCCATACGGCCCATTCTGCTTCAACACAATGCCCTTCGGGATAAAAAACGCCGGCGTAACATGTCAGCGCTTGATTTAGACATGTCTGTCCAACCAGATCGGAAAAACAGTTGAAGCATACGTGGATGACGTAGTCGTCAAAACCAAGCATGTCAAAACTCTAATAGACGACTTGAGGCTCACGTTCGATAACCTCCGAATATACGACATTAAGCTTAACCCGGAAAAATGCGTTTTCGGCATACCAGCCGGAAAGCTCTTGGGCTTCATCGTATCCGGTAGAGGAATTGAAGCAAACCTAGCCAAGATCCGAGCTCTGTCACAATTGGATACTCTAAAGAACCTCAAACAAATACAAAAATTGACTGGATGCGTGGCGGCTCTAAGCCGCTTCATCTCCCGCTTGGGAGAAAAGGCATTACCCCTTTACCGCCTCCTCCGGCGCACCGAACACTTTGAGTGGACGGATGCCGCCACGGCCAGACTCGAAGAAATAAAAGCCATATTGGCAACAAACCCGGTCCTGGCCGCGCCTAACATCGACGAACCAATGTTGTTGTACATCGCGGAAACTCATCAAGTTGTAAGCGCAGTGCTCGTCGTCGAACGAGAAACAGACGGACACAAATTCCCTGTCCAGAAACCAATCTACTACGTGTCCACTGTCCTCACTCCATGCAAGTCCCGGTACCCGCATTACCAAAAGATAGCGTACGCACTGTTCATGGCGTCCCGGAAGCTACGACACTACTTTCAAGAGTGTTCAATAACAGTAGCCTCCGAAGTACCTCTTAAAGATATTAGAAACAACCACGACGCGACGGGCCGGATTGCCAAATGGGCCATTGAGCTCCTCCCGTTCGACATAACCTATAAGCCACGACGAACTATCAAGTTGCAAGTTTTGGCCGACTTTGTCGCTGAATGGACTGAAGCTGAACTCCCTAAAGAGTACGACACATATTCCAACTGGATCATGCACTTCGAAGGCTCCAAAATGCTAGTGGGTCTGGGGGCTGGCGTCGTTCTGACGTCCCCAACAGGAGATAAAGTTCAATATGTACTCCAGATAATGTATACGGAGTCCAACAATGCAGCCGAATACGAGGCCCTTCTACATGGTCTCCGGATGGCAGTCTCCATGGGCATTCAACGCCTAGAGGTGCGTGGGGATTCGAACCTCGCGATATCCCAAATAAATGGAGACTTTGATGCCAAAGATCCGAAAATGGCAGCTTATCGCAATGCCGTCCTAAATATGTCAGCTCGGTTCGAAGGTCTCGAATTTCACCATATAGCCCGGGAAAACAATCAGGCAGCAGACGTCTTGGCACACATCGGCGCAAAGCGCGATGCAGTCCCCCCCAACATTTTCTTGGAAAGGCTATTCAAGCCATCCGTACAGTGGGAAGGGGAATCCAGAAATAACAATCTGGACCTAGCCGCACCACCTGACATCGAACATTCTGACGCAACGGAAGACTCTGCCAACGAGGTAACACCCTCAGCCCACGTAATAATGGTAGTAATTGCCCCGTGGACAGAACCATTTTTAGCCTACTTAACTAGGCAGGAACTTCCCGAGGACCAAAATGAGGCACGCTGCGTAGTGCGGCGATCTAAAGCCTATAAGTCCACGAAGGAGAGCTTTATAAGAAAAGCACCACCGGAGTCCTTCAAAGGTGTATCTCCGAAGAGGAAGGGCGGAACCTTCTGGCTGAAATTCATGCCGGACTCGGCGGGCACCACGCCGCTGCCCGGGCCCTTGTAAGCAAGGCCTTCCGTACTGGATTTTATTGGCCCACGGCCTGGGCAGATGCTCAGGACTTAGTCCAGCGATGCGTCGGTTGCCAATTATTTGCTAACCAAAGCCACATGCCACCTACCGCCCTCCAAACTATACCCATTACCTGGCCTTTTCGGTTCTGGGGGCTTGACATGGTTGGACCCCTTAAAGGAGGAACCCACAAGCAAAAATAGGTCATGGTGGACAAATTCACCAAATGGATAGAGGCCAAGCCTGTTAAGACGGCCGAATTCGGACCGGTGATAGACTTCATATCAGGGGTCGTACACCATTACGGCGTCCCCCACAGCATCATCACTAACAACGGCACGAACTTTACGGCCGACGAGGTTAAACTCTGGTGCAAAAACATGGGCATCAAGGTCGACTACGGTTTAGTCTATCACCCACAAATTAACGGTCAAGTCGAGCGAGCCAATGGTCTAATCATGAGCGGCATCAAACCCAGATTAGTGCGACCCCTCAAGGAATCTAAAACGCACTGGGTAGAGGAGCTCGACTCCGTACTCTGGGGGCTGCGGACCACGCCGAATCGCACTACCAGATTCACAACATTCTTTATGGTATACGGCGCAGAGGCAGTCCTGCCCTACGACATAATTAATGACTCACCTTGTGTGCGCATGTACGAAGAAAGAGAAGCCGAGCTCGATCGGCAGGACAGTTTGGACGCATTGGAGGAGGAGCGCGACGTGGCAAAAGCCCGTTCCGCATTCTATAAATAGCAGGCTCGAAGATATCAAAGGAGAGAAGTACGGGCCAAAACTTATAATGTTGGCGAACTAGTTCTACGCCTGCCGGACAAGAAAAAGGACAAACTCAAGCCCAAATGGGAAGGTCCCTTCGTAATCGACCAAGTCCTGGCTGGTGGAGCGTACCGTCTGCGAAATGCATCGGATAATCGACTCGAGCCGAACCCATGGAACACAGCACGCCTACAAAGATTCTACGCCTAGCACCGGACTCTGTGTTCGTCTCCTTCCTCTGTCTATTTTTTTACACATTAGCTGCCTTATATTTCTCTCCTTCTCCCTCCTTTTTTCTTACGAGCCTTTAAGGGCTCGCTTGCGCATAGTTCGCACATAATTGACGCGCTACCCGCGCTCATTATACCTGGGGGCTTCTTTATCAGAAGCTTGTATATACGGGTCTCATGCCCAACACATGTGTCACACTTCCGCATGTACCTTTTCTTCACCATTATATGCATCGATATGACTTAAGTTTTGGCCAAGCTGGGTTGCCTGTCTCCTGTGCTTACCCCTACATTCCCGATTGTTCGGCTAGGTGGTAAAGGGAGCACCTCTGTGATTGTTACTGCCGGGTCAGCCGGATGTGTACCTCAGACTGGGTGAAGCCGAAAGCTAGAGTTCTTAAGGGAATATTTGGTCGGTGAACTAAAAGATGATTTTTCACTTGTTTATTTATCCGCCCCCAGATGCTTTTCTGCTTTTTTTTTTGCAGTCCGGACATGCACTTCAGGGCATGCCTCCCAGGGAAAGGAACCCCTAACGAAACTATTCTCCCTGGAAGATGTTTCTTACTAACCATGTAATATAACATAACTAGTTGGGCACTTGTCTGCTAAAGCAATAACGACCCCTATGCCTGGTCTCCACGCATGCCCCAATTCTTACATAACCGAGAGGGTAATCGGACACACTCCGGACTATCGGGTCCAGAGGTTGAAGCGAAAAGGTCCGCAATGACAAATGATCTACAATCCGGCTAGAAGGCATATTACATGTCATTTTAAATTACATAGTCAATTTGACTGGGTATATTCTTCTTCAATACCATCCAACAGGCTATCCAATTTACAGTCCTGTTGGGAATACTTGGCGGCCAGCTCTACCTGGCCGTACACTAAACTGACAGGGATCTCCTTACCATCGGGCCCCACAGGTCCGACCTCGGGCATGTGTTTTGGGTCAGCCTTGGTGTACCGCGTCTTCACCATGGCCCAGGCCTCCCTGGCGCCTTGACGGCAGGCCGATATCTTCCATAATCGGAAGCGCTGCCGCGCTCCCTTTAGCTTCTCTGCAAGCTCTCCAAGGCCTTCGGGCATGGAGAGGGATGGCCACAAAGCCTGGACGATGCCTTGCATCGCCTGCCGAACTCGTTCATGCAGTTGCAATAGCTCGATAAGAAGGTCACCCGTAGAACCAGGCATTTCCTCCACAGGCCAACCTGTCAGCATACCTACAGACATAACTCTGTCAATCGACTTCCTCGCTGAACTCTTTTTCGAAGATTCTTTCAAGCACTTACTAAAAATGCCGCGTCGAAGCCGCCGATTCTCCTTTACGGAATTCGACAGCTGAGCACGAACATCATTTAGTTCCTCGCCCAGCTGGGTGTTGGCATCTTGAAGCTTGTTCTTCTCTTGCCTCACCCTCGTAAGCACATTCTTGCCGGCCTTTAACTGGCGCAAGAGTTGTTGCTTGTCTGGATCCACTCCGGTGCCATCTGTACTATTATCGTCAGAATTGCACACATGCCGCAGTTTACAACATACTCATCTTTCGAAGCATACATTACCTGAGGGGGTCTCCTTGGCATTCCCTGTGGCGGCTAGTGCGGACTCAAGTTGGGCCTTGCACTCTTCCAGCTCCTGGGACAGTTGTGTATTCTTTTTTGTAAGATCCTGCATAACAAATGATCCTTAAATCAGTTATTTTAACTGTTTCAAGTCTTGTGGGCTACTGACATATATAACCATCAGATTTACTCACCCGTATGTCTTTTACATACTGCTCTGTGGCTCTGGCTAGACCATTTTGAGCGGCAAGGAGGTACGCATCTCCCGTATTAAAGGCGTCCAACGCCTCTTTGGAAAAACATGCGTCACGAAGAACAGTCCGGCGACGCCTGTGGTTAATGGCACTCTACACCTATGAATTGGTGGCAGATAGCCCGTCCATGTCCTCTGTCGAAGGAGCGTCCGGTGCGCGCCCCATATTCGCCTGCGCTTCCGGACCCGGCATTGAAGCCTAGCCGGTGGATATAGTCCGGCGAGCGCTCTTCTTCCTGAAGAGAGCATGCGTGTTCGTATGCCTTGAAGGCATAAACCCTGGGCATTAAAGTTGCACGCCGTACCGTTGCGCCGGCGTCTCGATCCGTCCGCACTTCTTTTTAGCCCGCTGGGCCTCGATGGCCCTTGTGGGCTAGCCACCACGGGCTCGGCCCTCCGCCTCAAGGACTTCCCCTGCAACAAAAACGCCATTGGTATACAGAGATCAAAAATAAGCACAAATGGATCCTCTTGAATGTACTGGGAGTTCGGTCTCGTTTACCTTTGAGGCTGGAAGTAGTCTGGGATAATCGGCCGTAATGGCCACTAAGGTGTTGTCCTTACACAATTGATGAAACACCCCATCAATCAGCTCCACACACAAGTCCGGGTCCTCTTGGGAGTCCGGGTCGAGGGACCGTTCCGGGTCCTCGGGTTGTGGGGAGGGCTGTTTATCTCCTTTACAGTCTGGCGTAGCTCCTGCGTTAAAATTGCTAGACTAAGTTCTTAACTATGGGAATATGAAAACGGATAGGCAAGTGAAAGTGTTCGCTTACCCAGCTTGGAGGATTGTACATAGAGAATCCGACCCGTGGGTTGACACGGAGGAATTCCTCCTCTTCTCCCTTGTACAAAGCGGATAAGATCTTCGTTAGAGTGGCAGCCGAATCCGGCCCCTTGCAACTGCACCAGGTGGCGTCGTCCTCCCCGTTGAAATCCCACATGGGGTGGCCTCTGTACTAAAGCTGCTGCACCCCCTGCGTAATGCATATGTCCATGAGCTCGATCATGGTCAGTCCGGAATGAGCTAACAACCTTATCCGGCTCATTAGGTAAAGGACGTCCCTGTCAGTTTCCTTCTGAGGGCTCTGTGGACGCCAGCTTAGGCGTTTCTTCAAGGAGCATTATTAAACTCAGGGAGGCCGATCCGTACAGGGTCCGACAGGGGGACGTCTTCTATATAAAACCATTTTGAAGGCCAGTCCTCGGACACCTTCTTTGGGGTTCCGGATAGATATTCGGTCCCGGCGATGCGCCATAGTTTGGCTCCGCCCACTTGATAAATCGACCCCTCCTGAGAACGGGGCACGAGGCAGAACAACTTCTTCCACAGCGTGAAATGGGCCTCGATGCCCAAAAATCGCAAAGGGCCACGAAGCCCGCAATATGCAGTATGGAGGCAGGCGTGAGGTTGTGTAGCTGGAGGCCATAGAACTTCAGGAGCCCCCGGAGAAACGGATGAATTGGAAATCCGAGCCCCCTTATTAAATAAGGGACAAGGCATACCCGCTCTCGTTTGGAGGGATTGGGGATGCTCTCCGCCTGCTCTCCGCCATTATAGGTGGCAAGCCCGACTCGAACTGGGACCATGTATGCTGGGGGGAGGAGCCCCTTGGTTTGGAGCGCTACTAGCTCGCTGTGCGGGACGGAACACCTCTCCCCCAATCTCCGGGCCGAGGGCTGGAGGGGCGGGAGGAGGAGCTGCGTTGACCGGCCATGATAGAATGGATCTCTGTTGAATGCGCTTCGATGAATGCTCGCGGAGGGAAGATGGTGTGATTTGGATCTAAATCCCCATCTCTTTTATAGGCGGCCCATTTGCGCAGCTAAGGGGGGTAAATGAAAAAAGAACCCCTGTGTTTTCGCATTCTTTTGACACATGGAAGATGCCCATTATTGGGCGCGGAAGCCAAGGAGCGCAACATTCATCAGTAGCCGGACACTATTCGACAGGTATATGGGATTTGGAGAAGAACCCGCCTTGCAAGGCCGAAGACAAATCTACGCGCCGGACTTATCGTCATTGAAGCCTGGTTCGGGGGCTACTGAGGGAGTCCTGGATTAGGGGGTGTCCGGATGGCCAGACTGTGACCTTTGGCCGGACTCCCTGTCAGGACCCCGACTCAATGCCACATCGATCTAGCATGTAACACCTCATATCACTTTGCGGCCTCACGCACGGTATCCCCACGGGTGTCGCCTTACCTTTGCCCAGGACCATATGCGCCTTTTGGCACACGTATATGATAGTGTCGCTAGCATCCATATGATAAGGAGCCCGGGCTGACATGGCTAGCCGTAAACCCAAAGTGGCACAAACTTACAGGGACAGGCATCCATGACCCAGCATCGAACGTGTCGGTCATCCATGAGTGAATCCAGGCTGTAGCACCGGGCTAGCAGGACTCCGGTGAACCGGGCTATAGCCGGCTAACAGGACTCCGGTATTCATCGCGTGACATTTCCTCGAAGGGACAGACACAGGAACGAAGAAGGACACATGCCGGCCAGCCTAAGTGTTCCGGAGCAGTAGCAAGCTACCATGGCTCAGTGGAAGCACTAGGAGACATTTCCCGGTAAGAGAGGCTACTAAGGATAAACAACTAGATAGTCAGATCCCACACATACCAAGCATTTCAATAACATACACACAATATGCTCGATATGTGCAAATACAACATGGCATCACAACATGACTCTACAACTCAAGTATTTTATTCAATAGGCTCCGAGGAGCGAGATATTACAAACATGGGTCTCATGACCCAACATTCAGAGCAAACAAGTCAAGCACAAGCGGAAGCTTAACATGTCTGAGTACAGACATCTAAAAATGAAAAAGGCTGAGAAGCCTGACTAACTACTAGATCGTGTCGAAGGCTCAAGATCATAGCTGAGGTAACAAGCTAAACGTCGAAGTCCACGCGGTACTACTAGCGAGACTGAAGTCTCTCTGCAAAAACATAAATTAAGGAACGTGGGTACAAATGTACCTAGCAAGACTTACATCAGATCTAACTACATATGCATCATTATCAACAAGGGGATGGTGGGGTTTAACTGAAGCAAGCCAGCTTTGACTCGGTGGCTATCCTGAACTACGACTGCAAGTAACTCTTTTGAGGTGGCGCACGCGAGTCCACATATTCACCATATCAATACACCACTATGGATCCGCTCCCATCTCCCTACGAGAACGCCATCCATAGCACTCACGCTTATCTTGCATATTTTAGAGTATCCACTTTCACTTGTCTATGAACTGTACAGGCAACCCAGAAGTCCTTTTCCGCGGACACGGCTATTCGAATAGATTATATTAACCCTGCAGGGGTGTACTTCTTCATACATGCTCTCACCACTTACCGCCGTTTACAAGACATGTACTCGGCAACCTTCAAGCGGAAGCCCAGCGAGGGTGTTGGCCACGACCTGACTAACCACACAAGTCTCTCGTCCAGGTTTATCGCCTATTCGGGTTCCATCCGCAAGGAGATCCGGTCGGGGTGTCGCTCACGGCCCCAAACGATGTGTGTAGGGTTCCCAAGCCCACCATCCGGGTGCCACTTGGTACACCAGGCCACTATGCCTAGTCTGTGCCAAGCCCACCTGTACCGGGTGCCACTTGGTAGACTACTAACACTACCTACAAACACCAGAAACTAGTTGCAACTCCTGGACAGAGATCAAGTTGATTAATAAGTCGAGAGAGCTTGGAGTGCCTGGAGCCCAATGTGTGGTAGTAACTGATCATGGATCACAAACACAGAACTCAGTTCCTGAGGACGGCTGCAATGAGACAACCCACCATGTACTCCTACATGGCCTCTCACCGCTACCTTTACCAAATCGTGTTCACACACTTAGCTCTCAACAGTAGGACATGTTCACCACATTCCAATTCATCCCCGATGAATCATACCTGACTCAACTCTAAGCAGTAGCAGGCATGACAAACAAGCATGAATGAGTAGGCACAACAGGGCTCAAACAACTCCTACTCATGCTAGTGGGTTTCATCTATTTACTGTGGCAATGACAGGTCATGCAAAGGATAAAGGGGTTCAACTACCGCAGCAAGTAACAGATGAATCGTTGTTGTCCTAATGCAGTAAAAGAGAGCAGGAGCGAGAGAGTGGGATTTTATCAGAATGAACAAGGAGGTTTTGCTTGCCTGGCACTTCTGAAGATGATATAGCTCTTCATCGGTGTCATCGAACTCATCGTCGGAACCACGTCTATCGAGAGGGGACAAATACCGGCAAACAAGGAAGAGCACAATCAATGCAATGCACAATATGATGCATGATCATGACATGGCAACATGCTGGTGTTTTGAGCTAATGCAGCTAGAAACAAAGTTAGATGAAGTTGGTTTGAACCCTAAGTTCAAAACCAAACTCCATATGTGAAATTCAAATGTCATTTATATGATTTTTGCTAAACAGCAGCTATAAGTTGTTCTAACATGCATGAAAATGGTACAGATGGATAGATTGGATTTTTCTAATCATTTTTCATATATAAATTATTTCATTTGGAGTTACGGTTGATTTTATATGAATTTTAGAAGTTTTGGATATTTCCTAGAATTTTCTGAATAAAAATAAATCCAGAAAAACATTACTGCGTCAGCCTGACATCATCATGACGTCAGCAGGTCAACAGGTCACGGTCTAGTCAAACCTGACAGTGGGTCCCGCATGTCAGTGTGATTAGTTTAACTAAATTCATTTGGTTCTAATCCTAGTTAATTAGCGGGGTTGGGCCCCACCTGTCATTGACCCAGGGGGTCAAACTGGCCCACCCGTGGTCAAATGGGGTCAGCAGGGTCAAACCCGCCGGCGACTCGACACCGGCGAGGCCCAAGACGGTGGCGGCCGTCGGAAACGCGCTACAGGGTACGGGCGAGGCCGTTCTTGGGCTTGTTGGAGAGCTCTAGCAGGCGCGCATCTAGTGGTGGTGGAGGCCGGGTCTATCGTGGCCGGAGCCAACGACGACGAGCTCCAAGGCGGCGGCCGGAGTTCGGCCATGTGCGGGGTTGGGGCTGCGGCGTGCAAACGCAGAAGCTGAGGTGCTAGCGAGGCACTACGCGATGCGGCGGGCATGTTGGTTAGCACGGGATGACCAAATGGTCGCCGAAGCGACGCCGACGACAAGCTCGGGCGGCGGTGGTTCTCGGTCTCGATGAACGTGACGGCTAGAGGACGGGAAAGATGCGGGAAACAGAGGGGAAATGCAGCGGAGCTCACTGGGAGGTCGACGACAGGCTCAACTGGCTCGGGGACGGCCGGAAGGCGACGAATCCGTCGATGGAGTCCGGCGGCCGTGCTTGGCGAAGACGACTCGAGGCGGCGATGTAGGGCTCCCCCGGTCGAATGGGTTGGTGTAGATGACGCAAAATGCCATGGTGGTTCTTCTGGACCCATCGGGGAGGCACGGGATGGACGATGGCTGCGGCTGTGGCGGCAGCGAGCTCGCGGCGTCTCGGCCATGGTGGAGAGGGCGAGAGGGAGGCGAGGGGGAGAGAGGACCAGAGAG
>NC_041385.1:633231835-633267919 GCF_002162155.2 Triticum dicoccoides
CGCGGACAGGCTCGAAGGGGAGGCCTCCAGCGCGAAGCAGGAGGTGGTCGGCGTCGACGCGCGTGCGTCTAGCACGCAGCTGCTTCAGGGCGAGGGGAAGGAAGATGACTGGCAGCTGGGCTGCACAGTAACGGGCCGCGCAGGAGCTGGGCCGGTTGGTGGCGCCAGGTAAGTTCTTCTGCTCTGTTTTATATTTTTTTTGTTTTCTTTTTTAATATTTCTTTTGCCACTGAATTCAAATTTAAACAACTTGAAAGCAGTGCCAAAATTCCCTTGGATATTCTTATGTCACATAATGGACTTCTCCACATATACATAAAATATCACAGGCTTTTTGAAACTATAATCATTATATATTATGAATATAACTTCAAATCCAAATACAATATGATTTAAATTCAATGTCCCAAAATATTCCATAAAAATGTTCCAGAATTTTGGTTTGATATATATCTCCTGCCAAAATTACCAGAATGATTTTTAGGGAATGTTGGAATCTCTGAATGCAATTTAAAGGGTTCTTGCCCTTCTTTTACAAAGTTTTGAGGCTTTCTAATTTCCTCAGTTCAAATTCCTTGAATTTAAACACGATGCAACACCAGATGCTAGCACTTGGCATATTAAAACTAGGGATGTGAAACTCCCGGACTATGAAGATACAAGATTGAAGACTTCGTCCCGTGTCCGGATAGGACTTTCCTTGGCGTGGAAGGCAAGCTTGGCGATACGATATGTAGATCTCCTCCCATTGTAACCGACTCTGTGTAACCCTAGCCCTCTTCGGTGTCTATATAAACTGGAGAGGTTTAGTCCGTAGGATGAACAACAATCATACCATAGGCTAGCTTCTAGGGTTTAGCCTCTCTGATCTCGTGGTAGATCAACTCTTGTACTACCCATATCATCAATATTAATCAAGCAGGAGTAGGGTTTTATCTCCATCGAGAGGGCCCGAACCTGGGTAAAAACATCGTGTCCCTTGTCTCCTATTACCATCCGCCTAGACGCACAGTTCGGGACCCCCTACCCGAGATCCGCCGGTTTTGACACCGACAATGGCCTCCATATCCGTCGAGTACACTTTAACGCGGGCTAGAGCCATCCGCGCACCTTCTATGCACGCCGACCTTCTCAGGGCGTCAATCGGGACACGGCTCCAAGGAATTATTGCACCAAACCAAAGTAGCTGTCCGGCTTAGGCCCCTTCGGCCAAAGATGGTCTATCACAGACCGCATTGCAAGTCCGGACAGCCTGTGGAGCTCCTCCATAGCAGCCACCTTCACATTCAGTGGCAGAGGGCGAGTGGGAGCATTGAATTGCAACCAGAAAAGCTTCTCCACTTCTTCATCGCGTTGACCCTCGAAGAACTTGACAGCATCAGCTGTACTATTAGCCAAGTCCGCATATACGTCTGCAGGACTCATGCCACCCGCCAGGGGAGCATACTTCGGATCCAAGAACTTCGTCCGCAGTAAGTACGAGCCCCTAGCCACGATTTTGTCAGCTTGATGGAGCTCCTCCCGCATACACCGGATCTCGGTACGCATCTCCTTGGCGGCATTACATGCCTGTCCAGCTCGGCCGAACTAGCCTTATTCTGCTTTTCAAGGAGTGCATACCGGTCGGCGGCATTTTTGAATTCTTCAGCCATTTCGGCTATCTTTTCCTCGCTTCGGTGACGAGCAGCCTGTTCGGCTCTCAACTCTTCGGCCTCCTTTAGGGCAGCCGCATTGGTAGCTCGAGCCTGTTCCTTGGCTTGAGCAAGTTCCGCCCTCAGGACCTCCACGGCAGCGGCACCATCTGTAGTGCACACATATTGCATTAACATTATGCCGCTTTGGCATTTTCTTACACATTATAATAAAAAACAAGCACATACCCTAGGACTCCTCAAGCTGTTTATTCACCAGCATGATATCGGCATCGATGGATCCGGAATGCCTCCTTAGCTCGGCAACTACGACAGACTGGTTGGCTGCCGGATCCTTGTATACCTACGCACATGTACGGCACAACCATTAGTATACAATCCCCCGTTTGCCGCCTATGGCGGGCAACCAGTCTCAGGGGCTACCATCTATAGGGAGCACACCTGGCGCGTGCTTCATAACCAAAAAGTTGTGCGTATTTTTTACATACCTCAAAGCCTTTGAGCAGGCTTGTAAAAGCCTCATACAAGCCGCTGGTAGCGGATGAAATCTTCATGAGCACCGTGCTCATTAAGGAAAGGTGCTCCTCTGAGAGCGCGGCTCGCTCCAGACGGCCCGTCTGTACGTCTGGCCGGACACTAAACTTCGCCGGACCGTTCTCATCGCCCCCCGTGGGAGCCAAATGCTCCGGGCTCAGGGCAGCTGACGTACTAGCCTCCGGCTTCGGTATATCCGAACTCCTCCATGACGACACCTCCGTGTCGCCCGCCTCATGAGGTGGAGAGTTGGGTGGGATTTCGCTCTCCATCATCTCCGGACGAAGGTCCCCCAAAGACGAACTCTGTTGAGAAGAGCTGCTCGCGGGACTACAAAAAACGAAGTCCTGGTTATGGATCTCGGAGTAACATCTCACCTTCGAATTAATGAATGACTTACGGCTTGTTGGAGGGCTGGCCCATTGGTGGGCATGACGTGGTGAGGGCGCTCGTCGTGGCAGATCCCCTTAGTGATGTTTTCTTCCCTTGCTTGGGCGTCTCCGCCTCCAAATCTTCGGAGGCGGCCCTCTTCTTCCCGCGTGGGGAGGAGGCTTTGACCTTCCCTTCCCGACTATCCTCCATAAGAGGGTTAGCGGTTTCCTCGATCTGGATGCACAGCGCATGAAGTTCGGCTTCACTGCCCTTTCCTTCGTCCTTTTTTGATGGGATTTTGCTGAGCGCCCGGTCCAGCATCTTTGCAATGGTGGGACCAGGTGAGCCTTCAGGAAGTGGGGCCGGACACCCGATTCTCTTTGCCTTGTCATGCCATTCCTGGCCACGGAGAGAGTGTTAGCATAATAATCATGATGAATATAAATAAAGTGTCCGGCTTTAAGGTTACTTACTTGAGCATCTAGGCGATTGCAACTTAGGCCTGCAACCTCGGTGGTGTCCGGACACTTCGCTTGTGGTCCGAAAAATAATTTACACATTCCTTCGAGCATCAAGCCGAAGAATTGCTTAATAGTCTGCGGACCTTCCAGATTGAACTCCCACATGCGGAGAGACCGACGTTTGCACGGCAATATCTGCCGGACTAGCATTACTTGAATTATGCTGACAAGATTTGTGTCCCTCCTAATAAGCTCCCGGATGTGATTCTGAAGTTCTAGTACATCGCCAGCAGGCCCATAAGTCCGTCCCACATCGGTCCAAGATGGCAACTGTGATGGAGGGCCTGAGCGGAACTCGGGGGCAGCTACCCACTTTGTGCCTCTAGGAGCGGTGACATAGAACCATCTCCATTGCCATGTGCCGGACACTTCCGGAAAAGAACCCTCTGGCCATGGGGCATCAGCGTTCCTGCTTATTATGGCGCCTCCGCACTCTGCATGTCGCCCCTCGATCATCTTCGGCTTCACATTGAAGGTCTTTAGCCATAAGCCAAAGTGTGGGTTGATGTGGAGAAAAGCCTCGCACACAATAATGAAAGACGAGATATGGAGGATGGCGTATGGAGCCAGATCATGGAAATCCAAGCCATATTAGAACATGAGCCCCCTCACAAAGGGGTCGAGGGTGAGGCCTAGGCCTCCGAGGAAGTGAGGAGTAAACACGACGCTCTTGTTGGGCTCCGGCGTGGGGATGACTTGCCCCGGAGCGGGAAGCCTGTGCTGGATGTCGACAGTTAGGTATCCGACCTCCCTAAGCTTCTCAATATCCTCCTCCTGTATCGAGGAGGCCACCCACCGGCCTGCTGCATCGGATCCGGACATACTGGAGGATCTGGGGTGTTGGAGCTTAGGCTTTGGGCGATGGAGCTCGAGGTATGAGAAGGAGCAGGAGAGGTGGATACGAGGCGTAGGCCTCGACCCCTTTATAAAAGGGACAAATACCAAGAGTCCTTACCGTGACCGCTTGAGACTTATCTAAAAACAAACACGGAATTATACCAATAGTCACTGTGGCGTCACATATGCCCATATTGATGAAAGATCCCATATTAAGAGGGACACGATCTCTGCTTTGGCAGGACATGCCGATAAAACCGCCTCGCAACGCGAATTGAGGTGGAGCAAGAAATGCTGGTTCGTATTGGACCAGGTCACGATGCAAGGGCACGACGTACGAAGATTGCCAACGAAACGGATTTATGCTAAGAGTGTGTGAACATCATCTTGCAGATCCGGACACAACCTACGTTTTCGATAGTCACCTTGGAGTATTTGGTGGAGGAACCCGCCTTGCAATGCTGAAGACAAGACTGCGCGCCGGACTCATCGTCATTGAAGCCTGGTTCAGGGGCTACTGAGGGAGTCCTGGATAAGGGGGTATCCAGACAGCCGGACTATATTCATCGTCCGGACTATAGAAGCGTCAAGATACAAGACTCAAGACTTCGGCTCGTGTCCGGATGGGACTCTCCTTTGTGTGGAAGACAAGCTTGCGATCTGGATATTATGTTTCCTTCCTTGTAACCGACTCCATGTAAACCCTAGCTCTCCGGTGTCTATATAAACCGGAGAGCATGGTCCTTAGAAGGCCGATCACAATTACAATCATACCATCATAGGCTAGCTCTTAGGGTTTAGCCTCTACGATCTCGTGGTAGATCTACTCTTGTATTCCACATATCTTCAATATTAATCAAGCAGGAAGTAGGGTTTTACCTCCACCGAGAGGGCCCAAACCTGGGTAAACATTGTGTCCCTTGCTTCCTATTACCATCAGCCTAAGACGCACAGATCGGGACCCCCTAGCCGAGAATCGCTGGTTTTGACACCGACAAGGGGCGCGCCCCCTATCTCATGGACAGGGTGTGGGCCCCCTCGCCTATTTCTTTCGCTCATAAATTCTTAATAAATCCAAAAAGTTGTTTCGTGGAGTTTCAGGGCTTTTGGAGTTGTGCAGAATAGGTTTCCAATGTTTGCTCCTTTTTCAGCCAGAATTCCAGCTGCCGACATTCCCCCTCTTCATGGTAAACCTTATAAAATAAGAGAGAATAGCCATAAGTATTGAGATATAATGTGTAATAACAGCCCATAATGCAATAAATATTGATATAAAAGCATGATGCAAAATGGATGTATCAGTGTCCGGACACTATATTCGTGATCCGAAGAACAATTTGTACATCCCTTCGAGCGTCACGCCGAAGAATTGTTGAATAGTTCGCGGTCCTTCCGGGTTGAACTCCCACATTCCGAGAGATCGACATTGGTACGGCAGGGCCCGACGAACTAGCATTACTTGCATTACCTTGACAAGACTGACGTCTCTCTTGAGAAGATCCCGAATGCGGCTTCGCAATGTCGGTACGTTGTTAGCTGGCCCCCAGTCCAGTCCCTTGTTGACCCAAGACGCCAGTTGAGGCGGAGGGCCCGAGCGGAAGGCAGGGGCGGCCGCCCACTTTGTGCCTCGGGGAGCTGTGATATAGAACCACTCCCGCTGCCATAAGTCGGACACCTCCGGGAAGGAACCCTTTGGCCATAGGGCATTGGCACCTTTGCTTATTATAGTGCCTCCACACTCCACGTGTGGCCCATCGATCATCTTCGGCTTTGTATTGAGGGTCTTGAGACATAGGCCGAAGTGTAGGGTGATGTGGAGGAAGGCTTCATACACGACGATAAACGACGAGATGTGAAGGATGGAATCCGGAGCTAGATCGTGAAAATCTAGTCCATAATAGAACATGAGCCCTCTAACAAAGGGATCAAGACTGAAGCCTAGCCCTCGGAGGAAGTGGGAAACAAATACTACGCTCTTGTTGGGTTCGGGAGTGAGGATGACCTGCCCTTGAGTAGGCAGCCTGTGCGGGATTTCGGCGGTCAGATACCTGGCCTCCCTGAGCTTTTTGATGTCCTCCTCTGTGACAGAGGAGGCCATCAACTGACCTTGAAGGTTGGATCCGGACATGATTGAAGGTCTGAAGCGCTTAAGCCTAAGCTTTGGGTGTTGGAACTCGAGGTGGGGGAAGGAACGAGCATGGGAAGAAAAAGGACAGGCCTTCGTCCCCTTATAAGGGGGGTATATCAAGCATCCTCCGCGTGACCGTTTGGAAATTGCCTAAAATCGAGAAGTCATACTAACAGGCGCAGTTGGGTTACCCACACCCGTATTGATGAGAATCCTGTGATAAGGGGAACACGATCTCTGCTTCGACAAGACGTGCCAATAAAACCGCCTCGCGATACGTGTAGTGGCAGGCTGGGAAAAACGATTCATAATAACCGGGCCGCGGTGTGATGTCATGCTATGAAAAGTTGTCAGTAGATTAGATTTGTGGAATATTGTGCTCTACGGTGGTATGTGGAAATTATTTTGCAGAGCTAGACACGATTCTCACATTCAAGATCTTCTATGGAGTATTCAGAGAAGGAACCCGCCTTGCAATGCTGAAGAGAATCTGCGCGCCGGACTCATCATCATTGAAGCCTAGTTCAGGGGCTACTGAGGGAGTCCTGGATTAAGGGGTCCTCGGACAGCCGGACTATATGCTTATGCCGGACTCTTGGACTATGAAGACACAAGATTGAAGACTTCGTCCCGTGTCCAGGTGGGACTCTCCTTTGCGTGGAAGACACAAGATTGAAGACTTCGGATGTATAGATCTCCTTCTCTGTAACTGACTCTGTGTAACCCTAGCCCCCTTCGGTGTCTATATAAACCGGAGGGTTTAGTCCGTAGGACAAGAACAATCAGAATCATACGCTAGCTTCTAGGGTTTAGCCTCTAGGATCTCGTGGTAGATCAACTCTTGTAATACTCATATCATCAAGATCAATCAAGCAGGAAGTAGGGTATTACCTCCATCGAGAGGACCCGAACCTAGGTAAACATCGTGTCCCCCGCCTCCTATTACCATTAGCCTTAGAAGCATAGTTCGGGACCCCCTACCCGAGATCCGCCGGTTTTGACACAGACAATCACCACGGGCCATATGAATATGGATAAGAAAGTCCTCAATCCATACCGCGGGATATGTTGTCCCATCATATGATTCAATGTTGACGGGTTTAAACTTTTTTGGGAATTCATGTTCCATTACTTCATCAGCGAAGCATAGGGGGTGTGCAGTGCCTCTATGCCGGGCCACGTCGCGACGCAGCTCAGGTGGAGCTGGTTTGCGGTTTTCGGCCCGAATAGGGTTGTATTTGTTACGTCTATCAAGATGGTTGTCGTTGTGCATTGGGGCGTCCCCCCATGATCCATAGATCGATCTGGTCTGGCCTGCTCTGTCTTCTAAGTCATGCCGTAGGTCATGTGTGTATCTTTGAGCTGTTGTGTTTCTATTGTTTCGGCGAGGTAGTGCGGGCTGGTGCTCAGACTGAGTTGCCGCTTTATCTCGGCCACGTGGTGGTCGGTCGGCTGCATCATGTGCTGGTAGTGCAGGCTCCAGCGCCTTGTCATTGAATTGAGGTAGCAATGTGCGCTTCGGGTAACTTTTGCTTGGGTGCTCGAGGCCATATTCCTCGGCTGCCAGGACCTCAGTCCATCTATCGGTGAGCAGATCCTAATCAGCTTGAAGCTGATGCTGCTTCTTCTTCAGGCTCTTTGTAGTGGCTATTAGCCGGTGCCTAAACGCTCCTGCTCGACGGGATCCTCAGGCACGATAAATTCTTCGTTCCCGAGGCTCACCTCGTCCTCAGAGAGAGGCATGTAATAACTGTCCTCCGAGTCTTCATTCGTGGCCTGTTCATCAGGGCTGGCTCGCCCGTCTTCCTGTTTGGCCTGTTCGGAGGTTGGCTCAACGGGGTCTTCATTGTCTTCGGCATCGTACAAAGTGTTGTTTTCTGTTGTGCCGGTATCACTATATTTCTCATGGCATGGTTTAGAGCAGCGCCACTGACGTTGGCGCTTTGGCGCTTTTCAGGAGGCTTATCCTTGACTGAATCCTTTTTGTCATCGCCATTGTTTTCCTTGGGTGTATCCACCATATATGTATCGTACGAGGAGGTGGCCGTCCAGTGCCCTGTGCGCGGTGGCTCTTGCTTCTGCTCCTCTCCGACATCGTCGTCCATACTGTTGATGTCTTCGGAGTCGTAATCGAGCATGTCGGTTAAATCTTCGATAGTGTCTATGAAGTGGGTGGTGGGTGGGGATTGAAATTCTCCACTTTCGGCTTCCAATTCGAACCGGATATAGTTTGGCTGAGAATCCCCAGATAAGGTGAGGGCCTTTAATGAATTTAGCACATCGCCTAAAGGTGAGTGCCGGAAGATATCCGCGGAGCTGAACTCAATGATCGGCGCCTGATCGATAGGCGTGGATGTACGTGGTTCGGAACCTATGGCCGGAGACCAGTCCGAGGTTCCAATGACACAAGCCTCGTTCAAGGTCAGATCTGTGTTCGGCTCTAGCGCCGCTGAGTCTGCGGTTTCCGTGGCAGGGTTGAGCTTCCCGTCCTTGGGTGGCACAATCTACTCTGGATCGAGAGCCAGAGCAGTCACAAGTCCTATCTCCTAAGCACGATCCGATGACAGATTTAGGTCATGTTCATCGTGGCGGCAGGGTGCGGCTGTCATGGGCTGGAATCCGTCGAAGATCAAGTCTCCGCGGATGTCGGCAATGTAGTTCAAGCTTCCAAACCTGACCTGATGTCCAGGGGCGTAGCTATCGACCTGATCCAGATGGCCAAGTGAGTTGGCCCATGGTGCGAACCGCCGAATATGAAGATCTTTCCGGGGAGGAAAACCTCGCCTTGGACTGTATTGTTGTGGATGATTGATGGAGCCATCAAAACCTTCTGGTGACAACGCAGCAGAACTCTCAATGAAAGCACCAATGTCGTTGTCAAAACTGGAGGATCTCCGGTGGGGGTCCCGAACTGTGCCTCTAAGGTCGATGGTAACAGGAGGCGGGGGATACTATGTTTACCTAGGTTCGGGCCCTCTCTATCAATGTAATACCCTACTTCCTGCTATATTAAACTTGATTAGACACTAGATTATAGGACTATTATAGGAGTTGATCTACCTCGATATTGTAATGGCTAAACCCTAGAAGTTTATCCTATGAGGATTGCGAAAGGATCGAGAAGAGGTGTCTAGAGGGGGGGGGATGATTGGACACTAAGTACAAAAAGTTCCAGTTTTTAATTTCTCTATGTTGAAGTGAAGTTTTGGCACAAGTTTAACAATCACAATACATATCAAGCAAGCATGCAAAGAGTATATGAGCAGCGCAAAGTAAAGCATGCAATTTGCAAGAATGTAAAGGGATGGGATTGGAGTGTGCAAACGCAATTTGGAGACACAGAGATTTTTGAGCCGTGGTTCCGATAGGTGGTGCTATCATACATCCACGTTTATGGAGACTTCAACCCACGAAGGTTAACGGCTGCGTGAGTCCATGGAGGGATCCACCCACGAAGGGTCCATGAAGAAGCAACCTTGTCTATCCCACCATGGCCGTCGCCCATGAAGGACTTGCCTCACTAGGTTAGATCTTCACGAAGTAGGCGATCTCCTTGCCCTTACAAACTCCTTGGTTCAACTCCATAATCTTGTCGGAGGCTCCCAAGTGATACCTAGCCAATCTAGGAGACACCACTCTCCAAGAAGTAACAAATGGTGTGTTGATGATGAACTCCTTGCTATTGTGCTTAAAATGATGGTCTCCCTGTCGGTGTCAAAACCGGCATATCTCGGGTAGGGGGTCCCGAACTGTGCGTCTAGGCGGATGGTAACAGGAGACAAGGGACACGATGTTTTACCCAGGTTCGGGCCCTCTTGATGGAGGTAAAACCCTACGTCCTGCTTGAATAATATTGATGATGTGTGTTACAAGAGTGGATCTACCACGAGATCAAGGAGGCTAAACCCTAGAAGCTAGCCTATGGTATGATTGGTGTTCGTCCTATGGAGTAAGGCCACCCGGTTTATATAGACACCGGAGAGGGCTAGGGTTACACAGAGTCGGTTACAATGGAGGAGATCTACATATCCGTATCGCCAAGCTTGCCTTCCACGCCAAGGAAAGTCCCATCCGGACACGGGACGAAGTCTTCAATCTTGTATCTTCATAGTCTGGGAGTCCAGCCGATGATGATAGTTCGGCTATCCGGACACCCCCTAGTCCGGAACTCCCTCAGTAGCCCCTGAACCAGGCTTCAATGATGACGAGTCCGACGCGCATGTTGTCTTCGGCATTGCAAGGCGGGTTCTTCCTCCGAATAATTTATAGAAGATGGTGAACACCAGGATAGTGTCCGGCTCTGCAAAAATAAATTCCACGTACCACCGTAGAGAGAATAACATTACACAAGTTCAATCTGCTGACGTATTTTGTGGCGTGGCGTCATACCACTACCAAGCCTTTACCCAAATTGTTATTATTGTTCCACCTCCGCGCGTTTAGCGAAGCGGTTTCCTTGGCACGTCTTGTCGAAGCAGAGATCGTGTTCCCCTTATTCCGGAATTCCCATCAATACAGACGTGGGTAACCCAGCCGCGCCATTGATTGTGACGCTTGGGAGATAAGCGAGTTTTACCAGGCCAGTGGGGACACATGTTTTTGTCCGCCCATATAAGGGGATAAAGATCCGACCCTTTTACCTGTGCCTTCTTCCTCCTTGGCTTATCCATCTCCGCGAACTCGAGCTCCAGCGCCCAAGTCCGCACTTCTCACCTCAACCTTCTCCAACCATGTCCATAGCGGGAGGCAAGTGGATGGCCTCCTCCGTCACGGAGGGGCAGATCCAGAAGTTGTGCGATGCCGGATATTTGTCCAGCGACATCGCACATCGGCTCCTCGACGAGGGAGAGCTCATCCCCACCCCCAGGCCCCATGATAGGGTAGTATTTCTTCCCCATTTCCTCCATGGACTGGGCTTCCCACTTCATCCCTTTGTCCGGGGGCTCATGTTCTACTACGGCCTAGATTTCCATGATCTGGCCCCGAATTTCATCCTCAACATCTCGGCGTTTATCGTCGTGTATGAGGCCTTCCTCTGCATCCAGCCCCACTTCGGCTTGTGGCTCAAGACCTTCAGTGTCAAGCCGAAGGTTGTGAAGGGCAGCCAAGCGGAGTGCGGAGGCGCCATGGTGGGCAGGATGTCCCACGTTACGTGGCTGGAGGGCACTTTCGTGGAAACCATTAAGGGGTGCCGATCGGGGTGGTTCTACATCACCGAGCCGCGTGACCCTGATTGGGCAGCGGCCCCCGAATTCAGATCCGGCATCCCTACACGGCTCACCTCCAGGAAAGAGAGTGGCTGGATCTGGGGGGATTCGGAGGAGCTGATCGGACTCCAAGCATGTATCCAGAAGCTGGTGTACAAGAAGCTCAAGCTTGTCAACGTAGTCCAGGTCATGCTCATCCGCCGGATTCTCCCGTGCCAACGACGGGGCTTCAACATGTGGGAGTTCGATCCGGCACAGCACCAGACTCTGAGCAGGCTCTTCGACACTACGTACGAAGATGTCTGGAAGGTGCTGTTCAAGGGCGCCGAGGCTCCCGCATCCGCTACCGAAGATCGCTGATTCCGCTCGCAGCGTCCAACTGACGAGGTAAGTGATTTTGCCACTTGTTTTCCATAGTTTGACTCTATGCGGGATCTAAACTCCCTTTACCTTTGATAGGACTGGCTGGCGAAGGCTGAACAAACTATTTGTCCGGCCCCATTGCCAGAGGACCCAACGGACGACCGCCTAACGGGGCTGCTGGCTCCTGCACCCCACGTGGTGCCAGAGAAGAAGGCCAAGAAGAAGGCCATGGGGACTCGGAAGAGTTCCCGTTTTCAGGTGCTATTGGATGATGAATCCGAGGCTGACTCCTCCCACCAAGGCGAGGAGGAGAAGAAGAAAGCCTCTCCCCCAGCGGGGGGAGGGAAGAAAAGGAAGGCCTCCCCAACAAGGGAGGCCGAAGGGTCCAAGAAGGGAAAAACTCTTCCCCCGGACTGCTCCGCCAACGCCAGTGACGACGACGAGGACTGGCCTCCAAGGGCCAAGCCCCTGGAGAGATCGTAAGTATCCGGACTCCCGAATAACTTCAAGGTTTTTCCTTTTCGCCAAATAATGTCTTTGTAATGCCGCATACAACCCTGTAGTCCGCCCAAGGATGATCTTCCTGCTTCGTCGAGTGGGTCCTTAGGTGCATCGGATATGGATTCCCTTCCGACTGCCTCCACCCCCCGTGCCGCGACGATGCCGAGGTGGGATCCCAGGAAGGGACCCACTAGGAGGAGGAGGCCCCGGAGGTGTCACAAGACAACCTCCCGGACTTTGCACCGGACTCGGCCCCAGAACCCACAGTGTCTCCGGAGTCCGGTGGGCGACCCCTTCGCAAGAAGGGCAAGACCGTGACACCGGCTGCCTCCGTCCAACTGGAGGTGCCAGATAATTTGCTGGAGGCGCTCAACGGCGCCTCCATCAAAGAGGAACACTGCACTGTTATGAGTGCGGTGATTCAAAAGGTGCAGATCACGAAGAGCGGGCTGACCGAAGCCTGCAGCAGCCTTCTAACAGGCTTTGAGGTAAGAATTTAGATATGTATAAAATGGTACCGCATAGACAGTAGCCCCTGATGCTCGGTTCGGTGTTCGGAAAGAAAAGCCGGACTGAGGATCTAAAAAGATATACGCAGGAGTCATAAAAAATATGTCAATATGGGATTGCAGGATGTGCTGCTGACCTCTGCCGCACTGACTGCGGAGGTCAATACTTTGAAGGAAAACCTCGAGTGGTCCAAGAACGAGCTCGGCCGTGCCAAGAAGCAGCTCGAGGACAAGGAAGGTGAGTAACACCTTATTAAAATTGTACCTTATAGAAAAGGATTTTGGTTGCAAAAAGAATGACAAGGATAACGTGGGTATTGCAGGGGCCACTAACGAGGTGGCGACCCTGAAAGAGGCAGTGGCCGCGGCCGAATGCAATGTGGCCACGGAGCACATCGAGCGAGAGAAGCAGGAGGCGCGGGTGGCGGAGGTACAGCAAGAGCTCCAGGATCTCGTGAAAAAACATGAGAGCCTGGAACGTGACTCGAAGACTCGAGAGTCTGAGCTTGCAACAGCTCTTGAGAGTACCAAAGCCGCTAAGGCCGAAGCCTACAAGGCCCTCCAGGAGATTGAGGCGGTGAAGAAAATAGTAGCGGGTAAGGCATTTTTCATGCAAAGTAAGCATGTGAGTGTTAATTACCTGTTGCTTACCCGAATTCGGAGCTCTCCAGGAGCGTTCACAGATATTCCTCGCAGCGTGTCCGATGCGGCTGCATTCTACCGGGCCGAAGAGGGGAGCTCGACGGAGAAGGTCTTCTGGTCTTAGTATGCTGAGGCCCGACATCCGGTGCCCCTTAGCGACCAGCTGAAGCAGCTGGTCGAGCTCCACAAGGCGGCCGAACCGGCCATGAAGTGCCTTATAGTTCGGCTGTGGCCTAAGGAGGCCATGCCTGGGAGCTACTTCGGCCTGGTGCGGCCGCTGTTGGATGCGTGCCCGTGGGTTGAAGTCATCAAGCACTCTGCCTGTATTGAGGGTGCCCGTCGGGCCCTTGCCCGCGCAAAGGTGCACTGGGGCAAGATGGATGCCCAGAAGCGTGTGACGGATCCGCCACCAGAGGGCAAGGAGCATCGCACGCCCGAGATGTATTATAAGAGTGTGCTGAAGGGCGCCCGCACTATTGCAGGGGAGTGCTCCAAAGATGTAATTTTTGAGTAGACTAGCATTTTGTTATCCTGTGCGCTGAAAACTTAGTTCATATGCGCTAAGCAATGCTTGTTAATTTAAAATATTACCTTCTGTGCGGCTGTTTATCAAATCTGAGAGATGGCAAGTCGTCGGCTTCAGCCCCCATGCCACGAGTGCTGGGGTGTTCGGGATAAACTTGAGCACTCTTGTTCCCATTTTTGGGTCCATCTAGGGAGGCGCTCAACATAGCGAACAAGGCAACCGGACTTATAATGCTTGAACACTCTCACTTAGCCATAGAATTCTATAATTTTAAATTTCGACGAAGCCCCTAGTCTTCGGAAGGCCAAATTTGGGGCGCATTTGGGGAGGAACTCTCAATGAAAGCACCAATGTCGGTGTCAAAACCGGCGGATCTCGGGTAGGGGGTCCCGAACTGTGCGTCTAGGCGGATGGTAACGGGAGACAAGGGACACAATGTTTTACCCAGGTTCGGGCCCTCTTGATGGAGGTAAAACCCTACGTCCTGCTTGATTAATATTGATGATGTGTGTTACAAGAGTGGATCTACCACGAGATCAAGGAGGCTAAACCCTAGAAGCTAGCCTATGGTATGATTGTTGTTCGTCCTATGGACTAAGGCCATCCGGTTTATATAGATACCGGAGAGGGCTAGGGTTACATAGAGTCGGTTACAATGGTAGGAGATCTACATATCCGTATCGCCAAGCTTGCCTTCCACGCCAAGGAAAGTCCCATCCGGACACGGGATGAAGTCTTCAATCTTGTATCTTCATAGTCTTGGAGTCCGGCCGATGATGATAGTTCGGCTATCCGGACACCCCGTAGTCCCGAACTCCCTCACTCCCCAACACTCAACTCTCTCTCATATGATTTGGATTTGGTGGAAAGAAGATTTGAGTGGAAAGCAACTTAGGGAAGGCTAGAGATCAAGATTCATATGGTTGGAATGGAATATCTTGACCTCAACACAAGTGTAGGTGGTTCTCTCTCAGAAAATGTATGTTGGAAGTGTAGGCATGTTCTGATGGCTCTATCCATGAATGAAGAGTGGGTGGAGGGGTATATATAGCCTCCACACAAAATCTAATCGTTACACACAACTTACCAATCTCGGTGGAACTGAATCCTGAAACTCAGTCGGACCGATTTAGCAAATAATGTGACCGTTAGGATTTTCGGTGGGACCAACATGTCAACTCGGTGGGACCAATATGGTTAGGGTTAGGGCATAACGTAAAATTAGTCAGACCGATTACACTAACTCGGTGGGACCGATTTTGGTAATAAGCTAACCAGAGAGTTGGTCAGGCAAACTCGGTTGGACCGATTCGCGCATCTCGGTTAGAATGAAATGTTACGAAGAGGAATAGAGAGGTTGCATTGTAATCTCGGTAGGACCGATTACACAAACTCGGTGGGACCGATTTTGCTAATGGATACATATAGAGAGATTACAATCCCATCTCGGTGAGACCGAGATCCCTATTGGTGAGATCGAAAAGACTAGGGTTTGTGGCAGTGGCTATGACTTCTGAACTCGGTGGATCCAGATAGAAAGAAGCGGTGGGGCCGAGTTTGACTTTTGGTTTGGGTCATATGTGGATGTGAGAAAGTGGTTGAGGGCTTTGGAGCATATCACTAAGCATTCTGAGCAAGAACCTGATTAAGCAACACCTCATCCCTCCTTGATAGTACTGGCTTTTCCTATAGACTCAATGTGATCTTGGATCACTAAAATAGAAAATGTATAGTCTTGTGCTTTGAGCTTGAGCCAATTCTTTGTCCTTAGCATCTTGAAGGGGTTCCACATCCTCTAGTCCATGCCACTCCATTGTTGAACTTATCTGAAACATACTAGGTAAAAGTATTAGTCCAACAAGAGATACGTTGACACAAATTACCAAAATCACCCAGGGAGCACTTGTGCTTTCAATCTCCCCCTTCTTGGTAATTGATGACAACATACATTAAAGCTTTAGATAAAGATATAGAGAATAACAAGTAAAGCTTTGGAAAGACATGTAACATGCATAGGCTCCCCCTACATGTATGCAATCATGTAAATATGGAATATAGGAGCATGTGAATGCACAAGCATGACAGAGTAAGCAATGTGTTACATGTATCTTGGTTATATGCATCAGAGCGAAAGATGTGAATATGGGAAATGTACCTTCATGCTCATGAGTGCTTCTTGCAAACAGTATGTACATCAGCAAGAATTCCTCATACACATGACTTTGATGCATATACTTACCTTGTGGTATTGAGTTGGCTTAGGATGCAATGAACCTGCATAAACAAGGTTAGATAACACAGATGCACCTACAAGCCAGAGCAAACAAAAGAAATCACAAGAATACCAAGATTGGGATGACATGTAGAGAGTGAGTATTGCGTACTCCATTTGATATAGACATGTCCCCAAAGGTAAAGATGTGCAATGAATTCAATGATTTCCTTCCCTTAGATGTCTTGCTCCCCCTGAATCTAGCGTGGGATACTGGGAGAAGATAGGGAACAGAAAATCAGAGCTCAAAGAAAAGAAATAGAGCTAATGCAAACAAACAAATATGACCTTGTCTTTCCCCTCCTAAAGACATGTTACTTCTCTCCTCTTGAACACCAAGCATCACTACAAAAAAAGACACATCTGTGACATTTTTGGCTGAACGAATTTTTTTCCTGTCATACATATGACACTTCTATGACGATAATTTTGACAAAACCCCGTATCATCATAGATGTGGTGGCCTCCTACCTCTATGACAAAAAATCATGACAGAAAATGGGCTTTTCGTCCTGGGCGGGCCGGAGACGCAACTGCATGACATTCTTTGGGCCGTCCATGACGGAAAAAACCATGGTAGAAGCGAGGGCGAGAAAAGTTCGGGGAGTTGCCGGTTACGGTGGGAGGTCGGGGCCCGAGCGATGCGTGTTTCTCTCGCACACGTACGCGCGTGTATGCGAGGCATTGGCTCTAACTGAACCCGAGCAAGGCATTGGGCTCTAACTGAACCCGAGCGATTGCACTGCAGGCTACGCGTTACCGAACCCGAGCGATTGCACTGCAGGCTACGCGTTACTGAACCCGAGCGATCGATCGATGGCTGTTAACTGAACCCGATGAAGCGATTCCTTCGCTACTGCTGCTAACTGAAGCCGATCGATTGGATGAACAGTGAGCATTGCGGGGGGGGTGGATGAAAAGTGAGCGGTGGCGTTGCCTATGGATGAACAGGACCCCGTGGTGTGGAGGGCTGGATGAACAGTAGACGGTGGAGGGGTGGCCGTGGAGGGGTGGTTGAACAGGACCCCGTGGTGTGGAGGGCTGGATGAACAGTAGATGGTGGAGGGCCGGATGAACAGTAGATGGTGGAGGGCCGGATGAACAGTAGACGGTGGAGGGGTGGTTGAACAGTAGCCGATGGTGTAGCGTGCGGTGGCGGCTGGATGAACAGGAGCCCGTGGAGGCTGGAGGAGTCAACGGTACCCCGTGGAGGCTGGAGGAGGTCGATGGTGGAGATGAACAGTATCCCATGGAGTCCCGTTTTGTGGTACGCCACACCCCTCCCGATGAACAGGTACCCCGTTTCGACCGTAGGAGGTACTTCCTCCGTTTTGCGGTATGCCACACCCCTCCCGATCAACAGGACCCCCGTTTCGACCGTAGGAGGTCCGTTTCCTCCGTTTTGCGGTATGCCACACCCCTCCCGATCAACAGGACCCCCGTTTTGACCATAGGAGGTCCGTTTCCTCCATTTTGCGGTACGCCACACCCCTCCCGATCAACAGGACCCAATTCCAAACATGGCCGGTCGAACACAAGGCCGTATCCTCCGTTCTGCGGTACGCCAGGCCTCGTTTCCATCGCCTGTTCCGTCCAAGCCGGTTGGCTCCCACGCATTCTATTGCCTCCCGATGAACACGACGCATTCTGTTGCCTCCCCATGAACACGACGCATTCTGTTGCCTCCCCATGAACACGCCGACGACTCTGTTTCTCCGTTCCAACCCATCCCTATACATATGCGCGAGTAGGCGTTCGAGACCCTGCCCGTATGTACGCACATGGCCGTATTTTCTTTCTTGCACCCTCGCCGCTGTACGTACGTGTACATGCTACGTGCGCGCCTCTACTACGACACGTGCGCGCCTCTACTACGACACGTGCACGCCTCTACATCGACCAGTATGTACGTACACGTTCGCGACCAGAATGACAATGCTACGTATGCTTCGACCAGGTGGGTCCCGACTGTCAGGCACTTCCTTGGCTGCGAAGATGTAGCTGGTGGGTCCCAGCAGTCAGGGGGGCGAATCATTTTGTTTTATTTTTTTTGCCCGGACGCACTTCCTTGCGTGCGAAGATGTAGCTGGTGGGTCTCAGCAGTCAGGGGGGGCGAATCGTTTTTTTTGCCCGGACGCACTTCCTTGTGTGCGAAGATGTAGCTGGTGGGTCCCAACAGTCAGGGGGAAACATTTTTTCGCGAAATACGATGGCCCGTCCGGTGGATCCCCGTTGTCAGGTGGAGGAATAATTATTTTGCGTGTAATAAGGAGGCATTTCCTTGCGGCCGCCGTGGACCTAGCTGTTATCCTCTGCACGCAGAGTACTCTTCCGCTGGAAGTCGGTCATTGAGCACATTGACCACGCCTGTGGACGACGGCGAGGCCTAGGAAGGGGACGACACGGAGCCGGGGAAGACGTAGCAGTGGATGCCCATGCGAAGAGGAGTACGAGGGTGAGGCTGCCGTCGCTGCAGAATAACAGGGGGTGTGGGTGAGTAGAGGGATGGCCTGGCCAGTGGTGGGAGTAGTAGGGGCCGGTGAGGCCTCCACGGCATCACAACCGGCCATGGGAGGCAGGAGCACGCGGCACGACCGGTGCTGCTTTGGGCGGCTAGAGCACGAAGACCAGAGGTTGAAGAAGCACTACGGTCATTGGATGGACATCGTACGGTCACAGGAGCTAGAGTCATTCATATTGACTAAGTTGAGAAAGCCCTCCGTCCCCGTAAACTTAGTAGGCCCACAAGTCAGCCTCCCACCAAGATGAGTCCCAGCTAGCAGGGGGAGTATTCATTTTTTTGTGCGTAATAAGGAGGCATTTTCGGAGGGTCCGAGCTGACAGTGGGGCGAATGTTTTTTTCGCGAAATATAGAGACCCTTCCAGTGGGTCCCAGCTATCAGGTGGAGGAATCATTATTTTGCGCCTAATAAGGAGGCATTTTCCTGTGTGGGCCCCTACTGTCAGCCTCTTCCGATGGTTGTTGTTTGTTGACCATGTTGACCTAGCCGCGCCGAGAGCACAAACGCGGTGGACGAGGGCGGGGCCCAGGAAGAGAACCACCCGGAGCCGGCAAAGCCACCGCAGCGGATGCCCATGCTGAGGGGAGAACGAGCGCTGACTGGTCGGCTGCGGGGTGAGGCTGACGTCGTCGGAAAATAACAAGATGTGTGGGTGGTTAGAGGGATGGCCTGGCGGCAGCACAGCCAGCCACGGGAGGAGGGAGCAAGCAGTCCCGCCTGCGCTAGTTTGGGCGGCTGGAGCAGGAAGATCAAAGATTGAAGAAGCACGGCGACCGTTGGATGGACATCCAACTGTCTCTGCTGTGTGTTGACTAAGTTGACAAAGCCTTGCGTACGCGTCAAAAAAATTTTAGGACAGCGGCATCGTCAACCTAGTAGGCCCAGAAGTCAGCCTCCCAACATGTGGAAAACAGCATACATCCCATTAGCCATTATTTTCAATAATTTATAGCCCATTTGCTAATTCTTAAGGATATTTTAAGCCCATATTATTTTTATTAGCATTACGGACCATATATTCTGGGCACTGCTAAAAAATTCAACGAAATTTTGCATATTTTCGTGGGGTCCAAACTCTTTTAATCACGAAATTTCGAGTCACGTTAAAAATAGTTTTCAAAAAATTATATCAAAATAAAATTCAAAAAACAATTCTCCGCAAAAAAATGAATGAAATTTAGAATCTTAACTAGCAAGATGCCCGTTCGTTGCACGGAACTTGAAGATGCATTTGCATTAGTAGTTTATCTTGTGGGTGAAAAGATGATATTTTAATGTAATTGGCAGTTGGCTTTGGTTTTTATAAGAGTAGAGAGTAGAGAAATCCTGAAAAAAATGATATTTTAATGCAATTGCTGGTCGGCTTTGGTTTAAAAATTTACAGCCCATTTCTTACAACTTATATCCCTTTTTCTGGGGAAGCCCATTTCTTATCCCTCCTCGTCTTGAAAGATTTGCAGCCCAGCAGGGCTGAGAAAAGCAAGTAGGCCTCGGTTTTGGTATTCTCCAAAAAAAAGATCTGGGCTAGCCAATTTCAGAAAGAAAAAAAAATATCAACTGGGCTCGTCATGTGCTTAATAAAAGCGTAAGTGTGGGCTAGACGGGCCACAGCCCCCGCACAGCGCGCAGTTGAGCTCCGTCTCTGAAACTGAAAAACAATTGACTACATTGACAATGGCGTTATCCGCTCGTTGTGTAATTTTCTCGTTTATTGACTACATTGACAATGGCGTGGAACCTAGTTGTCAAACAATTAGGAGGAAGTATTGTTTTGGCTTGTAATAACGAGGCACCTGCTTGCGAAATGCAATGACCCTAGTGGGTCCCTACTGTCAGCCTATCCACGTATAGTCATCTCCTGATTCCTCTTGGTTGTTGACCATGTTGACAACACCAGACGGCAGCGAGCACAATGATCTAACCAAGGCGGAGAACGATGACAAGGCCTCGGACGGGAATGAACAGCAGCCATGGAAGATGCGGCAATGTAGTGGCAGGTGGAGGGGAATACGAGGGCAACGACATGCAAGTCAAGCATACAAAATGGTACAAAAAGCCCAAGGATTAATTGTTCATCAAATTTTTAGACAAGACCCATATAGAACATGACAGTAACATCTAACCCAACAACTCTTTTTTGCAGTCACAAACAAATGGATCGGTCAGATCCATAAAATCAACATCCTGTGCAAAAAAAATTATTTCAGGTTGTCTACAACTTGTTGTAAATAGAAGTCGGGCACGTTTAGAAGCCCATTTGTCCACCTGAAACTTCTTTTTTTGCTGTTCAACATGTTCGTCCGTGAGAAATCTCTTGCTGTAAAAATTAAGCCTCATGGACAATAGTAACCTCGCATTCAACAGGAAGAATGTGACAAAGCTTCTGTTTGCCTGGTTGGATGCATATCGTCCCATCGTTATTGTCCTCAAACGAATGTCATGAGAACTAAGAAAATCGTTGTGCATATTACGCCAATGATTGGTTATATGTTTTTCTCCATGTGGTTCTGCCTAAGTAGACATGAAGATTGAAAATAGTTAAGGTCTGAAAAAAGAGTATGTCGAAAGAATGACAGCTGAACAGTTAATTCTAGTACAATATATATGGGCTTTCAATGTGCATGAAATCATCACCTCTATGTATAAATTCTCCAGAGATCGAAAGCATCGCGGCAAGCCAATAATTATGTCCAGATCAAAACTATACATTCTGATATATATGATCTTGACAGAATCCAGCAGCATTGATAGGCTATCAATGGACGAACTCTTCATTGAGCATATAACATAATATTAGTACCCAAAGTGTACTCCAACATGATATAAAACTTATGCGCACAAAGGAAAAATGCAGCATGTGATTCCAAATGTGTAGATGATAATATACGGTACCTGAAAAGGTGAGGAGCCAAACACCAACTCCTTGTGATTATTAAACGGGTCACGAATTACACCCAAGGTCTCTAGTTTGGGCGCAGAGATGACAGTTATTTCTGAAGGTGTATAAAAATTATCAAGGAGCAACCTTTCAAGTGAAGGGGCATCTTCAATGATGAGCTGCTGTCCTTCAAAACAAATTCCAATGCTTTTAAGGTGAGGCGACTTTATTTGGAGACAACTGATACCGATTTGTATTCCCAAAACAACCAGCAAGCGCTCCAGGGCAGGGCAACTAGAGTGGATGATACTGTGCAGTGAGGCCTCCGACAGATAAACCACCACAAGTGAAAGTTTGTTTAGCAGTGGGAGTCGAAGCATTTGTACCAGATCGTCTGGTAGATGGCACTGGGCGAAGGTGGCGGTGTGGAGAGAGGAGGAAAACCGCGAGATGGACAACGGTGGTGTGGGCACGGATTCTTGGTATGTTCGTGGTATGAAACTTTCATGGTAATGGTAGAACTCAAACTGCTGGAGTTTTCCGAATTCAGGGGATGTCAGCCAAGCGTCCACCTTGCTAGGTATGGACAACAGGTAGCTTGTCGGGATGCAGAGGCATTGAACAGGGCCCTGCTAGTGAAAAGAGACGATGGCTCTGATGAGATCAAATTCAGGAAGGACAAATATCTGACGACAGTCGAGATTGAGGGGCGCGGTGCGCCATAGAGGGCGCCACCGAGTTGAGAGGACTTGTGTGCGGCAGCAATCCTTGGTGGGGAGAAGCGAGATGATCTCCTCAAGGATGATGTCCGGGAGATCGCTGATGCGGTCCACTGGAGATTATACCGGTTCCTCAGATCCGGGTGGGGGGGGGGCTCGCCACTTCTCCCCGCGCTACCGGGTGCGGGATCTACAACCGGCATCAACGCTGGCGGGAGCCTCATCTTCTTGGCGCTGGGGCCAGCCGACTCCATTTTCCTTGTGGGTGTCGCGCCGAGCTCATGGGTTTGAGCATAGTAGCCTGAGACGAGCCTAGTGGCAGTGCGAGTGGGGAAGAAGGAGGGCTGGGGATTTCTGTAGGAGTGGAAGAAGAGGAGCAGGTGTTTTCTGTACGAGTGAGGAAGAAGGCGAGCGGGGTTTTCTGGACGAGTGAGGAAGATTTGGGAGCCGGGGGAATTGGGTGGGGAGACGGAAGCGGGAGAGTGAGTTGTTCGTGTTTCTAAGGCCCGCTGCACTAACTACTCGCTTTTTCCCAAGAACCGCTCTCTTCTTTTGCGTTGCTGCATGACTGGCCATGCATGCAGGATGCATGTGCCCGCCGGCCACTGCATGCGCCTGGTTTGTTACTAGGCCTGTTTAATAGGGTGGTTATGGAGTAAATTAAGGAGATTTATTTTCTCTGTGTGCATCCACCAAATTAGAGGATGCGGTACTGGATGCAGACACTCACATTAAACTAACATTCAGAAGAACAAAAGTTCAGCATGTCTATGCATCTCAATGATTCACCATACTATAACCAATATATAAAACTGTGAGAAGGTGTTGAAATAAAGAAAATCGGTCAATTCTTCTCTCAGCAAAGGGCCTCCCTGCGCACGCATTAATTTCCTGGGCATGATTGTTTCTTCTCAATGTTGCGAGCACTTTGAGCATGTTGGCAACTCCACAGCTAGCTAGCTGCCTCATCTTGCAATTGATGCTGACACATTTGCAGCAAACACATGAGGCAATAGAGATTACTCAACATGGGTCCATATTGTGCAGTTCCCCTGATATCATATTCATTGTCCCGAATCTGGAAAGATAGGAAAACAGTAGCTATACTTAAACGGTGTTGCAAAACAGTAGCACATATTAATAGCTCGGCATGACAAAACACAATCATCTGGACGAAGGGGATACTGACCTGCTTGAGGAAGATTACATATAATTTCATAAGTCCTTGGTTGATTTCCACCTTCGGCTGCACTGCTTATTTGCTCCTCCACACATGACAGGATCGTTCCGCACTGCATTCAGCAAGTCAACGTACGAATAAGCTAATTTCATCTTGCGGTGGTCATTGTACCTAGTTACGAATGTAGGAATACCTGGAGCACCATGAGGTTAGCTGATAGCAGGTAGATGCAGCCATATAAATTTTGTGCGGTGCTACCAAAATTGAGGTTTGTATCCCTTCCCGTTATGAGAATTCTTCTTGAAGTTGGTAGAATGTGAAGGCTTGTTCTTTGCATCAAACTTGCCTTTCCCTTGAGATTTGTTCTTGTTGTTTTGGGGCTGGTTGGGTTGGAAGTTCTTCTCGTGTACCATGTGGGCACTAGAAGCTCCCTCAGCAACCCGAGCACGTGTGTCTTTTTCTCTCGCCTTCTCCTCAAAATCAAGAGTGCTAATGAGATCCAAAATAGAAAACTCATGTCTCTTGTTTTTCAGAGAAGTAGCAAAATCATTCCACGAAGGTGGAAGCTTGGCAATGATGGTCCCAACAACAAATTTGTCTGGCAACACACACTTAAAGTACTCAAGTTCCTTAGAGAGTGACTGTATCTCATGAGTCTGCTGAACAACAGAGCGCTCATCAGTCATCTTGTAGTCACAGAATTGCTCCATGACGTACAACTCGTTGCCAGCGACCGAGGGCCCAAACGTGGCTTCGAGCGCATCCCACATGTCTTTGCCGCTGTCAAACAACATATACGAATCCACAATGGAATCGTCAAGAACACTCAACAGGGCGGCTTTGAAGAGGGTATCCATGTTCTGAAAAGCTTCCTGCTGTGTAGGATTAAGATCACCCTCAGGCTTACCCTTAGTGGCGTCATAGCAGTACATGATCTGAAACCAATATACTGCTCTTGTGCGCCACCTTTTATATTGCACCCCCTTAAAAGTAGGCGGCTTTAAAAGTGCAGCAAAACCACTCGGAGTAAATTGCCTGTGATCTGGTTTTTGGATTGGATTGTTGAATATATGAGCAATTTAGTATGAGATTTAATCCGAATCACGAGTAAATAGATCATGACGACAATTGCAAACATCAAAGTAATGATGCGGACTAAACCAGGAGGACAGAATCACATACTGTACAGCGGGAGCAGAACCAATGTGGTTGATGTTGTCACTCATGTCGTTGATGAAGAGGTTACCGAGGTCGGGGAAGAAGGCTGTGGTTGGAAGTCGTCGCTGGCAGCAGTCACAGGAGTGTGGTCCTCAAAAACCTGATCGCCCCTCCCCGTACAGGATCACGAAAGGCGGGGTTCGGCGCACTGTTGTCCCTTCTCACGGTGCACGCCGAAAGGAGGGCTGGAGAAGAATTGCGTGGCGGCGCTAAGATCTGGAATGGTGCGAAACCATATGATACAGCGGCGGCTAGGGTAGAGCATGTCAGGTCGGAGTATAATAGTAGGTCTTCGGCCCCCAAACCCCACGTCCAAGTCAATAATAGCTCAAAAAAAAGTCAATAATAGCCCCACCAAGGTTTGTCTCAAAAAAACGGAGTAATTAAGGCGTCCGTTAGTCCCTTTAGTATAAATTCAATATCATTAATAACGGCCCCACCTTTTGTCTCATAAAGTAGAGTATGTTGGAGTACAACCGGCTACGCGTTTACAATCTGCTTCTCTTCTATCTCCTCTTCTCTCTCCTTCAACTAATCACAAATACTATATTTAAATCCTTATAGCCTGCTTATGTCATCTAATTATAGTACTTGCTCTAAAAGTTACTATCCACTGTGTAGTTTGAAATGCCGGGCGTGCAGCGAGCGGTGCCCTCGGTCGGCGCATCGCTTCAATGGAGGAAGCAATGAGAGGTCGCGTCGCCCTGACTTGCCATCAATGTGGAGTGGCGGGCTCAGCTGGCACCGGGCGGGAAGCGCGCGCGGGAGGGGGGAGGGGTTTTTGTTGGGCCAAGAAGGTGAGAAGCCAACTTGGGATCGGTCCGGACGGGGAAATATCATGTGCTCCCAAACTCTGCATATGACACTAGTCTATGTTACTACTCCCTCCTTTCCAGTTTATAGAGATGTTTAAAGTAACATAGTAATATGTTACAGTACAAGTTACTCCCCACTTTGACCAGCCTTGGCCTCTCCCAGTGCTCCACCATGTATAGCTGCTAAGCCTGTCACGTAGCCATAAAATATGATGTGGCACCAATAAACTAAGCACATATGCATTGAACACTTGAGTTACTAAGCCATTTAATGCACTTAGTACCTCATCTAAAGAGCACTAATAGTATAGCCAGCTGCTGGCTATAAGCCTACAGCCCATCTTAGCACCTCATCTAAAGAACATTAATAGTATAGTCAACATGTACAAAGTGCCTAGGAGAACGTGCTAGAGCTGGCTCTTCACGAAGAGCCCGCTTACCTTCTCTCTCCTCTTCTCTTACCTCCAACTAAGCAGAAATATACTAGTTTATTCCTTATAGCCCGCTGACTCGGCTCTATTATACTTGCTCTAAGCACATCTAAGCAGTTACTAGCACCCCCTTGACCGTGGACCTTGACGGTGTACGTCACCTTGTGTCTCATAATTTTCCTCGTCATCATCAGAGTCCTAGAAGATCTCACCCACATCATCATTAGCATGCAGCCGCCTTGATAGACAACATGCACAGAAGGAGTAGAGGCGACTGGGGACGCACCACCACCACGTCGTGGGCACTCCGTATGTGCTCGTGTGCATGCAGTGTGCGGGTTTTTCCATCGGTGCTAGCCCTAAGGCCGAGGCTGCGGTCGTCTTCGTCTCCGACTAGTAGTTGAGCAACGACGGCAAAGAGGTGCTGCAAGAGATGCGTATGGACCGTTGCGTGCGAGCTTCGCCGTAGCACGACGAACCGGACGTCGCCGCGGATGGCGCACGCCTCCATGCAGCCGAGTGTGTGCGCATGCATGTGTTATTCACGTGCATTCTGCGGCCGAGCGTCTATGCATGCACGTCTTGTGTACGTGCGTTGCGTGCTCCATGTTGTGCGCGTATGTGCATGAGTTGGATCGGATGGAGTTAGTGCATTGGCTTGTGTACATATTTTAGAGTGTAGATTCACTCATTTTGTTCCGTATGTAGTCCCTTATTGAAATATCTAAAAAGACTTACATTTGGGAACGGAGGGAGTATAAAACATCTTCAACTTAGCATCATGATGTACCGTTTTGTAGTGGTTAGCGAAAAGTTCATGTTCTTTTAGTTGTTTATAGGTGGGCAGGCAGCAAAAAACATGGGAAAACGTGCAAGGTTCCTTGCAGACGCTCCACCGCGAGGTTCCTTGCTCCTCCTCGGTCGTCGGGAATCTATGCTCTTCAAGTCTTTTCTTTTACGTCAACTTTGTTCAACCTTTTCCTGACACGCGAGACATCTAGCATCAAGGTGCACGTGTCATGCAAGAAAATGAAGATAATCATATAAGACTAGCCAGAATGGAGAGTAACATACACTAGTAACATACACATATCCCTAGACTATGTTACTAGCTCAATAGTGGGTAGTAACATAAGTGTGGTAACATGCAAAACTTCATTCATTAGATTATAGACTCATATTGCATTGGGACATGTGATGTTACAGTAACTAGCTAAGTTACTAGTACTACATCTCTCCTCATTAACTCATTGCCATGTAAGCAAATTTTCTGAGTTGGACTCGATGTTACTACCGAAGTTACTCTCACTATGGCTAGTCTAAGCAGTGCGTAAGTGAGTCGTGCGGGGGGAAAGCGGGGGAAAACTCTTTTCAAGTCGTGCACTTCGATGGCACCTACGTAATATTTTTTTCTCCTCGATGGCACGTGAATGGCACGTGAATAGTGCACGTACTCAATGACGGAGCACGCGATGGTAGCAATGACATGGTCAACCCTTTTTTGGAGAGAGTACGTACTACTAGTAAATAACTTTGATGTGTCCCGTCAACTCGCAGAATGACGAGAAGCTTGATTGTGGCTTCTCCCTCGCCAACGCGTGCGCGGTGGCTTGCAGCACGAGGAGAAACTTTTCCTTACAAGCGGTGGACGTGCAGCAGTTCATTTGGTGTCAGATTGCCAGAAGCACTACTATAGAACCATCGACTTCCGGAAGACGCGAAGAGCCAAGCGCAAGGTCGCCTACTAACCATAGGCTAGGCGTAGTGGGAGTAACATAAGTAGAGGTACCTCCTTTTTTTATTCTAGAAACAACCACACGCGAATATCAAGGTGCTGGTTACGTAGAACTAATTTCCTGCAGTGCGTGCTCAGCCCTCCTCTATCTCTCTTCTCAGCCAGCCAGCGGACGCGTGGAGCCCATCGTCTGTTTGCTCACATGCAGCCCCACATGTCAGTGAAAACGCAAGAGGACCCACTGAACCTGCACATCTTTCACCTTGATGTGCTGGTGATGAAAAAATCTAAGAAAGATCTTCGGTGGCCGCTTTTGAAGTTACTCAAGAGTAGTAAGATTCTATTTACAGTTTAACCCAAGATGCACATCTCGTGGCTTCAACTACCACTCTATTTTCTTTCATGACACAACCTGGATGCTAGATGTCCCACGTGTCGGCAAAAGGAGGAAGAACCCGACCAAATCTTCGGTTGTGCTCTCGGATTAGACTAGTTGTGCTAACTTAAAAAAATTATTGTGTACTCCCTCCGTTCCAAAATACTTGACTTCCATTTGTCCAAAAATGGATGTACCTATATACTAAAACATGTCTAGATACATATATATTTTGACAAATAGAAGGCATGTATTGTGCAACGGAGGGAGTAGAATGGATGCAAGTTTTTGTATTGGGAAGAAGAGTACATCCATATATTGATGGAGCGCAATTTAGTAGATGTTCTATCACTTTTAGCTAGCACAGAGGCTATAGATGAGATTAGTGCACTTGTTGATACTCCTACTTGGTAGGCGTGTTGCTGCTTAGACGCAGAGAAAAACAGACCGGAGGGAGTACTAGAATAGAGGCTAGACATGAGACTAGATGCAAGGAAGCAACGTCTACTTCTTTACACTCGAAGAAGAAAGAAGCACGCAAGATCGAGCCTCCGTAGATCAATAATGAATGCATCGAGAAGGCACAAATCCAACTTACAGGAGTAGTAAAATGTATTCTTGTGGTTCTTGTTTTCTTTCGTCTTGCTTTTCTCGTCAAAATTATCGTTGGAGTTCGTGCAAAACGGAGGTCCGTTTGGGGTCGTGCGTTGCAGTTGGCCTTACAAGTTAAGGAAACCGACTATCGGCAAACCCCCACCTCACCCGCCACGCGATGGCTGAGTTAGAGAAATGACGAGGTTGAAGAGATTGCTCTAGCACGGAATCCAAGAAATATGGTGTCAGATGGAAGTCGTGCTGGTGGCGTGTGTCATACTCCTGGACATGAATTCTTGTTCTGGCCCATGCCACCCTACTACTCCTACTACATACTATATAGTAGTAGTACTACTAGTATCGAGGATTCGAGGTGCTGGTTACGTAGTAGAGTACAATATGGCTACAGTAAAAACACCCGCACAACCCGCGAAGCATGTGAAGCTAGTACTCCCTCCGCTCCTTTTTGGTTTGCGCCTAAGAAAATTCAGTTTTTCCCTCAAAGCTCTGCGCCTTAGCTTCTTTACCCCGCTCTTTCCACTAGTACCCCTCCCATCTGTTCAGCTTTAACTACATGTGCAGCCGCAGTAACTCCCAACTCTCTCTCCCATACCAATCGCCCCTTCCCAAGGCGTGCGCATGCAGAGAGAGTGACACACATGCAGGCATGGAAGAGTGAGACACATGCAGACTTGAAAGAGAGAGAGAGATGCATGCAGCGCGAGAATTCCAGTGTGGGGCAGGCTCAACCAATGGTATGCATGCCTAGAAAAACTAACCCCAGCCTCTCTCGGTAGCACATCAGGGATAGAACTGTCCAATTTCAAACGAAACAATCGCTCCTTGCTATCCTGGCTTCACCTTAGACGCAAACAAAAGAGGACCGGAGGGAGTACAAATACTGTACTACTATTGTTGATTGGCCTCATCCGATAACCTGTTGCAATGCACGTACAATTATGTATTCGGAAAATATTTTTTTGCCTCGTCGCACCACTCACTCACAGAAGCGACTCGAAAGCCATTCATAAATTTAGTAAGTTTGTCACATGCATATCATTTTATTACATACAACAGGTCATCAACCCACATCGACAACGAGGATACATTATAAATACTAAAGTTTTCACCACACAACAAATAACAAGCAATGAAATGAACTTCAACTCAACCATTCCTCGGCGTTGGAAACGCTTGCTTTGAACCACAAGTGATTCTCTGGGACGGGCCATCCATTGTCAATCTGGAGACCAACGCAGGACTGATCATCCAGGCTGAAGCGGCCTACTATATCAATACCAGGGTAGGGAACCACCCAAATGTTCGAGGTATAGACACAGTTGCTTCTCATAAATGGTAGTAATGTTGTGTCAACAGCAGTTGGATCGCCTTTCACCATTGGATAGTTTTGTCCAAGGAAGAGCGAGTTTTCTCCAAGACTATCAATTCTGTACCAGGGAGAAGGAGTTGGCGCTAACACACTAGTATCCATCCCGAATACCATGCAACGGGTGTTGGAATAGGTCTGGAGAGTGCGACCATGGGAGACTACACCTGCTTCCTTAGAAGTAACATCATCAGTGGACTGTATACACACAAGAAGAGGTGATCCATCGGAATTAGTTGCCAGGCGCCAAATAGTATATGGGCGCTGCTCGTCCTCATGTTCGTGATCATCACGATCGTCATCTCCCCCTTGGTTATAAAAATCTTCCAGTATAGGTGGTGGAATGTTTGCAGGACCTTGGAAACACAAGAAGAAGGTTAATTAGTAAACGGAAACTTGCTACCCCGCATGCATGTGGATGAAACAATTATAATTATGGTGGAAACAAACGTACCAGAACAACGACTCCATGCAAAAACAGTGCCACGAGTGGCGGCAGCAAACACAAGGCCCTCGTATTCAATTGCATCACAGTACTCATCCGTGTACAAAAACTAATTTTTGAGCAATGTCCATCGAGTCAAACCAGCAAGGACGGCAACAAGCTTGTCAAAGATAGCAACAACTTCATAGTTGTTGTAATTCCAAGAGCGGTTGGGAACTCGAGAAATTGCTATCTTCCGTAGAAGACAGTCACCATGATTGTATTTGAACATGCGTACAATACCGGTGTGCTCAACCTCTGGGCAGTCTGCTGAGATTTCTGGAAGTGGAACCCGGTCACGAGTGTACAGATTCACAAGTTCCCACTCGCAGTTGGACCCAATGTAAACAACCCAATCTCCATTTGCGCCTGCCCAAGCCTTGCCCTCTAGCGATGGCATCTTAACATCATACGTATCATTATCAAGCGGCATCAACTTGCACAGGGCGAGGCCTCCGTCGTAATAGCGCCAATCATCAGGGTCACGGCGAAGAAGATAGGGGAGATCAAACCGCTCCTTGACTCTTGGGTTCCTTCTAATGATGTTATTAGTTGAGTCAAGAATGGGCTTGAACGAACCTGCCATGCTAGCCGAGGTGATGACGTCGCACCGATTAATGAGTTACTCCACCACGTCATCTTTCAGATCGGGGCAAGAATAACGGGGTCATTTCCGTCCTGTTCCCTCCATGGAGAAGATGATCGAACAATGGCAGAAGAAAGGGTGAAGGGCTGAAGGAAAATGGAGGAGGGAGAGGAAGAGTGTGTGACAACAGTTCCAAATCGAGAGGGAAAGGCGAAGAGTCGGTGGGCGTTTGCCAGTTTGCCACGGTTCACGAAGGGGTGCCCCGGCCTACACGTCGGTTCGGAAATACTCCTACTACTCGCCGTCGTCTCACTGATATGTTGGAACGGGACCACATGTCAACGAAACATGGTGTGTAATTTCTCGTGCAAAATGCGATCTGGCCGTGTTGGCCCGAGGTGCTGCATTAGTTTGTTTTTTTGAAAGTTTGTCGCATTAGTTATCGACCTTTATTTTTTTTAACATGCAATCTGAATGCATAGCTCCTGTGGTAATCACACGTGAGCGGATATAGTGATGGTTGATTCGCCCGAGCAACTTATTACTGTGGGAATATGGGAGTCCCAGCAGATTCAAGGAACAGAGAAATGATGGTTGCTTCGTCCGAGCAACTTACTGTGGCGAAGGTGCGGCTCTGTGATTTGACTGCTCACTAGTCATTACTACTGCGGTGCAACGACCGGGGTGAATCTTTCCCTAAAGTTGTGTTGTGCACTCAATATTGCTGCATGGCAGGTGGAGCCGGATGAAGGATGTCCAACATGTCGGCGAAACGAAGTTGAATTGTTTCTGGCATTGCTATCAATCCTTCATGATTTGTTTATATGTACTCATAATTTTGATGAAATTGTACTGTGATGCTATGAAGGTTTCAACTCTGGTTCTCGCAGGAAAAAAAGGTTTCAACTTAGGATTCATGTGTCTTGCCTCGAGATTATCTCGTTACAACATTCCATCAAATACAAATGAAACTACCATGGCTAATGCATCTCAATGGTTCACAGATCAGCGCCAATATTCACATCACAACTGAAGACAAAGTTGTGAGAAGGTGTACAAATAAAGAAAAAAATATAATTGATCGATGTTGTTCGTAGGCATGGCTCCATTTCCTTGGCACAGTGTTCATTGCTTGGCAACTAGTTTCACCCAGCTCTGTAGCCAAAAAAGAGGTGTATGAAGGACACCACAATCCGATCATTTTGTGCAGCTCCACTAAAATCGGGCGGACCATCCCTGTTTGCAAAGATATCCAGTCAGTGTGATTACAATAATAGTGGAACTAGATGATGAAACATAACACACATGAATAGAAGCCGATCACCTCTATGATCTCTCTTTAGGACTAACTTCTTGTTGGAGAAGATTAGGCACGGAGTTTGATGAGGAGGATAGCAAACCTAATCTCCCTTTCCGCAGTCCCACAGAAATGTAAAAACGTTGCCCATGTGACATTTTGGCGGAACTGCACAAAACACTCTTCAGAAAAGTGATTTGTGCAGTTCACCAAAAGGTCGCAATAGCAATGAGGTGAAAATGGATAGCCCTGTTTGCAAAAGGAGGTCGAAAGGAAACAATTACTGCCCAATAACACGAGTTGAAGACACATGCGCCGACAAAAAAGAAGCATGTTCCATGTAAAAAGGGAAAGATAGCACATGGTGGTTTATCAAAAATGGTTTGAGGACGAGATTGCAAGATGGAAAGTACGCTGGCCGAGATACGATTTAAGCAAACAACTAAAGAAGATCCACATGCAGCAATGTGGTAAGATGGGAAGTGGAGCAAGGCCGGAGTAAGTTGTACCTGAGGGTCGTCGGGACGTTACTAGGAGTGCGCCGGCGGCCGGGATCTGCCCATACTGCGGCAGCGAGCAAGTGGCGAAGGCCCTACCGCGCCCGAGCTTGGTCAGAGAGAACGGCAGGTACCGCAGATCGGGACGAGCTGCCTCAACTTCGTCGAATGGAGAGACGATGCACATCCTCCCTTTTCGCCGGTGGACGGGATGCGGCCGGATCACTGACCAACGCTGAGAGAGAGAGGCCACGGCGGCCTTGTGTGAGATTGTGTGACGAGACTCACGAGAGACAAACCCATTTTTCCATTTTTCCCCCATGGCAATTGTTTTATATTCTAGGCATGGTACCCGACCCTCCTTCGAGCAAACAACCGCTACACGCGTCAAATTATCACGTGGGCTGCCTTTTCGTACAGAAATGAACTCCACCGTGTACCCGCGCGGGTGTTGCCGGGAACGAGACGTGAGTACGTGCGTCCCGCGTGCAATTCTTCTTTAGGTGCAGGTACATACGTGGGTGGGTGTGAGAGAGATGGTTTGTGCGAAACATAGGCAATTTGTCGATGATATCTTAATCAGAAAAACGTAACATATGCAATGTGTGTGAAATGGAGTCATGGACGTGAGATATCGATAGAATTGAAAACAGGGATGAAGTGTGTGGCTGGCCTACTGGAATATCGATCGATGAAGAGTGCCATTGAGTTTGTGTTTGCCCACGTCAAAGATACAGGGCGGCTGGCCTACTGGAATATGAGAGGGCAGAGGTGCAGTTCTTCTCCGTTGCATGGATACCTACCTACAACGTTCGACTATTGGTGTGTGTGTGGGGGGGGTGGGGGGTAGAGACCAGTCGACTAGTATATGTGTGGGGAAGGAGAGAGACCTAGCTATGTATTAAGGGAGATCGATCGACATCCATGGATATGTGTAGAAGAGGAATAAGGTTGGGAAAAAGACAAAGGTAGAGCTTCGGAGGGTTGGTGGTAGAGTGGCGTCTCACAAATGGTGGGAGAGGCCTGCTAGACAAACGGAGGGTATGAGTGCAATATCAATAAGAGAGGGTGGGGGATGTATGTCTGTCTATGCACGTGCGTGTGAGAGACGAGTCGGGAGGTATTCAAGGATGATGATGGGAGAAGATATGGTTGTGGTAAGCATGCGTAACTACATAGGAAGATCAACTGTCATGTGTCCGGGAAAAGGAGAGACATAACTAGCGAGGTAACTGTATCGGTGCTTGGTGAAAACGAATTATAGTCGACCTATCTATATGTAGGGATCAGTTCATATACACGCCTGCATGTGTTAGAAGCAAATAAGGTCCGGAGAGGCAGACAGGGGGAGAGGGTGTGGCTAGGAGGTGGTGCGAGAGGCCTACCATGTCGAGGGGGGAGGAGTGTGCGAGCATGTGATTAATGAAAAGAGGGGCGGGAGTGTGCACCTGCGTGGAATCGTATTGGACATATGGGGGCATGGACGGTGAGAAGAGAAGAGGGGAAGTATATATGTGTTTGTTGTAGGCACACTTGGCTAGAGAGGTATATCGACCGATGTGTGCCAGAAAGAAGGAGCCGGGGGCCTACACACACCGCTGGTGGACGACCTAAAGAGAAATAATGAACGTGCGCGATGGAGGGGACGCTAAGGGTGTGTGAGGGGGGCGGGCGTGTGCATGCACGATAGAAAGTTAGCGCTAGCTAGATACAAATAGAAGAGGATCGTGAAGGTGTAAAAGAAGAACAAAGATCATAATTCATTATAAAAAGGTGGATACGGATACTTGAAGAAGATATCATAATGTAGAACATTGATTATAATTTGGGCTAATGTGTGGCTTTTGCAACTCAGGTCTAAATACTTGTCATAATGTAGGGGCCGGGGCAATATACTTTGTGTGATAAACACGGTGTACGTATGGACATGGTTTAGATTATGAATATATAGTTAGTACATCAAATGTACTATTATTTGGAATCAACATCAAGTGTATTCAAAAAATAGAATTCGAGTTCATGTAGTACACATAGTTCATATATATCTCTATAGTCATCATGTGGTGTGTTATTAAGGTAATACAATAATGATGGTTGAAGTTTGCAACAATCATGATTGTAGATTCTTATTGAACTAGAGAAATAAATTCAAATTTAGTTCAAATTGCAGTGGTAGTATAGACATTTGGAATGCACTAAAATGTCGGTATGAGTAGCTTTGAATAGCATTTGTATAGTAAAACGGGGCAAGACTCTCTCTTTGTGTGGTCTGAATAGTTTTATTTTTTTCGTTTTCTTTTTGGTTGAGGGAAGTGCGAATTGATTTGGTACGTATAAGTACAATATTACTACACGTTAGGCTTGTCCCTAAAATTCAACCTGCATCTTGTTATATCCCGAAAATTCACATATCGTGCTCCCAAAAACTCGCGCCTTCACAACCCGCGCCTTGCTATCCCAAAATTACAACGCGCGTGAAAACTCCCTCCAGCTGCCAAATCCAGACACGCGAAATCCCCCTTCTAGCCTTCAGCCGAAAGAGCCGCTAGTTCAAATCGGTGGGGGGTACTTTTGTAACACACCCTACATTTTGTACAAGCGCGTCCCTAAGTCATGCTTCACCCCCACCCATCGCCCCCTTTTCGCCATTCGAAATCCCAGGCCGCCATAACCTCTCTGCTCCAGCCGTGAAACCGCACCCTCCTCCGTCTGCCACGTCATCGCTGCCCAGCTGGAGCCTCTTCCCCGACGATGTCATCCACCGCAACAGCTCGACGTCCTTCGTCCACCTCCCCGGATGAGGATCCGTCGTCCATCTCGCTGTCCAGCTGGTTCAGCCGCCCCGTCCTCCACCTCCAAGGAGCTGCTCCGACGATCGCCTCGTCTATCGCGGCTGCTCCATCCCCACAGTGCCGCCTTAACCTGCTCCACCGGAACCACAACATCCTCACTGACTCCTCGGACGAAGCTGAGGCCTACTCGGCGCCACCAAAGAGGTTGTACACTCATAGCATCGCACCTTCTCGTTAACTTGACCTCCCGGCGCCGACGGTGCTCCATCCCGCACCCCCATGGAGCGGCTACCTTGAAGCCGGCGCCGCGGGCGACATCTCCACGGCGGCTCTCCCCCAGTGCGAGGCCCCTTCGGCGGCGGCGTCCATACCAGCCGGATCTGCTGCTGCTGCTCCGGCTCTCGCTCAATCGCTCGCTCGCCCAGCTGTTGCTGCTGCTCTCCCCCTTGCTCGTGCTACTGCTCTGCTCCGATTAAGCCACACTTCAGTCGACTGAATCGACTTTTGGG
>NC_041385.1:633268220-633278998 GCF_002162155.2 Triticum dicoccoides
GGAGTTAAGGAAGAACCACCCGCAGCGGGGACGGGGGTTCGCCGGAGAGGTACCCCACTATCTATCTTAGGGTTCAGGGTGGGGGCGGGGGGCCTAGATGGCTGGCCGGGGCGGCGGTGGCAAGTTGTATCAGGGCGGCGAGGCGGCGCTGGGACCGGCGGTTCGGCTGGTGGTGGCTGGCAGCTCGGGGGGGTGCAGGTTGAAGATGAACTGCAGGCCCTCGCTAAACTACATGTCAGGTGCCTCTCTGCTACCATTGCGTTCAGTTTTGACAGTAGCATTCAGATTCCACAGTAAATTTCAGTTTCGACAATTAAGTTCAGAGTCAACAGTTTTTACCTCATCTGTTGTAGTCAGGTGGTTTTTGGTGATGTTAATTTTACATCCACTTTACATCATCTAACTGAGATGCTATTAGAATCCCACTTGAGATTGACGATGTCTGTCTTGTGCTGCATCAGCCTTGACGTCTTACGGCTCACCAGAGCTGCTCCAACGACAGAACGATCCATCACAACAGAGCAGTGCCAAGGACGCCGTCTACAGATTCCTCAGATCTTCCTCCACACCTCCGACAGCCACCTCTGCCTCAACTGCTTTAGCGACCAACCCAATGATGCTGAGGTCGACACGGCTACGGCAAAGAGGTTGTACACTTGTTGCATCACTTATTACTATACATTCACGTCGATCCATTAGGGCTATTTTGGTTCAACGGAAAAACATAGCAATAGGGAATTTTCCAATGGCACTCTACTATTCAATTATTCATGCATTTCGTTGAAAGGAATGAAGAAAACATCCACCTGGACCTACTTTTCAAAATCCTATGCATGAAAGTAAGACCAAGTGCATTAGTGCCAGAATAACATTCTAACTGTACACACTTTCATATGGTTTCTCTTTATTTTGGCCATGTTTCTTTGCATTCCTCTGCTCTTCCAATTCCTGTAAACCAAACACCCAAGTTGACAGAAGTCCTGTGTTTACAAATGCTCTGTTTACCATGTGCATTTTCCTATCCTATTCCGGTGTTTTTCCTATCCCTGCGTTTTAAGAATCATGCAAGCCAAATGAGCCCTTATAGAATTACTTCAGTTACAGGTACGTGTCGAAGGGAACTTTGTGTGGTTTGTCCTGCTCCTGCCGCGACGTCGTCCACCTCACCTGAGCTATTCCATCGACAGAAGCATCCACCAAACCAGACATCATGACTCCTGATTGTCTTTCGCCGCCTCAGATCTCCTTCCCTGTTGCCGGCACCCACCCCAATGGCATCACCATCATCGACTCAGCAGATGAACTTGAGAAGTACACGGGTCCACAAGAGAGGTCGCACTCTTTTGTTTCTGATTATGTTATGCATTGCTTAAACTTACCTGCTACTTTATCATCCTGTTCAGCTCTTGGACTCCCAACTCACGTCCAAATTAATGTTCAAACTTGAGTTCTAAATTGGTTGTGGGGCACATATCGAGGCAGCAATGAATAGTATGTCTGTCTAATATCTGGTTCACCTAGGGTATGCCTATGCTGTTCATCTTGGGTGGGAAACAAATAGTAAAGCAATCATCATCTTTCTTTTTATTAATTTAAAGCAATCATCAGCCTGCTATCATTATTTTTGGATCCATCCACTGGTTGTTACCATCACTCTAAATTTCTGCATGCTCTCCTTACATAATCTCACCATATTTTTTCGTATGCATGTCAGTTATTTTACACAATCATGCTGAACATGTAGAGAAAAAGAGAAGAGTTTTGCGCGGCAATACAATGTCATGCAGACATCGCTCCATGGTGGGTTCAATGGCAAACCCTCCCCACCCCTCTCTAGATTGTAATCCAGAGGAAGATATCTGATCTGAGGCGGATTCAGACACCGCTGACCACTCCTATTTACCCCCGAAGGTGTTTGCTCTACCTTGGCATGATGATGTTAGTCATATCATGCATATGTTGCCTTGCAGTGCCTACTTTTGACATCATATATGTCATCTGCTTAGTTTAGACATGTTTTGTCATGCCACCAGTTTAGTTTCTATATCATATATGGGAATTATGCAGTCTCATGTCTTTTAGCCAGCCATAATATATGTGAAATGTGCAATGCCATCCTGTTTAACCAGGCATCATATATTTGAATGATATCTTGCCCATCCTTTTCTTCATTACATTTCCATTTGTCAACTATGTTTGTGCATTAAACTACTCTTCCTGTGAATCAGCCATTTGGGTGGGAGATGGAAAAATCTGGAGTGAAAACAAGGCCTTCAGAGCAGACAGTGCTATGTGTCAAAGCAGATCTCTTGTTGGGTCCCGATAGCTCCTCGGAGATGGATTCAGAGACAGATGACCAGTCCTATTCCCCTACTGAGGTGTATGCTCTAACTTGGCACGATTATACTGCTCATATCATGCATACGGTGTCTTGCATTGCATAATTTAGACATCATATACACAATATTCAACACCATGTTCTTAGTTTAGACATTATATCGAATGCCCTCTGTTTAGCATATAAATCACATACGTGAATTAAATGATGCGATCCTGGTTACTTAGATAACATGTAGGTGAATTATGTCATGCGATCCTGTTTAGTTATTCATCATATCTTGGAATTATGTTATGCTATGCTATCCAGTTTACATAGACATCATATATGTGAAATTATGTCATGCTATCCGTTTTAGTTAAACAATATACATGTCAACTATTTCATGCCCTCTTTTTTCCACACTATCTATTGCATCTGTCTCTCATACAATGTCTGTACATTCAACTATGTTTCCTGTTTATCAGCCATTTGAATTGTAGCGGGTAATGCGAGTATCTAACGGAATAAAAACACAGTCTTCAAATAAAACAGTGCTACCTCTTGGTGGAGATAACACCCCGGTTGTACGTGCACAAGAACCAGCCCTACCACACATAACCCAAACTCTCGCAGATTGTACCCCTACTACAATGGACAGAGAACCAGCTTCACCCAATCTAACCCCAACCCCAGCCGATAGTAACCCAGTTCCTGTTGACACAACACCATCTCCACCATAGAGCTCCCAAACAAGAGCAGTTAGTAAGGCAGCTCCAGTGCCCAAAGGGCCAGTACTATCACGGCGAACCCCAACTCCACCAGTTAGTACGCCTATTCCCGTCGAGGCAGCACAACCAGCCAGTCGTACTTTAGCATCTATCACATTTGATGTTGTTAAATCGTATGTGCGTATCTTCCCATCTTGGAAATATTATACTGAAGATGAAGGGAAATGCCAGTTGCAGGTGTTTGTCCAGGAGTTATGTGTAAGTAATGTTATTCATGGAAATTACTTTGGTTTGTCCCATACATCCTACCTCCACGATGGTTATAATACAACAAATTTTCCCATTTTTCTCTATAGAGAAGGACCGATTTGGAAACTCGGGATGAGGTAACCTGTGCTAATACCTCTGCTATCTTCAAGAATGCTTGGTGGCAGTATCAGAATTACCTCAAGAAAACGTACTTCACCGGCAAAGAAACTCATCAAATTCCCTTACGTTCTCCTGAGACACATTTACTGGACGATGACTGGGAACGCCTTGTTCTGTACTGGTCCCGAACCATGAATGTGGTAAGGTGTATGAGCTCATTTTCTATTTTGAAGTATTATATTCTTGCGTCTTAATGTACTCTGTTCATGTAGAACAAGTGCCTAAACCTGAAGAACAACTATTCTAATTTAAGATTCAATTGCTATCATAGTTCAAAAAGCGCTAGGCGTTAATTGTGCATTTTGCCACCGCCTTGCACTTTAGTGACCAAAGCGCATGCTTATGCGTAGTTATGCACAGATTAAGCGTAGTTATGCGCAATGCGTTTTGCCAACGCCAAGAGCCTAGGCACGCTTAAGCGCTCTCTTAGGCGTGCCTTTTTTAACTATGATTGCTTTGCTCTTGTATCACTATATTTACTGATACAAACTTATTTTAAATTGAAGGATCCAATCGAAACTCCAAAGGCACAGCAGGTATGTTCACGCATGTTTCTTTAACAGGTTTGCTCTTATTAATAGCTCTTTTGATTTCAATTTAAATTGTGTATACAGTTGACTTTCATATCATGCACATTACTAGCATCACAACAGAGCCAATAGTGTTGTTGTACATGTAGACCCGTGGTACCCATCTGAAATCTTGTTGTGCCGTGTAGTTTCCCACGCTTTGTATTCTTTCACTGCTGCTTTGTCTAGAACTGATATGATTTGAACCGTGTCTCTATTTTGATTTGGCAAGACAATGAAGTGACCATACGACATAGATATATGTTTGTTTGATGCTTTTATTATGTACTAGTACTTGGCAATAGAAGACTTGGTAGTTTAATCCTGTCCACCTTACTAATGAACTGGTTCACCGAAATGAGTTTCATATACTAGTACATGCTAAACTTGTTATGTGTCTGCTTGTTTCTTCTTTTAGAATGCTGACAGAATATTGGGGAAGAGTGCCTTATTAAGCAATGGTAAAGGAAGTAATGCAGATAAGGTTCAGGATAGTGAAACATCCTTGTTGGTCTCCAACAAAGCTGATAAAATAGCTAAGGAAGACTATCTTGAAGACAACAAGACAACCCCAAAGTCCTGTCTTGGTTTAGTGTTCGAGTTACTGGCCACTACCGCTTGCACAAGCTATTCAAACTCACTATCTGAATCAGTTCGGTTTCTTGAGTCTCAACTACAAGCTGAAAGACATCGATCAGTTGTGCTGCAACAAGAAGCGGAAGGACTGCGGAAGTCCCTGGAGCATTCAGATGCATACTTTCTGGTGCAACATCAAGCATTGGAGGATTTTAGCGCCAAACAGGACAAAGATAATCAGCCTGCTAAGCTTATTGCCAGCATGGTGGATACCTAGGATAACGTTTCTTGAGCTCTTCTGAAGTTGTTTCAGTTATGCTCTTGTTTTGCTGCCACATTTATTTGCACTGGTGGCCAATTTTGACGGCCAGTGCATGTAATATGCTGCTTTGTTCCCTATATTTGCACTGGTGGCGAACTTTGATGCCCAGTGGATGTAATATGTGTAATAGCGGTAATAGGCTAGCCTTAATTTCTTGCTTATTTATTTCCTTATTGTCTTGTTTAGTTGTTTGCTTGTAGTCACTGCAGTTCTTTTTCTGTGTTTTTCTAGTGGCCACAATAGCCTATTTTTTGGTAACTAGGCCAAAATAATCATGGCAATACACGGACTATTGTAACCATGGGCCTCCTGCAGGCCGTATTATCCATTGGCCTTCGTTCGGCCATAGGACCATTGTCCTTCTATAGGGGCTGTAGGATCCATCGGCCTTCTGTACGGGCCTTAGGGCAATGGGCCTTCTACGGGCCGTAGGGTCCATGGTCCTTCTATGGGCCATACGATCCATGGGCCTTCTACGGGACGTACTATCCATGGGCCTCATACGGGCCGTAGGATCCATGGGCCTTCTATGGTGCGTATCATCATTTCGCCAATCATGGGTCGTACTATTCGTGGACCATAACGGGCTGTTAATAGGCCGTATTTGATAACTGTATGAAAACAGCCCAACGGGTTGTTTTTGACATGAAAACGGCCCAACGTATTAAAGGTCCGCAAACGGGCCGACTGTAACGCCGGGCTGAATTTGGCCCACAAGCAGAAAAAGACAGTAACGGGCCGTATGTAACCGAATGCTGCAAGTGAGCCCAAGAATCAATGGGCCCTGAGAAGGCCGAAAGATAACTTGGGCTGGAAACGGCCCAATGGAATAACCGGCCGTTAATGGGTATAAAGTGATACAGTGTTCATTACAGGCCAGTTTCACCACGGGCCGTTAATGGGCCAAGAGTTACAAAGGTCCCCATATGGGCCGAAAGAAGTCATGGGCCACACATGGGCCAGAAGTTAAAATGGGCTGAATCATATTGGACGGCCCAGATGATGCTACTGGGCCTAATTTGGATAGCGCGTAACGGGCTCTGGGTTAGCGGGCTGTAAATGGGCTATATGTGAACATGCCGTTAACAGGCTTTCCGTGGGCCGGCTCACCACCTTTTGACCTAGTCAAATGGGCCAACCTTTTCACAGGAATGGGCCTCTGTTGGGCTGTGCCACGTGTTGCCGTATCATAGGCGCCTTCGGTCCAATGAGCGGATGACATCTGTCCCAGCGGTGAGCCGACACGTGTTTCCTCCAGCCAATGATGATTTTACATGTGGAAAATCCCCATTGGTCGGGGCTGTTAACGGGTTATCGGATCCAAAACCCGACCCGATAGCTTAACGGTGTTCCGTTACGGTGGATGCCACGTGTCGGTCACCCTTGACGAAAGCACTTCTGTGACGCGCGATTTATCGTCATGGAAGTGGACACTTCCGTGATGATAATTTTGGTAATGTCATGGAACACTTCTACGACAGCACATGTATGACTATCTTGATTCTGTCATAAAATCGTCATGGATGTACATGCATGACAAAAAATGCGACCTACTGTGAAAAACACATATCATCACGGAAGTGTATTTTTTTTGTAGTGCATCTGGGATCCTTGAAGATTACTCTCTCTCCCCTTGAGTATTCTCTCCCCCTATAGATATGATTAAGCTTTGATTTGATCTCTCTCTCCCCCTTTGACATAAATTTCCAAGAAGGGTTCTTCTAGATTTTGTTACAAATGGGTTTGGTCCTTGAGGCAGAAAACAAAGCAGCAAGGCTAAAGTGATGCTGGTAGAGGACAAGATTCATTGAGTGGAGCTGGATCAAAAGAATACAGGAACAAGTGGAAAGCTATTTTTCCTGTTGTGAAATCGGCAGCACCGAGTTCTATGCTTCGGTTGCACCAAAAGGATTCGGTTGGACCGAAAATAACAGGCCGGTGTGACCGAGTTCATCACAGAGAAAACACTTGTCACCTCAGCTCACTAGATATGTTAGATCTCACTAGGATTTGCAAGGAATTGGATGCAAGGAATGCAGAATACAAAAGAAAAGAAATCTACATGAAGTTTTTTTGAAAGGGGAAACAAATATGCATGAGACAAATGCAAGAGCACAGAAAAGAACATGAGAGAACTTCATCTAGAATTGGTCGGTGACAAAGTCACCTATGTTAGAGTATATTGACATAGGAGTCAAGTGAGATCACTTGATCATGGGTCATACTCATCGTTTAAGCTCAAAATGGGGTTACCATTTTTCGTTTAAGCATTTTGATGTATTCTCATCTCGTTGAGTTGCTTTGACTCATGTCTTGGAGTAAAGCTTCTCTAAGATGGAATAACATACCTTGGGTGGTGGTGTTGAACTTGTGTGGGTTGCTCAAGATGATGTAGCTCATCAAGAGTTGGGAGCACCACTTGGAGTGTGAGTTCATCTACCTACATGTGTTAGATTTGCAAGGAAGAGCACTTGTGTATCCAAATTGACAATCATAAAGTTCAAAACTAAATTTGTCATAGGATATGTTAAAAGGGTTTCGTGCTTCCTTGTCTTCATCCACCGTTGTGTAGAGATTTGGTGATGTAGAGATTGCTCAAGACGTGAGTGTGTTGCAATCTCATAGATTTAGATTCATCCAAGTACCTACAAGGGTTAGATAGCATGCAAGGGTGCAAATATATCCAAGATATTTAAATAGCAACATGAGAAGAATATCAATGATTAGTCATAGGCTCATGCGTTGCATGTATCCAAATGGACTTCCTACTCCAAGTGTGCAGCATCAATGATGTTAAATTCACCTCTTAACCTGCAAAACACTTTCTCATCAAGTGGTTTAGTGAATATATCCGCTAATTGTTTATCGGTGCGAACATGCTTAAGATTAATGTCCCCTTTGGCAACATGATCTCGAATGAAATGATGACGGACTTCAATATGCTTAGTTCGAGAATGTTGCACGGGAATGTGAGCAATCTTGATAGCACTTTCATTGTCACAAAGCAATGGAACATGTTTCACATATATCCCATAATCCTTAAGAGTTTGGGTCATCCAAAGTAATTGAGCACAACATGAACCAGCGGCAATGTATTCCGCTTCGGCAGTGGATAAGGATACCGAGTTTTGTTTCTTGGAGGACCAAGACACAAGAGATCTACCAAGAAATTGACAAGTACCCGAAGTGGACTTTCTATCAACCTTGTCACCGGCATAGTCCGAGTCGGAATAGCCAACAAGATCGAAAGAGGCCCTCTTTGGATACCAAATGCCAAAATTTGGTGTATGAATTAAGTATCTCACTATCCTTTTCACGGCCTTAAGATGACATTCTTTAGGAGCCGCTTGATATCGTGCACACATGCACACACTTAGCATAATATCGGGACGTGAAGCACATAGATATAACAATGAACCAATCATAGAGCGATAAACCTTTTGATCAACCGGTTCACCATCTTTGGTCAAATCAAGATGTCCACTAGTAGGCATGGGTGTAGTCATACCTTTGCATTCTTGCATATTGAACTTCTTGAATAAGTCCTTGGTGTACTTCGTTTGAGAGACAAAGGTACCTTCCTTAGTTTGCTTGATTTGCAAACCGAGAAAGAATTAAAGTTCACTCATCATCGACATCTCAAACTTCTCCGACATTAGCTTTCCAAACTTTTCACTAAAGTGAGGGTTAGTTGAACCAAATATAATATCATCAACATAGATTTGGAACACAAATAGTTCTCCATTAACCCTTTTAGTAAAAAGAGTAGAATCAATTTTTCCAATTTCAAAGCCTTTTTCAATAGGGAACTTGGTCAAGCATTTGTACCAAGCTCTAGGAGCTTGTTTAAGACCATAAAGAGCTTTGTGAAGTTTGTAAACATGATTAGGTTTCTTAGGATTGACAAAGCCGGGAGGTTGCTTAACATAAACTTCCTCCTCTATTTCACCATTTATAAAAGAACTTTTAATGTCCATTTGGTACAAGGTGATATCATGGTGATTGGCATAGGCAAGTAAGATGCGAATGAACTCAAGTCTAGCAATGGAGGTGTATGTCTCACCATAGTCCATACCTTCGACTTGAGTGTAGCCTTGGGCGACGAGACGTGCTTTGTTGCGAACTACTTGTCCATCTTCATCTTGCTTGTTGCGAAACACCCATTTGGTACCGATGATGTTGTGGTTGTTGTCGGGCTTCTCAACCAATGTCCAAACTTGATTTCTCTAAAAGTTGTGTAGCTCTTCATGCATGGCGTTTATCCAATCCGGATCTTCCAATGCTTTTTCAACCTTCATAGGTTCAATGCTAGAGATGAATGAATAGTGTTCACAAAACATAGCTAAACGGGTTTTAGAGGGAGTGATTCTCCCGATTTTAATATCATTGTAGATTTGCTCGACGGGATGATCTCTGGCAACTCTTGCTCGAAGTCATGAAAGCTTTTGCTTGGATATTGGTGGAATAACTTATTCATCTTGTTATTATTCTTGGCCTTCTTCGTTGTTGACGTTGTCGTTCTCTTGTTGCCGTGGAGACAGAGGTTGTTGATGTTCATCTTGGTGTACTTCCTCGTTTTCTTCATCTTGGTGTGTCCCACTTGTGGATGCTTCCATATCAACTCTTGGTTCACCTTGTCGTGAGGTAGAAGCTTCCACTTGAACGGACGAGGTACTCTCCTTCTCCTCCGTTGGACGAATCTTGCCAATAGACAAGTCTTGAATTGCTTCTGAAGGGTCTTTGTCTCCTACATCAATTGGCAATTGCTCTACTTGCGAGCTGTTAGATTCATCAAACTTCACATCTACCGTCTCTTCAACCTTTTGGGTGAAATTATTGTAGACACGGCAAGTGTGAGAGTTTGAGCCATAACCAAGTAGGAAACCTTCATGAGACTTAGGAGCAAATTTAGAACGACGATGCTTATCAAGAATGTAGCACTTTGAGCCGAATTACAACGCCCCGGATCCGATGCGCCAGGTGTCTGCCAGTTATTCGCTGTCATTGCCATGTCATTTTCTTGCGTGTTGCATTTTGTCATGACATCATGTGCATTGCATTGCATACATGTTCGTCTCATGCATCCGAGCATTTTCCCCGTTGTCCATTTTGCAATCCGGCACTCCTATGCCCTCCGGCGTTCCCCTTTTGTCTACTGTTGTGAGCGGGTGTTAAACGTTCTCGGAATGGACCGAGTCTTGCCAAGCGGACTTGGTATAGCACAGGTAGACCGCCTGTCAAGTTTCGTGCCATTTGGAGGTCGTTTGATACCCCAACGGTTAACCGGGTAACCGCAAAAGCCCTCTTTGTGTTGCAGCCCAACACCCCTCCAAAGTGGCCCAAAATCCATCCAAACCCCCTCCATGCTCTCCGCCATTCGATCACGATCGCGTGGCCGAAAACCGCTCCTCATTTGGACTCTCCTAGCTCCCTCTACCTATAAATATGTGCCCCTCCCGGATTTTTCGCGCAGTCCAAACACTAGCCATCTTCCTCCTTCCGCAGTCGGACATGTCCGTTCCGCCGCCGGACGTGTCCACCGCCTCCAGCCATCTCACTCCGGCGAATCACAGGCCGCCACGTCATCGTTGCTGCCCCCGCGCCCAATCCCGCAGCGCCACGTCGCCCCCCGCGCCCTCTCTCTTCTCCCCGTCGCCGCGGCCCTAGAGGCCCATCCGAGGCCCGCTCAGGCCCGAATCACTGCCGTCGCAGCCCGCGCGCGCCCGCGCGAGCCCGGCCTCCCGACCGAAGCCGCCGCCGCCTCGCGCCTCCTCGCCGGACCTCGCCGCCTCATCGCCCGAGCCTCCGCCGCCGGCCGCCGCCTGTCCTCGCCG
>NC_041385.1:633279209-633322296 GCF_002162155.2 Triticum dicoccoides
GATGCGCCGCCCGTCCCCGCCGTGGCCCATTTCCGCCGCCGCGAGTCGCCGCCTCCAGCGTGGTGCGCCGCCGCTTCGCCGTGGATCCGGCGAACCGCCGCCCGGACTCGGCCGGCCAGGCTCCCTCCGGTCTCCCCGACCTCTTCCGGCGCCGCCCCACCCCTCCGGCCGCCGTTGACGGCCGCCTCGACGCCGGATCCGGTGGGTGGGATGAGATCCACCCGCCCGACCATCCAAACGCCTCGCCCGCGCCGGACCCCTTCGTCCCGGGTCCTCCCCGTCCACGTTTCCGCGAGGTTGAATTTTCTTCTAAGTCCCTGAGATTTTGACATTATCATGCCATGTTATCGCATCATATCTCCATGCATACTGCTCCGTTTCGTGTGTGTAATATGTCAAATTGTTAGTCTCAACGAGTACTTCATTTCATTACATTGCATCATGTTCATTTGAGTCCATCTTGATACCTGAATCATCATTGTAAGAGTGCTTCATAATGTTAGTTCCTGTTTCTTAACAGAATGTGTGCATTTGTCATTTTTGCTACATTTATTGTGTGCATCCTATGAGGTTTATATCTACATGTGTTTTTATCTATGTGATGCCATCTTTACAGTGGTGTATGCTATGTATTTTTGTGATCTATGTGGTGACTAGCAAAAGCATGCAAACTAGGCTTCGTGATGTTGCTGATTTTAGTCCCTGTTCTGCTGTTATTTTGATGCCATGTAAACATGATGCTACAGGGAGACCCATGCTTATTTTGAGATACTTCAGTAAGGATGTTTAGAACATATGGTTATTCTCTATCCATCCATGCCCCTGGTTGCAATTATGGAGTAGTCTAGCATGTCATTTTCGTGATCTACTCTTGCTGTAAAATGTTTCCTGGCAGATTGTTTACATGTTATTCAATTTTGCTAAGATTGTTGTAGTTGATCCTTGCATCCTATGAACTTGTTCTTGCCTTGGTTAGCTTCATAAACATGTATTATTGCTGATGCTATGCTTATCTTGTCATGAAATTACTTGTGGTGAGTGAATCAAGCTTGTTAAGTAGTCTACTCGCTGTTGCTATTTTGCTAGGCTGAATCTGTTATTTCGTGATGCTATGTAAACCTGCTGCTACAAGTCATTCTATGCATAATCTGGAGATGTTCACCAAGGGTGTTTTGTTATACATGTTATGCTCTATCCATCCATGTCCCTGGTTGCAATTATAGCTTGTTGTAGTTTGTTGTAATGTTGCTCTAAATTTGCTAAATAATGTTGTTGTCAGCCTGTTAACATTAAGTTCAGTTGTTGCCATGATTGTTGTTAGTGATCCATGCACCCTATGAACTTGCTCTTGCCATTCTCAGCTTCATAAACATGCATTCTTACTGTTGGTTTCCTTGCTATGCCATTTATTGCTCTGTGGTTAGTGGTACAAGCTCACCAACATGCCTACTTATTGTTGTTCCTGCCATGTATGAATCTGTTAACGAAACTTGCTAAGTTTACGTGGGTGCCATCATATCTTATGATCCTTTTTGCCTTATGGTCAGTAGAGGACTCTTGTTCTATGTAATTAGTAGATTCATGCCATGCCTTTGTTTGCCATGATAAGTTCCTATAACATGTTGTTTGATGGCACTAAACATTGCAATCTGATGTTATTTTCTGCAAAGTTTGAACTGTTATTATTTGCAATCTTGCCATGTGTGTTTGAGCATGTTCTAGTGATTTCTGGAGATAGCTTAGTGTTCATGTTTTGTTATGCTTTACCCGTACATAATGTCCATGCCTTTTGTTTTTATGTCAAGATGCCGTAGCATGTTGTTTTGAAGCTTGCAATATGCCTAGTTGCTGTTTTGGATAGCTTGTCCTTTAAACTTGTATAGTGTGTGTGTGTTGAACCGTTGCTCCATTTTGAGTGTGCTCTATATGAAACTTGCTTAGAATTGCATGTAGTTTCATATTATCATGTTGCATCTTTGTTTTGAGGTGTGTTGCTTGATGTTTGGGTGCATTTTGCATCAATGCCATGTTTATCTTGTTTTGCTCATATCTTCTAGGCCGTAGCTCCAAATCTAATGAACTTTATATGTAATTTGACTAGAATCTCGTATAGATCATCTTTGTGCATCTTAACTTGCTGTTTAACAACTTGAACATAAGGTTTACTCAGGTCTGTACCAACTTCGAATTTTGCATATGAGGACTTACCGGAATTGTTATATGTTGTTCCCGACCTCATTTAAACTTGCCTGGATGTGTTGTTCTTGTTTGCATCATCTCTTGCCATGAGTATCTTCATGTAGTCTTGTCTTGCATCATGCTTGTTGTGCATCATGTCTTGCCTAAGTGTGGTGTGTTTACTATGTTGTGTGTTTCTTCTCGATAGTTCCTGTTTCATCGCGATCGTGAGGATTTGTTCGTCTACGCTTGGTTCGGCTTCATCCGTTCGTCATCTTCATGGAATCGTTCTTCTTCCTTGTGGGATTTCAGGCAAGATGACCGCTACCCTGGATCTCACTACTATCATTGCTATACTAGTTGCTTCGTTCTATCACTATGCCGCGCTACCTATCACCTATTTATCAAGCCTCCCAAATTGCCATGAACCATCCTTCCTAGCAAACCATTGCTTGGCTATGTTACCCCTTTGCTCAGCCCCTCTTATAGCGTTGTTAGTTGCAGGTGAAGTTGAAAATTGCTCCATGGCGGACAGATTTATGTTGGGATATCACAATATCTCTTATATTATTAATGCATCTATATACTTGGTAAAGGGTGGAAGACTCGGCCTTATGCCTGGTGTTTTGTTCCACTCTTGCCGCCCTAGTTTCCATCATACCGGTGTTATGTTCCCGGATTTTGCATTCCTTACGCGGTTGGGTGATTTATGGGACCCCCTTGACAGTTCGCTTTGAATAAAACTCCTCCAGCAAGGCCCAACATTGGTTTTACCATTTCCCTCACCACCACCTATATTTCCCTTGGGAGTAATTAACCCAAGGGTCATCTTTATTTTAGCCCCCCCGGGCCAGTGCTTGTCTAAGTGTTGGTCCGAACCGAGCCGCCTGCGGGGCCACCTCGGGGAAACTTGAACTCTGGTTTTACTCGTAGCCTGTCTCATCCAGTGTTGCCCTGAGAACGAGATATGTGCAGCTCCTATCGGGATTGTCAGCGCATCGGGCGGTCTTGCTGGTCTTGTTTTACCATTGTCAAAATGTCTTGTAAACCGGGATTCTGAGTTTGATCGGGTCTTCCTGGGAGAAGGTATATCCTTCGTTGATCGCGAGAGCTTATCATGGGCTAAGTTGGCACACCCCTGCAGGGTATAATCTTTCGAAAGCTATGCCTGCGGTTATAGGCAGATGGGAATTTGTTAATGTCCGGTTGTAGATAACTTGACACCAGATCCGAATTAAAATGCATCAACCGCGTGTGTAGCCGTGATGGCCTCTTTTCGGCGGAGTCCAGGAAGTGAACACGGTTTTTGGGTTATGTTTGACGTAAGTAGGAGTTCAGGATCACTTCTTGATCATTGCTAGCTTCACGACCGTTCCACTTGCTCTCTTCTCGCTCTTATTTGCGTATGTTAGCCACCATATATGCTTAGGCGTTGCTGCAACCTCACCACCTTAACCCTTCCTTTCCCTTTAAGATTTGATAGTCTTGATACCCATGGTAATGGGATTGCTGAGTCCTCATGGATCACAGATTACTACAACAACTTTTGCAGGTACAGGTTATGCGATGATCATGACACGAGAGCGATGCTTGCTTGCGTTGAGTTCTTCTTCTGCTTCTTCGATCAGGGGATTGGTTCCAGGTCGGCAGCCTGGGGCTAGTAGGGTGGATGTCGTTTGAGTTTCTGTTTGTGTTTCATCCGTAGTCGGATGATGCTCTATTGTATTGTGATGTTGTATTCGTGTGGCATTGTTTGCCTTATGTATGTATCCCATTCTATTATGTAATGTTGATGTAATGATATCCACCTTGCAAAAGCGTTTCAATATGCGGTTCTATCCTTGGTGGGACCTTCGAGTTCCTTTAGGATAGGTCGCATATTGCGCGTGACACGAATACTCGAAAGTATCCAACTTGGGGTTTGTTACCGGTGAGGAGCTCGTAGGCTGTCTTGCCTAGTAGCTTGTGAAGATACAAGCGATTTGTTGCATGACAAGCTATCTCAGCCGCTTCTGCCCAAAAGTGCTTCGCCGTCTTGTACTCATCAAGCATCGTTGTCGCCATTTCGATGAGCGTCCGGTTCTTCCTCTCAACAACTCCATTTTGTTGAGGTGTGTACATAGCCAAGAACTCATGTGAAATCCCTTCTTCGTCAAGAAAGGTGTCCACATTTGCGTTCTTGAACTCCGTTCCATTGTCGTTGCGAACCTTCTTGATCTTCACTTCAAATTGATTTTGGTCCTTCCTAGCGAAGTTTTTGAAGATCTTTTGGACCTACGATTTATCATCGAGAAAGAACACCCACGTAAATCTTGAAAAATCATCAACTATAACTAGACCAAAAGAATTTCCACAGAGACTTTTGTAACAATTGGGACCAAAAAGATCCATGTGAAGTAGCTCGAGTGGCCTCCTTGTGGTCATGATGTTCTTCACGGGATGCCTTCCTCCAACCTGTTTACCTGCTTGACAAGCGCTGCAAACTCTATCCTTATCAAATATGACACCGTTAACGCCAAGGATATTATTTACTTTAATAAGCTTGTCAAGGTTTCGCATGCCCACATGACCTAATCGTCTATGCCATAACCAACCTTTAGAGGATTTAGAAATGAAGCAAGTTCTAGGTTGAGCCTTTTTAGTGAAATCAACAATGTAAAGATCACCTCTACGAATGCCGGTAAAGACCATTTTATGATTATCTCTACGAAACACTTGGCAATCTACTTCACTAAACAGAACATTGAAACCGAAATCAGCAAGTGTAGATACTGAAAGTAAATTGTAGCCAAGAGATTCAACAAGCATGACATTTTGAATGGAGCTATCATGTGAGATGGCCACCTTACTGAGGCCAACCACCTTACCCTTTGAGTTATCACCAAAAGTGACATACTTTCGAGGGCCGTCATTTTCAGCAAGCTCACCAAACATATCTTTATCTGTGATCATGTGATCAGTACATCCACTATCAAGAACCCATTCCTTTCCTCCTGCCATATATCCCCGAAGATTTGCCATAAGACCAAAGTGTCTCATTGCATCATCAAGATCAAAGTCACTATCATCATCCTCATCATAGTATCCATGTTCAACATCGTCATGTGGTGGATCAATTCCTAGAGAGGGTGATTCGTTAGAGTGAGTTTGACAATGATCTTCTTTATGAATTCTAGTAGCTTCAGAAATAATATCGCTAATGATTCCAACATTTCCTTTGGCACGCATAAGATTTGTAAGCTCAAATAGACAATCACCAAACATAGGATCATTGGAATTCATATTACTCAAGGCAATAGACTTATGGAGAATTTCATCTAGATTTTTCTAGGAATAATTTGGAAATCGTTCCTCAAGAAATTTCCATATGGTGTAGGCACATTTAAGAGTAGGCAAGCAGCCTATCAAGTTTCTAGGCAAACCTCTAGTGATAAGATCAATAGTTCTAAAATTGCGAATCATGTCAATTGACTCATCAAGAGTAGGATGCATAGGATCAACATGAGGTGCACAAGGGCTAGTAATGTACTTGTTCAAATGATATTCATTGAAGATCACAAGCATCTCATTTTTCCACTCATGAAAGTACTCTCCATCAAGTATAGGCACTCTATGTCTAAGACTCCCCAAAGTAGACTCATCCATCTTCCTCCAATTGTGATTAAACCAAAGCAATGGAGACCAGAGCTCTGATACCAATTGAAAGGATCAAGAAGAGGTGTCTAGAGGGGGGGTGATTAGACACTAAGTACGAAAAGTTGAAGTTTTTAATTTCTCTAAGTTGAAGTGAAGTTTTGGCACAAGTTTAACAATCACAATACATATCAAGCAAGCATGCAAAGAGTATATGAGCAGCGGATATTAAAGCATGCAACTTGCAAGAATGTAAAGGGATGGGATTGGAGTGTGCAAACGCAATTTGGAGACACGGAGATTTTTGAGTCGTGGTTCCGATAGGTGGTGCTATCGTACATCCACGTTGATGGAGACTTCAACCCACGAAGGGTAATGGCTGCGCGAGTCCACAGAGGGCTCCACCACGAAGGGTCCACGAAGAAGCAACCTTGTCTATCCCACCATGGGCGTCGCCCATGAAGGACTTGCCTCACTAGGGTAGATCTTCACGAAGTAGGCGATCTCCTTGCCCTTACAAACTCCTTGGTTCAACTCCACAATCTTGTCGGAGGCTCCCAAGTGACACCTAGCCAATCTAGGAGACACCACTCTCCAAGAAGTAACAAATGGTGTGTTGATGAGGAACTCCTTGCTCTTGTGCTTCAAATGATAGTCTCCCCAACACTCAACTCTCTCTCTCTCTCACAAGATTTGGATTTGGTGGAAAGAAGATTTGAGTGGAAAGCAACTGAGGGAAGGCTAGAGATCAAGATTCATATGGTAGGAATGAAATATCTTGACCTCAACACAAGTGTAGGTGGTTCTCTCTCAAAAAATGTATGCTGGAAGTGTAGGCATGTTCTGATGGCTCTCTCCACAAATGAAGAGTGGGTGGAGGGGTATATATAGCCTCCACACAAAATCTAACCATTACACACAACTTACCAATCTCGATGGGACCGAATCCTGAAACTCGGTCGGACTGATTTAGCAAATAATGTGACCAATAGGATTTTTGGCGGGACCGACATGTCAACTCCGTGGGACCGATATGGTTAGGGTTAGGGCATAACGTAATCTCGGTGAGAGCGATTACACAAACTCGGTGGGACCGATTTTGGTAATAAGCTAACTAGAGAGTTGGTCAGGCAAACTCGGTGGGACCGATTCGCTCATCTCGGTTAGACCGAAATGTTATGAAGAGGAACAGAGAGTTTGCATCTTAATCTTGGTAGGACCGATTACACAAACTCGGTGGGCGTGGGACCGATTTTGGTAATGGATACATACAGAGAGATTACAATCCCATCTCGGTGAGACCGAGATCCCTGTCGGTGAGACCGAAAAGACTAGGGTTTGTGGCAGTGGCTATGACATCTGAACTCGGTGGTGCCGGATAGAAAGAATTGGTGGGGCCGAGTTTGACTTTTGGTTTGTGTCATATCTGGATGTGAGAAATTGGTTGAGGGCTTTGGAGCATATCACTAAACATTTTGAGCAAGAACCTCATTAAGCAACACCTCATCCCTCCTTGATAGTATTGGCTTTTCCTATAGACTCAATGTGATCTTGGATCGCTAAAATAGAAAATGTAGAGTCTTGTGCTTTGAGCTTGAGCCAATCCTTTGTTCTTAGCATCTTGAAGGGGTTCCACATCCTCTAGTCCATGCCACTCCATTGTTGAACTTATCTGAAACATACTAGGTAAAAGTATTAGTCCAACAAGAGATATGTTGACATAAATTACCAAAATCACCCAGGGAGCACTTGTGCTTTCAGATTGTCTGTGTCCCTACGGACTAATCCCTCTGGTTTATATAGACATCGGAGGGGACTAGGGTTGTACAAACACTACTAGAAAAACCCCTACTAATGGCGCACCTAGTATAGCCATTAATGGCGCATCTGTGGTGCGCCATTAACAGCACGCCATTAGTAATTTTTACTAATGGCGCACCACCTGGTGCGCCATTAGTATCTGGTATACTAATGGCGCAGGTGCGCCATTAGTATAGGCCAGGGTGCGCCATTAGTATGCCTCCCAGGGGCCATGTATATCCAGGTGCTTTGGCATACTAATGGCGCACCACCACTGGATGCGCCATTAGTAACCATGGCATATTAATGGCGCACTTACCAGAGATGCGCCATTAGTATGCTTTGTCATACTAATGGTGCACTATCATGTGATGCGCCATTAGTATGAATATTAGGTTTTTTTTATTTTTTTTATTTTCTGTTTTTTGCACAGGTTACAAAATGTATAATTTGACAAAATATAGACAGCACACATCAACAACAGATTCATCGAATACAATAGAAGATTAGTCTTTGAATACAATTCATCATATTAGTCTCCGAATACAATTCATCATATTAGTATCCGAATTGAAAAGACCGAACAAAGATAGAACATTATATTACAAGTCTCGAGACCGCGAGTAGCGAGTTTGTCTTCACATTACAAGTCGATATCGATCATCTAAACTACCATCACATAGAAGAGAGCTGCGGTCATCATGATGAGCATCATCACGATGAAACTCGTCTTCATCCGGTTCCTCCAACGCTCCCTCCCCTCTCCCGCTAGATAGCGGGCGTATCTAGATTCGGCCTCGGCCCTAGTGGTGTACCCTTTGTAACTGTTACCGCTGAATCGGTGAACCTGTCTCCGACATTCCTCCCAGTCATCATAGACTCCGGGAACCTTACCCTTGTACACGACATACGTCGGCATCGCTATGCACTAGCCAAACGAAACGTTAGTACCAATTCACAGACAATACATAAGCAATATATAATTATGCAACAGAACGATCGGAAGAGAAAAGCAAGACATTAATAGCATCGATTACATCTAAGTTGAATGACTCTCGAAACCAAAGAGACATACTACAAGTTCATTAAAGTTTAATTACAACATGAGCCAATCGATGTTTCAGAACTAGACACAGCATCACTTCTTTCGACTCGACTCAAGGGACCGGAGCGTGGATGAAGCCGCCGTCTATCGTGGGAGTCATGAAATAACGGTCGTTGTCAGCCTGCATTTGTAGCATTGTGTCTATGTCACTGTTGGACGGTTGATTTCTGAGGTAGAACTGCCCCGAGGTACGAAGGACATCTTGATGGATGATTTCCGCAAACTCCGACTGGATGCGAAAGAATTCTTGTCGGAGGTCCGCGTCCTGGATTGCCGACACGCTCGCGGCCCAATCTTTGAGTTTACTCGGTAGCAGAAGTTGATGATGGTCCCGTACGATCGCTCGCATGTGATGGATGGCGTAGTAGGCACCCTTCTGACCGCCAGGCGGCTGCTTGACGCAGCAGAACATCGTATTGTGGGAGAACACGTGCTTGCCGTACTTACGAATAGGCCTGGTGAAGGTGCCTCCAGATTTGGCGTAGCCGGGGAGAACATCATCAAGAACCTTCTTGACATTTGTGTAGTCTACGTTCGACTGACGGTCCGGGTCGAAATACGTGGCCATGGAATATTTGGGGCTTAGGAGGATGAGCGTGCAACGTTTGTCACTGCAGAAAACACGGAATGTTAAAAGAAAAACGATCGAAATGTAAGAATTCATATGTTACGGGCCGGTTGAGGGGAGGACTTACTCGGGAAATAAGGCACGAGGAAGTTATCCTTATCTTGGTTTGCTAGAATGACGCCTTCGAGGTAAGAACTCCGAAATGGAAATGAATCAACATTCCGGCAAAATATTGGCAACTATCGCATTTCAAATATCGGTACACCTCCAAACACAAACACATATGCAACACCACAAACATATGCAACACCACGAACATACATAGATCTAGCTAGGCCATAAAAAGTGCATGTGCACATTGTTGTAGGGAGAACAACATAAATATAGCTTCCCCCCTTACTTACCTAGCAAAACAAGGTAACTTAACCACTTAATTTGAATGAATCTATGGTGGAAATGAGGTGAAAAAGAGGAGGCACCCGAGACAAGGAGGAGGCGGTGGAGAGAATGAAGTGGGGAGAAAGTGAGTGTGGGAGGAGAGGCTGTCCAAAATATCTTGTTGATGCCCACTTACTAATGGCGCACCAGCAACAAATGTGCCATTAGTAATCTAGGTTACTAATGGCGCACCCCCTGGTGGTGCGCCATTAGTACTTTTGCAAAAAAAAGGAATAAAAACAATAATAAAAAAATAACATTAGTGGTGCACCTTCTGGCTGGTGCGCCATTACTAGTTACAACTAGTAATGGCGCTCCACCAGTGGATGCGCCATTAGTATGTTTGGACAGGCGCACTAGTTCAAAAAAAATTTGGTACTAATGGCGCACCGTGGGCAGGGTGCGCCATTAGTAGTTTCAACACTAATGGCGCATCAGAAGGTGGTGCACCATTAGTATATACTAATGGCGCACCACATGTCTGGTGCGCCATTAGTGTCATTTCCATCTATAGCCCTTTTCCTAGTAGTGAAAGTCGGTTACAGAGAAAGGAATCTACATATCCGATTGCCAAGCTTGTCTTCCACGCCAAGGAGAGTCCCATCCGGACACGAGAGATAGTCTTCAGTGTTGTATCTTCATAGCCCAACAGTCCGGCCCGTATAAATAGTCCGGCCGTCCGAGTACCCCTTAATCCAGGACTCCCTCAGCTGCTGCACATCCGCAATGTTGAGGGGCCGAAGAAGACCGGAAGCATGGATACCAGACTCGAAGCAATGGAGCAACAAGTTTTCAAGTGCCAAGGGATGGTGGAATGTGGACTCAACGCCAATCACATGATAATCGCGGAGTTCACCAACAATCACAAGCTAGATGCCAAGAACATCGGGGATGCCATCTTTAAGCTTCATGAGAAAATCGAGCATCTCCAAGCCTAGATCTATGACCTGCAAAACCAAAACTGTGAGTATGAATATAGATTCAAGAGGATGAGTTTGGCTGCAGATTTGAGGATCCTGGAGACTCGTTCATCCTTCTACAATGGAGAGCCTATGCCCTAGAATATGGAGGACAAGGCTACATCATCAACAACTCCATCATTACCACCTCTGAAGAAACATACATAAATACATGGGTATGGGCTCTTCCCTTGGCAACTGCCAAGCTTGGGGGAGGTGCCCCAATATCATATCAACATCACACCTCTATCTTTATCATTTTTCTTAGTTTGATTCTTTTGCTTATATCTTGATCTAGTAGAATAAAGTTTTAGTATGATCTAGCTTTGAGTTTTGTGTCGATCTCTATCTATGTAATCGAGTCCTTGAGTTATATATATAATAAAGAGTAGTTTAAGTTGAGTGCCTTGCTATCTTGCTATGATCTTGAGGGAATTAAAGAAAGAACAAAAAGAAACAAAAAGATCATATATTGATCTTATGGAGAGTAATGGATTCACATATAAAGAGTATGATTGAAAGTGCTAGTTATCGACTAGAGGGGGGTGAATAGGAGATTTTTATGGAAGTCTCCAAAACACGATGGCTTTGAAGACAGACAAGTAAATTGAACCTATATAAAATGCAACGGAATGTAAATGACACTAGGCTAGCATTAGTCAAGCAGGCAATATAGTGGAAGCACGAAGACTAACAGCAGCTAGGTAGACAGGATCAAAAAGGAAGATAGTATGAAGCCAAACAGATATAAGTCTTCACACAGTGAAGTCAAATGAATCAGGACGGCAAGCAATGACTTCACAAAGACAAACTGAAAAGTAAGAAGAGTAGAGGATAAAACCACTTACTTGGTGAATACAAGGATTTGGTAGACCAGTTCCAGTTGATGTGACAATTGTACATCTGGTTAGGGAGGTTGAGATTAAACTCAGAAGACTGTGTATTCACCTTATTCTCCTAGAGCTAAGAATACTTAGTCCTCACCCTATCACTAAGGTATGTCTTCAAGGTAGACTTCCAAACCTTCACAAACCTCGTTCACGGGTAATCCACAATGAATCTTGGATCCTCAGAACGCGACGCCTAACCGGCTGGAGGATGCACAGTCCTCAAGTGTTACAAGTCTTCAGATCACATGAACAAAGAGACTTCAGTGATGTCTAACACTCTTTGACTCTGGCTGTTTTGGGCTTTGTCCTCGCAAGGATCTCTCTCTCAAAGGCTTCAGAGGTGGGTTTCTCTCAAATGACAAAAGCCATGCACTAACTTTGAGCAGCCACCAATTTATGGTGTAGGGGGTGGGCTATTTATAGCCAAGTGGCAACCCAACCTGATGTGTCTGAAATGACCCTGGGTCACTAAGGAACCAATATGTGTCCAACGGTCGGATTTCAAACATACGCGGCTGCTTGGCTTGGGATACAAGCAAAACCGACTCATCCAACTTTGGATAAGATATGCTCTCATTGTCTTCGCTCGAAGGGATTTGGTTGAGCATCGCATCAGTCACTTTAACTTTGTTCACTTGGACCCCACTTAACAGTACGGTGGTTCCTATGACTCAATAAAGAAGAAAAGGAAACTACGAAACAACTACGTCTTTGCACTCCATAGTCTTCAAGTGAATGTCTTCATACGTCATAATGCTCATCATGAATGTCTTCACAAACCACCATTGTCTTCAATGTCTTCACACATTTTTAAGGGTCATCTTTGGTTGAAAACCCGAATTAATGAAGGACTATTACCTGTGTTATCCTGCAATTCTCACAAACACATTAGTCCCTCAACCACGTTTGTCGTCAATAGTCCAACACCAACTAGGGGTGGCACTAGATGCACTTACAGTCTCCCCCTTTTTGGTGATTGATGACAAACTGGTTGAAGTTTTCAACGGGGATAAAAGTATGTGAAAGTTCAGGCTTATAAGCATGTCTTCATAGATTAGAAGAGTCTCCCCCTGAAGATGTGCATATAAGTAGTTTTCTTTTGAATGCAAATGAACATGGCAGGTTTTGCTTTGTGGAGACCATCTTCAATCATGAAGACAATTCATCATGCATATATGAAAGTAATGAAGATAATGATATGCATAATGAGAAACTGACGTCTGCAGAATGGCTTCATGTGGAATTTATCATCGCATCACAAAGTAGCAGCAAGAGTAGCAGATGACCATCAAGTTTAAGTGTTACAACTCAAGAGCCAAATAGTTTCAAAATGAAAGTTGCAAGCACTTAGCAAAAATAATACAACCACCCCATATGGACCCGCTTGAAGACTACCAACCTCATATGCTTCTCCCCCTTTTGTCAGTAAGGACCAAAAAGATTTGAAGACATAGAGTATCTATGTGTTCCCTCGTGGAGAGGATGTTGGTGCAACAGGTCGACGTTAGAGTTCGGTGGTGCTATCAGGCCTGGTGCAGAATCTTGACACAGTGAAGCTAATGCCGGTGAAGTGGCGTCGTCTTCTTCATTGATAACTCTTGCAACAACAGTTGCAGCCGAAGATGAAAGGAGTGGGACGCCAACCTGCAGATTGCGGTGTCCTGGAGACGAACTTGAATCTCCCTGTGAAGACATCTTCGCGAAGATCATCTTCAGAGCAAAGCAATGTAAGGCTCTTCGAGGACCACCCACAGGCTTCATGTGCTACGAAGGAGTTCTTTGTGGCCAAGTTGCGAACGCCATTCACATCAACCAGAAGGCTTTGTATTTGGCGCTTCAGCCATTCATGATGCTTATCCTTCTTTTGATGTAGAGACTCCAGAAGCTCATGGTCGTTGAGGACACGGGGGATGCTTCTGAGGCCTTTGAGCAATAGTGCTTGCAGTGGCTTCAGTATTGGCAGGATGCGGAAAATACAAGTTTCCAACCAGAGGATAAGCAGGGATAACATAATTTGGCACATGAACACCTTCAATAGGTTGAGCAAAGCTATGATGTTCAACATTTTGCAAATGGAGTGGCTTCTTGGCTGGATCAGTGTAGATAGCTTCATAAGACATGTCAACTTCAGGTAAGAATATAACATGATTGCGTGCTGAAAGTTGATAATCGACAGTAGAATGAAGCTTGATCAGGTGCATAATCCAGGGAGCATAAAATTTCAGTCCCAAGAGATCAACGCTAGAAGCTGCAAGCTGCTGAATGAAAAAGTCTTGGGTACATAATCTGATGCCATTGATGATATAGAATACCAATGTCTTCATGGCGCCTTCGAGTTTGGCTTCATAAGAGTTGCCTTTGATGGGCCATGGAGTATGCCTGAGAATATGATATACTGTGCGAGGCAAGTACTCTAGGTCCTGGACAAAGAACTCCTTGGGGTATTCAATATCATGGGGCAATGGCTTCATCATGCTCAGCATCTGGCTCATGTTGGGTTCAGGCTTCTGAAAGATACTCTGCTATTCCTTTTGGTGAAGTTGACAACCTGGTTCATATAACTCACCATGAGTGGGCAGGTAAGTAAGCTCAATACTGTCTTGAGCTTTGGCTTCATGTTGGACGTCACCTATCATCCACTCAAGGATCCAAGTCTTCGGATCCCTGTTGTAGCCTCAAATGTGCAAAGTTGCATAAAACTGCAGCAGAAGTTCTTCGTTCTAGTGCTCTTTGTCAGTCGCAAAGGATAGCAGCCCAACATCTCGGAAGCAGTCAAGGGCCTCTTCTAGGAAAGGAAGCCCAACAATAGCATCACAATCAAGAGGCTTATGAGGAAAGATCTGATCTTGGTTGTATAGGATGTATGAGTAATAGCTTCGTTGTTGTCGGCTCCAAAGCCTGTCAGAGGAGATCTTGGGCTTCTTGTATGGGTTCTTGGCGCTGTCAAAGAATGTGTTGTGCTCTCTAAAGTTGAGCACATTGAATGAGCCATGTGTTGTTGCAGCACTTGGAAGCCTTGGCAGTTTTGGCTTTGGCTTCAAAGTTTGAGGCCTTTGCTCCACATGATAATCATACTGAGGGTCTAGAGAAGTGGGTGGTACCATAATAGTCCATTTGTAGTCACCAACTCACCTTGATTGTAGGCACGTTCCATTGTATGAGGCCTTGGTGGAGGAACGGCGTCATCAAAAGTGATTGGCTGCACAATGTTGTCAGTTACAGCATTGGCTTCAGGCTCCACATTGTCTTCAGCCATGACAGTGTCATTGGCTTCAGTGGTGTTGTTGGTGGCAGCCACATTGGTTTGAACCTCCATCGCTTCAATGACAGGAGGGTCTGGCAGTAGCACATTCTCTTCTTGTAGGACTGGATCACCGGCAGGGGAGTGACTTCAGTTTCTTCTTCTTTCTCTTCATTAGCTGATGCAACCAGAATGTCTTGAGCAGCTTTGGCTTCCGACTCTTGAGCAGTTGCAGAAGGGATGGCGTCAGGGAACACTTGTCGTGCTACTGAGCAAGTTGGTTGCACATCCTCTTCTGGAATGCTTTACATAGAAGCCTGTGGCCTAAGACATTTGCGAAGCCTTTTGAAGGAAGGCGGCGCTTGTGGTGAAGGGATTGTGAAATCAAAGTCTTCAGGAATTTCTTGCTGAGTCTCAAGCACCGGAGTGGTGTCTTGAGCTGTAGGAGTGCGCATAATAGCTTCATCATCCACTAGCATATCTTGAGTGATTGGCGTCATAGGACGACGTGTCAAAGGACGGCCAATGTCGATCGACTCGCTACTCGTTGGAGCAGGCGATGATACCATGGTATTTGGCTCAATCTAAGGAAGGACTTCATCATTGTTAACATGGTCTTCATGACCAATGTCTTCAGCTGTGATGGGATTAGCAGCTGGAATTTCTTCGTCTTCAGGAGCCTCTGTGGAAGCAGGCTCATGGATCACAAGATGGTGTTCACGGTTGGTTGAGGCAGGTAGGAGAACAGAGTTTGGTTCGACGTTCAACGGTTCTTGGGTAGAAACACGATCTTTGCGCGAAGACTTTGAAGCTTTAGTCTTCAACTTCTTCTTGGAGGGGGCAGTATCAGGGGCTTCATGGAGCTTTCTCTTTCGGGCTTTAGCCTCAGCTTGTCGGGGTTTCTTCTGCTCAGAAGCTGCTGAGGGGACCTTTGGTTTCGAGCCAGTCATGCTGGCAGGGAAGACAATGCTTGGTTGTCCCTGCCTTGGAGCATTGGGATTAGCTTCAGCAGACTTCTTGTTCTTCTTAGCAGCAAGCTTGGGGTCAATGCCAGGACACCCAAGTGCCTTTCTATTCTGAGCCTCATTGTGTGCTTGCACACATTTCTGGGCATAATACTTCATGCGCTCACGTGAGCCTTCGGCTTCTTCACGCTTCTTGTTGAACTGGTCCTTGAGGTCATGCATCATCTGCTTGAAGTTTTGCACATCAGCAACACTGAGCTTGGTGACGTGCTTCTTGAACTGTGCCTTCTCATAATCAATCTTGTTCTTTTGCTCAACAATTTTCTGAGCAATGGCAAGTTTGTTGGCAAAGGCTCCTTGAAAGGTGATGCTGATGTCCACTGGCAGCAGCAAATTATCAATGTTGATGTTCTGATTCTCAAACCATTCATCAATGAAGTTATTCAGAATGTCAGCTTCAAATAGAGGCATGTCCTGGAAGATCTCAACCTCTTGTTTTCTCTTGATTAGCTGTTCTAGAGCATCATCTGCAAGATCTTCATCACTTGACAGATCAATGGTGTTGTCTTCATTGCGCAACACAGCAGCAGGACTGAGATCTTATCCAGGAACCTTTGTGGGCTTTGGCTTCTTGGTTTTCTTGGAGATGCGGGACTATTCTTCAGACCGTGCACTTGACTCAGGCGATGCAGTTTTCAATGGCTTCATAGACCAAGCTTTTGGAGAAGTAGAGGGTTTTGAAGCCTTTGACTTCATCTTCTGCTTCGGTGGTGCAGGAGCATCTTCAGAGTCTGCATCTTCAGCTGATTGCTCCACTTTGGCCCTCTATGCAGCAATGTGTGATAGCAGCCCATCGAAGCCATTGAAAGGGCCAATTCTGTTCTCATTGGCTTCACGGGTGCCATCAGGCATTGGAGCTGACGGACCAGGGTTGAAGTCGAGCCGTACTCCTTCTTGTTCTCAGTGGCAGACTCCTTGGCAAACGGGAAGTTGCACTTGAAGAGATCATCATCACGACACCATCGAAGAGATGATGGGTCGGCATCGTCTGGCTGAGGTCCTTGGACCATGCATGGATAGAACTCCTGAGCAATAGCTTCAGGCTTTGTCTTCGGTACCAAGTTCTTGTAAAGAATATCACCCCACGGGCACTTGATATCATTCTTCTCTGCATACTCAGGTGTAACGAAGTTGTACTTAAACCACTGCTCAGCCCAATATCTTTGGATCCATTCGATTCTGTTCTTGCGCTGAGTGTAGTTCTCTTTAGGATCAGATTTGTAAAGATCATACAAATCTGGGGGCAGGTCCAGTGCAGTATTGCCACAGCGTTGCCTGCCTCCTTTTCTCGCAGATTTTTCAGTAGCCATAGTATTCGGACGGAGAGGCTTCAGAACAGTGAAAGGCTTACGATGACTTGTTAGACAAGAACTGGCTTCAGGAGATTCAATGTCTCACTGTAAGAATTCTGCAAATGAATGCAGACTATGAGAACCAAGGGATTCTCCCATGGACATGTATCTGTGACAGCATTAGAGACGTGAGGGAAGGGGAAGAGGTCATATGCATTCTCAAAAGATTTTAAGATAAATCATATAGAAGGCATTGACCTCACAGTGCGAAGACATTCACTTATTTGAGGTGAGTTGGTTCTAGATTTGTATGAATCCAAGAATAAGTACAAGTGAGGCATCTAACTAGTTGTGAAGCATAAGTGAATATACTTTGCAAGATATGAGATTCAGAAACAGAAAGATCTAGATTTGGAAGTGCAAAAACCAATTTTAGGTGAAGTGGATGGATTTGACAAATTGAAAAAGCAGAAAAAAGCAAGTTTTATTTACCACTTGAAGAACTGCTAGATGTGGCAGAACGGATGCCGAGCTGTCCAATCTCCCGTGCCCTAACTTGGCGATGGAAGACACCTATGGAGGTGGAAGAGAAGGCGAGGTCCGCGGCCGGTGTGAGGATGGCGTCTAAGAGGTCACGACAGCTAAGCGCTTCGTCTCCGGCGTCGACTCGAGCTAGAGGTGGCGCTAGGGTTTGTGCGAGATGGCGAGGTGGAAGAGGAGATAATGACTGCATGGGTGAGTATTTATAAGGAGGAGGGCTGTCAGTGTCAAAACCAGCGGATCTCGGGTAGGGGGTCCTGAACTGTGTGTCTAGGCGGATGGTAACATGAGACAAGGGACACGATGTTTTTACCCAGGTTCGGGCCCTCTTGATGGAGGTAAAACCCTATTCCTGCTTGATTAATATTTATGATATGGGTAGTACAAGAGTTGATCTACCACGAGATCAGAGAGGATAAACCCTAGAAGCTAGCCTATGGTATGATTGTTGTTCGTCCTATGGACTAAAACTCTCTGGTTTATATAGACACCGGAGAGGGCTAGGGTTACACATAGTCGGTTACAATTGGAGGAGATCTACATATCGTATCGCCAAGCTTGCCTTCCACGCCAAGGAAAGTCCTATCCGGACATGGGACCAAGTCTTCAATCTTGTATCTCCATAGTCCGGGAGTCCGACCAAAGGTCATAGTCCGGCTATTCGGATACCCCCTAATCCGGGACTCCCTCAGTAGCCCCCGATCCAGGCTTCAATGACGATGAGTCCGGCGCGCAAGTTTGTCTTCGGCATTGTAAGGCGGGTTCTTCTCCAAATCCCATGTACCTGTCGAATAGTGTCCGGCTTCCGGTGCATGATGTACTCCTCAACTTTTGTGCCCAATAATGACCACCTTCCACGTGTCAAACGAATGCGAAAAGGCAGGGAGTTTTTTTTCCTTTACCCCCCTAGCCGCGTGAACGAGCTGCCCATAAAAGGGACGGGGATTTAGATCCATCCCACACCATCTTCCCTCTGCGAGTATTTATCAAAACGCCTTCGACAGGTACCATTCCACCATGGCCGGTCGGTGCAGCTCCTCCTCTCGCCTCTCCAGCTCTCGGCCCTGAGATTGGGGGCGGTATTCCGTCCCGCATAGCGAGCTAGTAGCGCTTCAGTCCAAGGGGCTCCTTCCCCCAGCATATGTGGTCCCGGTTCGAGCCGGGATTGCCACCTATAGCGACGGAGAGCAAGCGGAGAGCATCCCCAATCCCTCCCCAGGAGAGCGGGTGTGCCTAGTCCCTTATTTAATAAGAGGACTCGGATTTCCGTTTCATCCGTTCCTCCGAGGGCTACTGGAGTTCTACGGCCTCCAGCTACACAACCTCACACCTGCCTCCATACTGCATATCGCAGGCTTCGTGGCCCTCTATGAGCTGTTTTTAGGTGTTGAGGGCCATTTCGCGCTGTGGAAGAAGTTGTTCTGCCTCGTGCCTCGCTCTCAGGAGGGGTCGATTTATCAAGTGGGCAGAGCCGAAGTATGGCGCATCGCTGGGACTGGATATCTATCTGGAACCCCAAAGAGGGCGTCCGAGGACTGGCCTTCAGAATGGTTTTATATAGATGACGTCCCCCTGCCGGACCCTGTACGGATCGGCCTCCCTGACTTCAATAATGCTCCATTGAAGAAGCGCCTGAGCTGGCGCCCGCGGAACCCTCAGAGGGAAACTGACAGGGACGTCCTTTACCTGATGAACCGGATAAGGTTGTTGGCTCATTCCGGACTAACCATGATCAAGGTCATGGCCATATGCATTACGCGGGGGGTGCAGCTGCTTCAGTACAGAGGCCACCCCATGTGGGATTTCAATGGGGAGGACGACGCCACCCGGTGCGGTCGTAAGGGGCCGGATTCGGCTGCCACTCTAACGAGAATTTTATCCGTTTTGTACAAGGGAGAAGAAGAGGAATTCCTCCATGTCAACCCAGAGGGCGGATTCTCCATGTACAATCCTCCAAGGTGGGTGAGCGAACACTTTCACTTGCCTACCAGTTTTCAAATTCCCATAGTTGAGTACTTAGTCTAGCAATTTCAATGCAGGAGCTGCGCCAGACTGTGAAGGAAATAAACAGCCCCCCTCCACAACCCGAGGACCGGAACGGGCCCTCGACCCGGACTCCCAAGAGGACCCGTACTTATGCGTGGAGCTAATTGATGGGGTATTTCATCAATTGAGTAAGGACAACTCCTTAGTGACCATCATGGCCGATTATCCCGGACAACTTCCAGCCTCAAAGGTGACCGAGATCAAAGTCCCAGTAATCTCCAGAGGATCCATCCATGCTCATTTTGATTGTCGTAAACCAATAGTGTTTCGTTTTGCAGGGGAAATCCTTGCGGCGGAGGCTCGAGCCCGCGGTGGGTAACCAACAAGGGCCGTCGAAGCCAGGCGGGATAAAAAGAAGTGCGGACCGGATCGAGACTCTGGCACAACGGTACGGCACGCAATTTTAACGTCTAGGGTTTATGCCCTCAAGTCGCGCTAACGCTCATGCCCTCCTCAGGAAGAAGAGCGCCCGCCGGACTATATCCACCGGCCAAGCTTCAAGGCCGGATCCGGAAGCGGAGGCGAACATGGGGCACGCACCGAACGTTCCTCCGACAGAGCATGCGTACGGGCTATCTGCCACTAATTCAGAAGTGGAGAGTGCCATGAACCACAGGCGTCGCCGAACTGTTCTTCGTGGCGCATGTTTTTCCCAAGAGGCGTTGGACGCCTTTAATATGGGAGATGCGTACCTCCGTGCCGCTCAAAATGGTCTAGCCAGAGCCAGAGAGAAGTATGTGAAAGACATACGGGTGTGTAAATCCGATGGTTATATATGTCAGTAGCCCCCGAGACTTGAAGCAGTTAAGATAACTGATTTAAGGATCATATGAAATGCTGGATCTTACAAAAAAGAATACGCAACTATCCCAGGAGATGGAAGAGTGCAAGGACCAACTTGAGGCCGCACTGGCCGCTTTAGAGAGTACCAAGGGGATGCCCTCAGGTAATATATGCTTCGAAAGATAATTCTGTTGTGACGTGCGGCGTGTGTGCAATGCTGACAATAACAATGCAGATAGGGCGAGAGTGAATCCGGACAAGCAACAAATCTTGCGCCAGTTGAAGGCCGGCGAGAGCGTGCTGACGAGGGTGAGGCAGGAGAAGAACAAGCTTCAAGATGCCAACACCCAGCTGGGCGAGGAACTAAAGGATGTTCATGCTCAGCTGTCTAATTCCATAAAGGAGAATCGGCGACTTCGACGCGGCATTTTTAGTAAGTGCTTAAGAGAATCGTCAAAAAAGAGTTCGGCGAGGAAGTCGACTGACAGAGCTATATCCGCAGGTATGCTGACAGGTCGGCCGGGTGAGGAAATGCCCGGTTCTGCGGGGGACCTTCTTCCCGAGCTATTGCAGCTGCACGAACGAGTTCGGCAGGCGATGCAGGGCGTCGTCCAAGCTTTGTGGCCATCCCTCTCCATGCCCGAAGGCCTTGGAGAGCTTGCTGAGAAGCTGAAGGGAGTACGGTAGCGCTTCCGATTATGGAAGATATCGGCCTGCCGTCAAGGCACTAGGGAGGCCTGGGCCATGGTGAAGACGCGGTACACGAAGGCTGACCCAAACCACATGGCCGAGGTTGGCTGAGGGAGTCCTGGATTAGGGGGTGTCCGGATGGCCGGACTAAGACCTTTGGATGGACTCCCGGACTATGAAGATACAAGATTGAAGACTCCGTCCCGTGTCCGGATGGGACTTTCCTTGGCGTGGAAGGCAAGCTTGGTGATACGATATGAAGATCTCCTCCCATTGTAACTGACTTTGTGTAACCCTAGCCCTCTCTAGTGTCTATATAAACCGGAGAGTTTTAGTCCATAGGACGAACAACAATCATACCATAGGCTAGATTCTAGGGTTTAGCCACTTCGATCTCGTAGTAGATCTACTCTTGTACTACCCATATCATCAATATTAATCAAGAAGGAGTAGGGTTTTACCTCCATCGAGAGGGCCCGAACCTGGGTAAAAACATCGTGTCCCTTGTCTCCTGTTACCATCCGCCTAGACGCACAGTTCGGGACCCCCTACAAAAGATCCGCCGGTTTTGACACCGACATTGGTGCTTTCATTGAGAGTTCCGCTGTGTCGTCACCATCAGGAAGGATGCCGCATCCCGTTTAAAGACGGTGTCGTTGCTAAAGGAGCTTTGGCTATTGGCCAAACTCTTCGGCTAGGCAGGTTTTTGATGACCTCCTGTCCGGTCGTCGCACCGACGATGACCTCTCGGGCCATCGAAAGCAATCTTCACATCAGCTCGGAGCTTGCCGAGCAGTTAGATCGATGGAGCTCTTCTCCCTGAACGAGCTCTTGGATCGCATCACGGCCCTGGGAGTCGCTACTAATTACGACCAGATTGGGCTTAAACCCAATTAGAGAAAGATTGACTCTCCCAAGATTACCCACCACGTCGAAGTGGTGGAAGAACAATGCGGCGAGTCTTCGCCCACCCTAAGGACCAGATGCATCCGGATTCCCGATCCCTCCAAGCCGGATACCCGCGGAGGGGAGGGTGTCGCCCAAACCCTGAACCTAAAGTCAGGCAGCAGGCCTGATTCATTGAATAATATCCGAGAAAGCAAGCTTCCGAATTCGGAAACCGCTCGGCCCCTGAATCTTACATCGGGCAGGGTTCCGGATTGAATTCCACCCGCCCACCCAACTATACGGGATTTATCCCTAATACGGCAAGAGTCCGGAGAAACAGTACACCACTACTGGGCCAAATTCCTCCTGGTTATGAACATGATAAAGGACTGCCGTGAGAAAGAAGCAATTTCACTCTTCTTTAACAACTGCACGGACATCGGAATCCTCAATGCCATAAGTCACCGCGAAATTACACGATTCGCCGACTTGACATCCATAGTACGAAAGTACTATGCGACTGAAAGCGTTCGGAAAACCGAAGATAAATTCTGGGACAATCCGGCCCCGAATATAACACGAGTCCGAAACAAAAAGGCGCATTATCGCCAGGCATCTGATCCAAACATCAAAAAACAAAAACCCTCTACAGGGTATGGGACCGTACTGGAAGGATGGCTCAATGGACCCTGTAAAATTCATAATTCAGGGAAAGCCACACCAATGCATAGCCTCAGAGCATGTTGGATACTACGGCAGGTGGCCCGAAGTGGCGAGGAGCTTTTAACTCCAGCACCCGAAGAATACCTCCCCAGGTCGGTGTCGACAGTCTTCGAGACCTTCACATCAAACAATGCAAGGAAACGAATGCTCCGCAACCTTGCCGAAGTCTACCAAGTAGCAACAATAAACCCATGGAGTGACACGGCTATCACCTTTAATGCGAGTGACGAACCTAAATTCCGGACAGCCCGAGCACCAGCCGCATTGGTCCTCATTCCGATAGTGGACGGCTTCCGACTTACAAAGGTACTCATGGATGGCGGCAGCGGACTCAACCTCATCTACGAGGAAACCCTGTGAAAAATGGAAATTGACTGGAGCCGCATTGAGCGAAGCAACGCAACTTTTAGGGGAATAATCCCAAGCGGGGAGCGTGTTGTTCAGAAAAAATCACACTGGATGTGGTGTTCGGCACGCCGGACAATTACAGATCCGAGGAGGTCACATTTCAAGTGGCCCCGTTCAGCAGCGGATACCACGCTCTGCTAGGGCGAGAAGCATTTACAATTTTCCAAGCCATACCCCATTACGGGTACATGAAGCTCAAAATGCCCGGGCCCAACGGAATCATCACTCTCGCAAGTGATCCGGACATAGCGCTCCGTGCTGAAAACAAGACAGCCGCACTGGCCCTGGAGGCATTATCTGAGGCCCTAGCGGCCGAGGAATTAACGGTGTTGCGCTCTACGGTGGACAGGGACGATGTGATACTAGACAAGAGATCCAAGTCCACCTCTTTTAAACCAGCGGACGAAATAGTCAAATTCCAAGTCCATCCAACGGACCCTACAAAAACAGCCTCCATCGGGGCACAATTAAAACCCGATGTAGACGCCGCACTCAGAGACTTCCTGCGAGAAAATTTGGACATTTTCGCCTGGTACCCCTCGGATATGCCAGGAATCCCACGCAGGCTGGCCAAGCACATCCTGAACATCATAAAATGGTTTAAACCCGTCAAGCAGACCCTACGGTGTTTTTCCGAACCCAAGAGACAAGCCATGGGAGAGGAGCTAGCAAAGCTGCTGGAAGCCAGATTCATCAGAGACATAAAACATCCGAACTGGCTAGCAAACGTGGTGATGATACCAAAGAAGGACAAATCTTGGCGCATATGTGTCGATTTCATAGACCTAAACAAGGCATGTACAAAGGACCCTTTCCCACTCCCCCGAATTGATCAAATCATCGACGCCACCGCAGGACACGACTCATTGTGTTTCCTCGATGCATACTCTAGCTACCATCAAATCAAGATGGCAGAGTCAGACCAAGCCGCAACGGCATTCATTACCCCATACAGCCCATTCTGCTTCAACACGATGCCCTTCAGTCTCAAAAACGCCGGCACAACATATCAGCGCATGATTCAGACATGTCTGGCCAACCAGATCGGCAAAACAGTCGAAGCATACGTAGATGACGTGGTCGTCAAAACAAAACATGCCGATACTCTAGTAGACGACTTGAGGCTCACGTTCGACAATCTCCGAACATATGACATTAAGCTCAACCCGGAAAAAGGCGTTTTCGGCGTACCACCGGAAAGCTCTTGGGCTTCATCGTATCCGGTAGAGGAATTGAAGCAAACCCAGCCAAGATCCGAGCTCTGTCACAATTGGATACCCCAAAGAACCTCAAGCAAATACAAAAACTGACAGGATGCGTGGCGGATCTAAGCCGCTTTATCTCCCGCTTAGGAGAAAAGGCATTACCCCTCTATCGCATCCTGCGGCGCACCGACCACTTCGAGTGGACGGATGCTACCACGGCTGGACTCAAAGAAATAAAAGCCATACTGGCAAAAAATCCGGTCCTGGCCGTGCCCCACACGGGCGAACCAATGCTATTATACATCACGGCAACCCATCAAGTTGTAAGAAGGGTGCTCGTCATCGAATGAGAAGCGGACGGACACAAGTTCCCCCTCCAAAAACCAGTGTACTACGTGTCCACTGTGCTAACTCCATGCAAGTCACGGTACCCGCATTATCAAAAGATAGCATACGCGGTGTTCATGGCATCCCGGAAGCTGCGACACTACTTTCAAGAGTGCTCCATAACAGTGGCATCTGAAGTACCCCTTAATGATATTATAAACAACTGTGATGCAACAGGCCGGATTGCCAAATGGGCCATCGAGCTCCTCCCGTTCGACATAACCTTCAAGCCAAGGCGAGTTATTAAGTCGCAGGTTTTGGCCGACTTCATCGCCGAATGGACCGAAGCCGAACTCCCTAAAGAATATGGCGCATACTCCAACTGGATCATGCACTTCGATGGCTCCAAAATGTTGGTTGGCCTAGGGGATGGCATTGTTATAACGTCCCCAACCGGGGACACGGTCCAATACATACTCTAGATAATGTACATGGATTCCAACAACGCAGCCGAATACGAGGCCCTTTTACATGGCCTCCGAATGGCAGTCTCCATGGGCATTCAGCGCCTAGAGGTCCGCGGGGATTCAAATCTCGCAATATCCCAAATAAATGGAGACTTCAACGCCAAGGATATGAAAATGGCAGCTTACCGCAACGCCATCTTAAAGATGTCAGCTCGGTTTGAGGGGCTCGAATTTCATCACATAGCCCAGGAAAATAACCAAGCAGCAGACGTTCTGGCACGCATTGGCGCCAAGCGCGAGGCCATCCCTCCCAACATCTTCCTAGAAAGGCTGTTCAAGCCATCTGTATCATGGTAAGGAGAATCCGGAAACAATAGCCCAGACACAACTACACTGCCCCTCACCGAACATTCTGACACAGTTGGGGGCTCCGCCAACAAAACAACGCAGTCAACCCACGCAATAATGGCAGTCATTGCCCCTTGGACAGAACCATTCCTAGCCTACCTAACTAGGCAGGAACTTCCCGAGGACCAAAACGAGGCCCGCTGCATAGTGCGGCGATCTAAAGCCTACAAAGTCCATGAGGGAGAGCTCTACAAGAAAAGCACAACCGGAGTCCTTGAAAGGTGTATCTCCGAAGAGGAAGGGCGATACCTTTTGGCTGAAATTCATGCCGGACTCGGCGGGCACCACGCCGCAGCCCGGGCCCTTGTAAGCAAGGCCTTTCGTACCAGATTTTATTGGCCAACGGCCCGGGCAGACGCTCAAGACTTAATGCAACGATGTGTTGGTTGCCAGTTATTCGCCAACCAAAGCCACATGCCGCCTATCGCCCTACAAACTATACCCATTACCTGGCCTTTCGCGGTCTGGGGGCTTGACATGGTCGGACCCCTTAAAGGAGGAACCCACAAGCAAAAATATCTACTGGTCATGGTGGACAAATTCACCAAATGGATAGAAGCCAAGCCTGTAAAGACGATCGAATCCGGACCAGTGATAGACTTCATATCCGGGGTCGTACACCGTTACGGCGTCCCCCACAGCATCATAACCGACAACGGCACAAACTTCATGGCCGATGAATTCAAACTTTGGTGCAAAAACATGGGCATCAAGCTCGACTATGCTTCAGTCTATCACCCTCAACCTAACGGTCAAGTTGAACGGGCCAATGGTCTCATTATGAGCGGCATCAAACCCAGACTAGTGCGACCCCTCAAGGAATCTAACACGCACTGGGTAGAGGAGCTTCACTCTGTACTCTGGGGGCTGCGGACCACGCCGAATGGCACTACCGGATTCACACCATTTTTTATGGTATACGGCGCAGAGGCAGTACTGCCATGCGACATAATCCATGACTCACCTCGAGTGTGCATGTACGAAGAAAGAGAAGCCGAGCTCGATCAGCAGGATAGCTTGGACGCATTGGAAGAGGAGCACGACGTGGCAAAGGCTCGTTCCGCATTCTATCAAAAGCAGGCTCGAAGATACCAAAGCAGAGAAGTACGGGCCAAAACCTATAACGTTGGCAAACTAGTTCTACGCCTGCCGGACAAGAAAAAGGATAAATTAAAGCACAAATGGGAGGGCCCCTTCATCATCGACCAAGTACTGACCGACGGAGCATACCGTCTGTGAAGCGCATCGGATAACCGACTCGAGCCGAACCCATGGAACGCAGTACGCCTACGAAGGTTCTACGCCTAGCGCCGGACTCCGTGTTCGTTTCCTTCCCTAGTCCCTTTGTTTTATTTTTTATTTTTATTTTTGGCAGTCCGGGAGTTTGTTCCTTCTCACTACCCCTTTTTTTCACAAGCCCTTAGGGGCTTGCATGTGCTACCTGCGCCCATAATACCTGGGGGCTTCTCTACCAAGAAGTTTATATAAAACGGGCCTCATGCCCAAAACATGTGTGATGCTTCTGCATGAACCTTTTACGCACCATTATATGCATCAATATGACTTAAGTTTTGGCCAAGCTAGGTTGCCTGGCTCCTGTGCTTACCCCTACGTTCCCGTTCGTTCGGCTAGGTGGTAAAGGGAGCACCTCTGCGATTGTTACTGCCGGGTCAGCCGAATGTGTACCTCAGATTGGGTGAAGCCGAAAGCTAGTGTTCTTAAGGGAATATTCGGTTGGTGAACTAAAAGATGATCTTTCGTATTCATTTATTTGCCCCTAGATGCTTTTCTGCTCTTTCCGATAGTTCGGACATGCACCTTAGGGCATGCCTCCCAGGGAAAGGAACCCCTAACGGAACTATTCTCTCTGGAAGATGTTTCTTACTAACCATGTAATATAACATAACTAGTTGGCAACTTGTCTGATAAAGCACTTATGACCACTACGCCTTGTCTCCATGCATGCCCCGGTTCTTACATAACCGAGAGGGTATTCGAACACACTCCGGACTATAGGGTCTAGAGGTCGAAGCGAAAAGATCCGCAATGACAAACGATCTACAATCCGGCTAGAAGACATTTTTTATGTCATTTTTATAGAGTCAATTCGACTCGGCATAATCTTCTTCAATGCCATCCAACAGGCGGTCTAATTTACAGTCCTGTTGGGAATACTTTGCAGCCAGCTCCACCTGGCCATATGCTAAGCGGACCTATAGGGCCGACCTCGGCCATGTGGTTTGGGCCAGCCTTCGTGTACCGAGTCTTCACCATGGCCCAGGCCTCCCTGGCACCTTGACGGCAAGCCGATATCTTCAACAACCGGAAGCACTGCTGCATTCCCTCCAGCTTCTTGGCAAGCTCCTCAAGGCCTTCGGGCATGGAGAGGGATGGCCACATAGCCTGGATGACACTTTGCATTGCCTGCCGAACTCGCTCGTGTAGTTGCAACAGCTCGGGAAGAAGGTCTCCCGATGAACCGGGCATTTCCTCCGCCGGACGACCCGTCAGCAGACCTACAGACATAGCTCTGTCAATCGACTTCCTCGCCGAATTATTTTTTTGAAGATTCGTTCAAGCACTTACTAAAAATGCCGCGTCGAAGTCGCCGATTCTCCTTCACGGCAGAAGACAGCTGAATACGAACATCTTTCAGTTCCTTGCCTAGCTGGGTATTGGCGTTTTGAAGCTTGTTCTTCTCTTGCCTCACCCTTGTCAGCATGCTCTCGCCAGCCTTTAGTTGGTGTAGAAGTTGTTGCTGGTCCAGATTTACTCCGGCCTCATCTGCATTATTATCGTCATGGTTGCACGCCTACCGCATTTCAAAACGGAAGTACCTTTCAAAGCACATATTACCCGCGGACGTCCCCTTGACATTCTCTGAAGTGGCCAATGCGGCCTCGAGCTGAGCCTTGCACTCTTCGAGCTCCTGGGACAATTGCGTGTTCTTCTTTGTAAGACACTGCATAGCACATGATCCTTCAAATAGTTATCTTCATTGTTTCAAGTCTCGGGGGCTACTGACATATATAACCTTCAATTTTACTCACCTGTATGTCTTTCACATACTGCTCCGTGGCACTGGCTAGGCCATTTTGAGCAGCACGGAGATACGCATCTCCTGTATTAAAGGCGTCCAACGCCTCTGGGGAAAAACACGCGTCACGAAGAATAGTCCGGTGATGCCTGTGGTTCAGGGCACTCTCCACCTCTGAATTGGTGGCAAATAGCCCGTCGGCGCCCTCTGTCGGAGGAGCGCCCGAGGCGTGTCCCGTGTCCGCCTCCGCTTCCGGACCCGGCCTCGAACCTTGGCCGGCGGACATAGTCCGGCGGGCTCTCTTCTTCCTAAGAAAATCATGAGCATTAGTAAGATTCAAGGGCATAAACCCTAGGCGTTAAATCCGCACGCCATACCCTTGCGCCGGAATCTCGATCCAGTCTGCACTTCTTTTTGGCCCGCCTGGCTTCAGCGGCCCTTGTTGGCTGCCCACCGCGGGCTCGGCCTTCCGCCTCAAGGATTTACCCTGCGAAATGTTGTTAGTACATGGCATGCAAGATAAAACATTAGAATACTGGGACTTCGGTCTTAGTTACCTTGGAGGCTGGAAGTAGTCCGGGATAGTCGGCCGTGATGGCCACTAAGGAGTTATCCTTGCTCAATTGATGAAATACTCCATCAATCAATTCCACGCATAAGTCCGGATCTTCTTGGGAGTCCGGACCGAGGGGTCGTCCCGGGTCCTCGGGTTGTGGAGCAGGGCTGTTTATTTCCTTCACAGCCTGGCGCAGCTCCTGCGTTTGAACATTACTAAGTCTAAGTACTCAACTACAGGAATTTCACAAACGGATAGGCAAGTGAAAGTGCCCGCTCACCCAACTAGGAGGATTGTACATAGAGAATCCGCCTTCCGGGTTGACATGGAGGAATTCTTCCTCTTCCCCCTTGTACAAAGCGGATAAGATTCTCGTTAAAGTGGCGGCCGAATCTGGCCCCTTGCGAACGCACCGGGTGGCATCATCCTCCCCATTGAAATCCCACATGGGGTGGCCTCTGCATTGAAGCGGTTGCACCCCTCGCATAATGCATACGGCCATGAACTTAATCATGGTCAGTCCGGAGTGAGCCAACAACCTTATCTGGCTCATCAGGTACAGGACGTCCCTGTCAGCTTCCCTCTGAGGGTTCCGTGGGCGCCAACTCAGGTGCTTCTTCAACGGGGCATTATTGAACTCGGGGAGTCTGATCCGTACAGGGCCCGGCAGGGGGACGTCATCTATATAAAACCACTCCACACAAAGAATTCCTGAAGAGCAAAGGCTTCAAACCTGGTTCTCTAGATACCACTCCACACACATTTGAGGATTCTAAGATATTTAGCTCACACCACAGCTTGCAAAGCCTTTTCTCATCCAAGGGCTTCGTGTAGATATCTGCCAGTTGCTCTTCAGTGTTGATGTAAATGATATCAATATCTTCCTTGATGACATGATCTCTGAGAAAGTGATGATGAATCTCAACGTGCTTTGTCTTTGAGTGTTGAACTGGATTCTTCGCAATCTTGATGGCGCTTTCATTATTGCAGAAGAGTGGCACATTCTTCATGTTGATGCCATAGTCCTTGAGAGTTTGCTTCATCCAGAGAAGCTGAGCACAGCAAGATCCAGCAGCAATGTATTCAGATTCAGAAGTGGAGAGAGATACACAGTTCTGCTTCTTTGAAGACCAACCGACAAGAGATCATCCAAGAAAGTGACATGTGCCTGATGTAGACTTGCGATCAACTTTGTCACCAGCATAATCAGCATCTGAGTATCCAACTAGATCAAACGTTGAGCCCTTTGGATACCATAATCCTAGTGTTGGGTGTGAGACAAATATCAAAGAATTCACTTCACAATGAGGTGATGTGATTCCTTTGGTGCCGCTTGGAAGCGGGCACACATGCAAACACTAAGCATGATATCAGGCCTAGATGCACTTAAGTACAATAAAGAACCAATCATGGAGCGTTATACCTTTTGATCAAACTCTTTACCATTGTCGTCACGACCAAGATGACTTTTGGTTGGCATTGGCATCATGTACCCTTTGCAGCCTTGCATTCCAAACTTCTTCAGGCAATCTTTGGGATATTTTTCTTGCGATATTAAGATGCCATTGCGCTGTTGACGGATTTGAAGACCAAGGAAGAACTTCAGCTCTCCCATCATGGACATCCGGTATTGCTCTTACATCATGTATCCAAACTCATCACTGTATCTCTTATCAGTGCAGCCGAAGATGATGTCATCCACATATATTTGTCACACAAACAATTCATCATCATATGTCTTCATGAACATAGTGGGATCTAGAGAACCAGGTTTGAAGCCTTTGCTCTTCAGGAATTCTTTGTGTGTGTCATACCAAGCGCGAGGTGCTTGTTTGAGGCCATACAGTGCCTTGTTGAGCTTGTACACCATATCAGGATGCTTTGGATATTCAAAGCCAGGCGGTTGAGCGACAAACACTTCTTATTTGATTTTACTCTTGAGGAAGGCAATCTTCACATCCATTTGGTACAGAAGAATGTTGTCGTGGTTAGTGTAAGTGCATCTAGTGCCACCCCTAGTTGGTTTTGGAGTATTAACGACAAACGTGGTTGAGGTACTAATGTGTTTTTGAGAATTGCAGGATAACAAAGGTAGTAGTTCCTCATTGATTCGGTTTACCTACCAGAGATGACCCCTAAAAATGTGTGAAGACATTGAAGACAATGGTGGTTCGTGAAGACATTCACGATGAAGATTATGACGTGTGGAGATATTCACTTGAAGACTATGGAGTGCGAACATAGCTATTTCATAGTTTCCTTTCTTCTTTATTGAGTCATCAGAACCACCGTACTATTAAGTGGGCTCCAAGTGAACAAAGTCAGAGTGACTAATGTGATGCTCAACCAAATCCTATGTAGTGACTGATGTGATGCTCAACCAAATCCTATGTATTCGAGTGAAGACAATGAGAGCAAACCTTATCCAGAGCTGGATGAGTCAGCTTTGCTTGTAGCCCAAGCCAAGCTACTGCGTGTTTGAAATCCGACCGTTGGACACATGTCGGTTCCTTAGTTACCCAAGGTCATTTCGGACATATCAGGTCGGGTTGCCACTTGGCTATAAATAGCCTACCCCCTACACCATAAATTGTAGGCTACTCAGAGTTATTGCACGACTTTTGTCGTTTGAGAGCAACCCACCTCCGAAGCATTTGAGAGAGAGAGAGAGAGATCCTTGAGAGGACTAAGCCCAAGACACCCAGTGTCACATCCCTAGTTCTGGCCTGACCTATGCTTGCTTCCATGTGTGCATCATGTTTAAGTTCAAATGAAATTTGAATTGAGGAATTTTCAAAAGCCTCAGGAAACCTCTAAAAATAACCAACATTTAAATCTTCTCAAATGAGTCCAAGAAAATGTTCCTGTTATTCCATAGAAATATTGGTAAGAGGTAAAATTCAAACCAATATTTTTGGAGTCACAGAGATATTTATTTTGGCCATTGGAATTAATCCAATAACTATTTGCTTTGGATTTATATTTAATATATATTAAATATGACTCCAATAATTCTGGAAGTTTGTGAGTGGCTTTGTATATATTTTAGCAAGCCACATAAAAACCTACAGAATTTATTAAAATGATTTAGTTGCTATACTAAATCAAAACAGAGGAAGAAAAAAAATAGAAAACAATAAGTAAAAGGAAAGAGCAGAAACCCTACCTGACGCTCACCTCTCAGCCCATCTGGCCCAACTCCAGCTGGCGGCCCAGCCTGCAACCGCTACCCCCTTGTCGCCTTCCTCCTCTGCCAGGAGGACGCGCGTGCGGCCGACGCGCGCACGCACGCGCCCCGGCCACCTCCTCCCTCCTAGCCTGCCTGGCTCCCCCTCGTCGCGCCTAGACGACGCCAGCGCGACCCCCTGGACCCCCTCGCTCTCTCCCTCTCCCTCGTTTCTCTCCTCTGTTTCCTCTCTCTCACTTGCCCGAACGCAGCCGTCGCCACCGACGCCGTTCGCCGCGGCCACAGCCACCGCCTCGCCTCCCCGACGCCTCCCAAAGCTCCGCCACCATCCATTACACCTCCTCGAGCAAGCCCCGAGCGCCGGACGCCCCAAGACGACCGCCTGGACTCCGTCTTCAAGCTTCGGTCGCCGGCGATCGCCCTCGACGATTCGTCATCCTCAGCACGCCCCCGGCTACCCCGAGCATCGCTTCGTGATCTACATGAGCCCTGCCGTCTTTTCCCTCTCTTCTCGCTGCGGAACGCACCCTCTAGCCGCCCTAATCACCGGAGCCGATTGCTCCTCGCCGCCGGCCATGGCGCCTCCGTGGCTAGGGCCACCCCAGCTTGCGCCCGAGCATGTTACCAAGTTCGCCGCCCTCCCAGGAGCCCGCAGCGCCCTTCCGTTTCCCCTCTAGTGCATCGCAGCGCCGTGTTCGACCTCGGCCGAACTCCGGCGGCCACCTAGGTCGTCGCCGGCGCCGATTCCGGCCACCCCGACCCCAGCTAACTCCACCAAGAGCTTCGGCTCGTTCCCAGCTCCACCTAGATGCCCTCCGCGGCCCATTTGGTCGTCGGAGTGGCCAAAACCACTCTCGCCGCCACGTCGGGCTCGCCGGCGGCTAAACGCCGGTGTAGCCGACGTTGACCTTGACCACGGGTGGGCCCTGGTTGACTCTCCTGAGTCAATGACAGGTGGGGCCCAGCCCTGTTAACTATTTAGGATTAGTTTAAATTAATTTTAGTTTAACTAATTACACTGACACGCGGGACCCACTGTCAGGTTTGACCGGACAGTGACCTGTTGACCTGCTGATGTCAGGCTGACGCAGTAATTGATTTTCTGGATTTATTTTAATTCAGGAAATTCCAGGAAATAGTATAAACTTCTAAAATTCATAGAAAATCAACCGTAACTCCAAATGAAATAATTTATATATGAAAAATGATCAGAAAAATCCAATCTATCCAACTGTACCATTTTCATGCATGTTAGAGCAACTTATAGCTGCTGTTTAGCACAAATCAATTAAATGGCATTTAAACTCTCACATATGGAGTTTGAATTTGAACCTAGTGTTCAAACCAACCCCATTTAACCTGTTGCTAGATGCATTAGCCCAAAACACATTCATATTGCCATGTCATAGCATGCATCATATCGTGCATTGCATTGATCGTGTTTCTTCTGTGTTTGCCGGTGTTGTTCCCCCTCGGTAGACGCTGTACCGATGATGTGATCGTTGACACTGATGAAGACTCAATGTTATCTTCAGAAGTGCCAGGCAAGAAAAACCCCCTTGTTCATTCTGATACAATCCTACTCTCTCGCTCCTGCTCTCTTTTACTGCATTAGGACAACAACGACATATTGGTTACTTGTTGCGGTAGTTGAACCCCTTTATCCTCTGCATGACTTGTCATTGCCACAGTAAATAGATGAAACCCACTAGCATGAGTAGGAGTTGTTTGAGCCCTGTTGTGCCTACTCATTCATGCTTGTTTGTCATGCCTGCTATTTCTTAGAGTTGTGTTAGGTCTGATTCATCGGGAATGAATCAGAGGTGTATGAACACGTCCTACTGTGTGTGAGCTAAGTGTGTGAACACGATTTGGTAAAGGTAGCAGTGAGAGGCCATGTAGGAGTACATGGTGGGTTGTCTCATTGCAGCCGTCCTCAGGAACTGAGTTCTGTGTTTGTGATCCATGATTCAGCTACTACCACGCATTGGGCCCGAAACCAATGGACCCTCTCGGCTTCTTAATCACCCTTGTCCTCTGTCCAGGAGTTGCAAGTAGTTTTTGGTGTTTGTAGTATGCTGGAGGCCGTGGGCAGCGCTGACCGGAGGGGTGGGTTGTGATGCGGTAGGTACGTGGCATGGTGTACCGAATACCCGTTAGGTATCTCGGGAACCCTGCACACATCGTTTGGGGCTATGAGCGAAACTCCGGCCGGATCTCCTCATGGATGGAACCCGAATAGGCGATAAACCTGGACTAGAGACTTGAGTGTTTAGGTAGGCCGTGGCCGACACCCACGTTGGGCTTCCGCTTGAAGGTTGCCGAATACATGTCGTGTAAACGGCGGTAAGTGGTGAGAGCGTGTGTGAAGAAGTACACCCCTGCAGGGTTAACATTATCTATTCGAATAGCCGTGTCCACGGAAAAGGACTTCTGGGTTGCCTGTACAGTTCATAGACAACTGAAAGTGGATACCCTAAAATACGCAAGATAAGCGTGAGTGCTATGGATAGCGTTCTCGTAGGGAGACGGGAGCGGATCCATAGTGGTGTATTGATATGGTGAACATGTGGACTCATGTGCGCCACCTCAAAAGAGTTACTTGCAGTCGTAGTTTAGGTTAGCCACCGAGTCAAAGCTGGCTTGCTGCAGTTAAACTCCACCATCCCCTTTGTTGATAATGATGCATATGTAGTTAGTTCTGATGTAAGTCTTGCTGGGTACATTTGTACTCACGTTTGCCTATTTTATGTTTTTGCAGAGAGACTTCGGTCTCGCTAGTAGTTCCGCGTGGACTTCGACGTTTAGCTTGTTACCTCAGCTACGATCTTGTGCCCTCGGCAGGATCTGGTAGATAGTCAAGCTTCTCAGCCTCTTTCATTTGTAGATGTCTGTACTCAGACATATTAGCTTCCGCTTGTGTTTTGATCTGTATGCTCTGAATGTTGGGTCATGAGACTCATGTTTGTAATATCTCGCTCCTCGGAGCCTATTGAATAAATACTTGAGTCGTAGAGTCATGTTGTGATGCCATGTTGTATTTGCACATATCGAGCATATTGTGTGTATGTTATTGAAATGCTTGGTATGTGTGGGATCTGACTATCTAGTTGTTTATCTTTAGTAGCCTCTCTTACCGGGAAATGTCTCCTAGTGCTTCCACTAAGCCATGGTAGCTTGCTACTGCTCCGGAACACTTAGGCTGGCCGGCATGTGTCCTTCTTCGTTCCTGTGTCTGTCCCTTCGGGGAAATGTCACGCGATAAATACCAGAGTCCTGTTAGCCCGCTACAGCCCGGTTCACCGGAGTCCTGCTAGCCCAGTGCTACAGCCTGGATTCACTCGCTGATGACCGACACGTTCGATGCTGGGTCATGGATGCCTGTCCCTGTAAGTTTGTGCCACTTTGGGTTTACGACTAGCCATGTCAGCCCGGGCTCCTTATTATATGGATGCTAGCGACACTATCATATATGTGTGCCAAAAGGCGCAAACGGTCCCGGGCAAAGGTAAGGCGACACCCGTGGGAATACCGTGCGTGAGTCCGCAAAGTGATATGAGGTGTTACATGCTAGATCGATGTGGCATTGAGTCGGGGTCCTGACAGCGTTGGTATGAGAGCTTGACTGCCTGTAGGATTACCAAGCCAAACTGGTCGAAGTCGAGTCTAGAAATGCTTTAGTTATGTAAGGGAATTGATTGTGGGATGGAACGTAAGGCTCTTTTTACTCCTTATACCTCATGGCCTTCTGATCTGAGTCATCTTATCTTTCCTACGGGGTTAAGGAACTAGGCTTTCTCTTCTTTCTATCAGGATCACGTGTTACTAATCCGTAGACTTATAGAATTGTTGGACTTAAGCCTCTGTTCAGTTTCTACTACTCCCGTATGTTAACTGTTGATCTCGAAACCTTGATATTGTGCTTCTGAGTGGCTATGCCACCATTTTTGTAGCATGTCTCAAATCTTTTTGAGCATTTATAGCCGTTATGCTGTCCGAGTCATCCCAGGATTCTAAACAATCTGATGCAATTGCAAAATCCTTTCCCTCTGTTTTGGTGTCCGTTTGGTCAGAATAAGCACACTAATCGCCGGTTGAGGTACTCTGTTGCCTCGGTATATATGTTGGAGCTACTATTATGACCCTAGGAGTTTTAGGGAGTCACCTAGTAAGCTAGCCATGATTTGTGTCCCAGTGTGATGATTCTGGCCTTTATTCTCGAAAGCATTCCATGGTGCTACTTAGTATCAGGTATTCTATTCCTGGGTTTTGAACCCGAGATTCACTCTACTTACTTCATGTTGATAGTGTTTGCTAGTTCCTTTAGGATATTAGTAACTTTGCGATAGTCCTCGAGGTCCTTGGTATTTCCTTCTTCCAAATACTATGACCCGCTTATGGCAGATGTTTATTGGATCAATAGATCACAATTAGAGTACTCTTGAGGAGTTCTCCATTTATAAATCGTGAGTCTGCCAGTCCTACCTCTCTGCATGGGTTATCCGGAAGAAACATGTTGAACTCGTTCGACATGCTAATCCATGCATCCACAACTCAGAAAATGATATGTTCTTTGAGTTGTCCCTCTTAGTTGTCTTCTAACCCTGGTCTATCATTTGATAGTCAAGAGTACGCGTGGATTTGTTCATCGATGCCTATTACTCTTGTGGTCCGTCGAGTAGTTCTATTTCAGAATGACTAGGAGAAACAAACTCCAGAACCTCATCCATACCCAGGATTGGGTCTTAACAGTTGTACTCCGCAGATCAAAATACTAATCCAGTTTTTGTTCTATTCTACCTTGGAGTATTACCATCTTTATATCAAGAATGTCATGGGAATTGCACACCATCCCATGAACTCTTAACACAGTGATACTTCTCTCCACCATTATTCATTTCTCGGTTCCTGTGTTATTGTAACCGGAATGCCGACAAGTGAATCGTGGTGTGTGAAATCAATACTGCTAGCAACTCCGTTGCTTGGTAGTTAAATGGACGACAATCTCATTCTTAGCGTGCTGATTATTGAGTCATCATTCTAAGATTGATCATGCTACCTAGTCTTTATTTCTGGTGCACCCTCTGATCAATGAGTTGGGATTGTGTCAATACCTTGCTCTGTTGATCATATCGTCTTGCCCTGAAAAGCAAGGTCATTCTCGAGCTTAATAACATATTGGTGGTTCCTGATTTTCCGAATATCTTCTCGAAAGTATCACCAGGTTGTCACCTGACTGTTATGTTGAGCTCGTGATCATGTTGGTTTATCCTGTAAACAACCCTTTCTCCAAGAATCTGTGTTGGGTACCCCTGAGCTAGTTGGCTAAGCTGAACAACAACTTGGAGAGTTGGAAGATGGAAGCTTGTCCGATTTAGTTCATCTTAAGGGATATCTTGTGTGTGTGTGTGTGTGTTGAAGATAGATGATATCTTTATTGGTTGATCCTCGTGATCAATTCTTGGATCTATTATCTTACCCAAACCTTTGAGTTGAGTATGGGCTATCGTCAAATCAAATCAGAACCAACGATATTCGTAATGTTGTCTTACTCGTGGTTGTTCCTCGAGCATACACCATTATATCTTTCGGGTCTGACCAATGCTATCACCTTGTTCACATAAATTGTGGAATTCCACTAATATGGAAACCTGGATGAGTTGTTGTTGAGCCCATTGACAACATCCTTATCTCCTCCATGATTTTGTTGAACATTAAGCTAGTGTTGGAAACTTGTGTAAGCGTTATCTTCATGACTCGTTCGTGAAGCATATGTTTGGACAAAAGAAGTGAGTCCCTCTAATTCATGTGCACTTGATGCAAGTTGCCGCCATGAATTTGAGAAGGCTTGTTTTACCTCCTTTGGAATCATCCCAAGTCAGTCATGCACGTGCGAAGAATTCTGTGGTCCGTTAGACTGATCATCTTCATTCCATATGTATATCCTAGCACACCAAGCCACTGATTGAGTTGTTCAAAGATCAAGGAGTCTGTCCAAGGTGAACTCTTTGGACTTCCACGCGTGGAGACTTCGATGTCATTAATGATGGTTCCCCACCTGAACTCGGTAGTGTTTTATTGTAAGACTACCATGTGATAATGTTTGTCTGGGACAACGTGTTCACATGTGTGTAGCAGAACCAGCTCATGTTTTGGAGCTTGCTATCATAGTTCATTTTCCGAGAATCTCGCAACGTCATCTCGTCGATTTGTGTTGCAAACTTTCATTTTTATTTCTAGACTCGATGAGTCTGGAATATCCTGACACCAGCCAGATCTCAATCTCAGGCAGATATGATGGTTGGAACATTTCCCAAGAATTATAATATTGGTCTCGCGATAACCGGTAAAGTGAATGTCGTGGCCAACACACCCCGCCGGGAGACCTAATATTGTAGTATCTTGATTGGAGAAGTTGGCCACCTCCCCATAAGAATTTCATAGGATTTACCTCCGTAACTGTTCCTTATGGATTCTATTGCTCCCGAAGTCCGACCTTTTACTTGATGTTCTAGTTATCAAACCATATCTATGAATGGGATACACTAGCACGTCAAGGAGAACATTAGAAGCGGAGTGCTAAATGTCTCTCGGTCGATCATCCGGATTTCGATCTTTTGGCCTTGCTAAGGTGAAATCTGAGAAAGTGTTATCTTCCTTTGCATCTGCATCATCCATCATCATTCATCATGGTAGCAAGTTGTGTTGCCAGGATCCTTGACACGGATATTGGTAAAATCTTGATGATTATGGAAATGCTCAAGTTCTTGAGAGCACGCGCAAGTGCTAGGTTTGATCGTCGGCATTAACTGTATAGTGCTCTGAATTTCCTCGGCAATGCTATGACCTTTTCAAACAGTGAATTCACTCTCTATTGTTGGGTTCTTCCCCAGTTACCAGAATCATTCCCAGCATTTGCATTTTGTTCCCAGCTTGCACCGCCAATGTGCCATTCTACCATGGGTCTCTTCCATTTCCGGTGGTAAGCAAAATCATCTATGACATTGTCTTCAACAAGGTAGTCCACATCATCCATTCTGGTCCGGGTATGTCATTCTACCGAACTCCTCCTAATGATCGATTTTGATTTGCCTTAAGCTGGTATAAAGAAGTTCAGTGATCTCTGAATCAAAGGTAATTCTTTTTGCCACTTAAGGGGAAATTTCTACGAATCACCCTCCTCCAAGATGTCTCGTTGTGGTACCATGGCAACTCAACTCCTCGCTACGTTGACAACCGTTCACCACCTTCTCAAGCGTGAAATTGTTGTCTACCTAGTGAACCTTCGTCATCAGCTTCACCCCATTCCTCTAGATGTGTGATTCGCGTATCAGCTCGTGAGATGTTTCCATGTCTCATTCCGTGAGTGGATCCTGAGTTGTTCGATCTTCGAGAAGATTGATCCTTCTAGAGTTCCCTTCTCCTCTCGTTGTCATGTTGGCTGGAGTTCTCAGAGCAAGACGACAAGACAAAGATGGTGATTGAATCAACGTTCATTGAAGTGCAACCTGGATCGTGAAGATTGTGTTAGTTGCGTTTTCCCCTTCATCTTCCCTACGCTTGAATCTCACGGCGAGATTCTTGTTTAGTGGGGGTGAGTTGTCACATCCCTAGTTCTGGCCTGACCTATGCTTGCTTCCATGTGTGCATCATGTTTAAATTCAAATGAAATTTGAATTGAGGAATTTTCAAAAGCCTCAGGAAACCTCTAAAAATAACCAACATTTAAATCTTCTCAAATGAGTCCAAGAAAATGTTCCTATTATTCCATAGAAATATTGGTAAGAGGTAAAATTCAAACCAATATTTTTGGAGTCACAGAGATATTTATTTTGGCCATTGGAATTAGTCCAATAACTATTTGCTTTGGATTTATATTTAATATATATTAAATATGACTCCAATAATTCTGGAAGTTTGTGAGTGGCTTTGTATATATTTTAGCAAGCCACATAAAAACCTACAGAATTTATTAAAACTATTTAGTTGCAAAACTAAATCAAAACAGAGGAAGAAAAAAATAGAAAACAATAAGTAAAAGGAAAGAGCAGAAACCCTACCTGGCGCTCACCTCTCAGCCCACCTGGCCCAACTCCAGCTGGCGGCCCAGCTCGCCAGCGCTACCCCCCTGTCGCCTTCCTCCTCTGCCAGGAGGACGCGCGTGCGGCCGACGCGCGCACGCACGTGCCCCGGCCACCTCCTCCCTCCTAGCCTGCCTGGCTCCCCCTCGTCGCGCCTAGACGACGCCAGCGCGACCCCCTGGACCCCCTCGCTCTCTCCCTCTCCCTCATTTCTCTCCTCTGCTTCCTCTCTCTCACTCGCCCGAACGCAGCCGTCGCCACCGATGCCGTTCGCCGCGGCCACAGCCACCGCCTCGCCTCCCCGACGCCTCCCAAAGCTCCGGCACCATCCATTACACCTCCTCGAGCAAGCCCCGAGCGCCGGACGCCCCAAGACGACCGCCTCGACTCTGTCTTCAAGCTTCGGTCGCAGGTGATCGCCCTCGACGATTCGTCATCCTCAGCATGCCCCCGGCTACCCCGAGCATCGCTTCGTGTTCTACGTGAGCCCTGCCGTCTTTCCCCTCTCTTCTCGGTGCGGAACACACCCTCTAGCCGCCCTAATCACCGGAGCCGATTGCTCCTCGCCGCCGGCCATGGCGCCGCCATGGCCAGGGCCACCCCAGCTTGCGCCCGAGCATGTTACCAAGTTCACCGCCCTCCCAGGAGCCCGCAGCGCCCTTCTGTTTCCCCTCTAGTGCACCGCAGCGCCGTGTTCGACCTCGGCCGAACTCCGGCAGCCACCTAGGTCGTCGCCGGCGCCGATTCCGGCCACCCCGACCCAGCTAACTCCACCAAGAGCTTCGGCTCGTTCCCAGCTCCACCTAGATGCCCTCCGCGGCCCATTTGGTCGTCGGAGTGGCCAAAACCACTCTCGCCGCCGCGTCGGGCTCGCCGGCGGCTAAACGCCGGTGTAGCCGATGTTGATCTTGACCACGGGTGGGCCCTGCCTGACTCTCCTGAGTCAATGACAGGTGGGGCCCAGCCCTGTTAACTATTTAGGATTAGTTTAAATTAATTTTAGTTTAACTAATTACACTGACACGCGGGACCCACTGTCAGGTTTGACCGGACAGTGACCTGTTGACCTGCTGACGTCAGGCTGACGCAGTAATTGATTTTCTGGATTTATTTTAATTCAGGAAATTCCAGGAAATAGTATAAACTTCTAAAATTCATATAAAACCAACCGTAACTCCAAATGAAATAATTTATATATGAAAAATGATCAGAAAAATCCAATCTATCCATCTGTACCATTTTCATGCATGTTAGAACAACCTATAGCGGCTGTTTATCACAAATCAATTAAATGGCATTTAAACTCTCACATATGGAGTTTGAATTTGAACCTAGTGTTCAAACCAACCCCATTTAACCTGTTGCTAGATGCATTAGCCCAAAACACATTCATATTGCCATGTCATAGCATGCATCATATCGTGTATTGCATTGATCGTGTTTCTTCTGTGTTTGCCGGTGTTGTTCCCCCTCGGTAGACGCTGTACCGATGATGTGATCGTTGACACTGATGAAGACTCAATGTTATCTTCAGAAGTGCCAGGCAAGCAAAACCCCCTTGTTCATTCCGATACAATACTACTCTCTCGCTCCTGCTCTCTTTTACTGCATTAGGACAACAACGACATATTGGTTACTTGCTGCGGTAGTTGAACCCCTTTATCCTCTGCATGACCTGTCATTGCCACAATAAATAGATGAAACCCACTAGCATGAGTAGGAGTTGTTTGAGCCCTGTTGTGCCTACTCATTCATGCTTGTTTGTCATGCCTGTTATTGCTTAGACTTGTGTCAGGTCTGTGTCACGACCGGTTTTCCGGGTAAAAATTTCCAGAAAAGACCGTCGTGCTCATCAGCCCCAGGATTACTGTTAGCTGATGAGGCTCCAACTTGATACAGAAATTCCAAGCAAAATACAAAATATGTAGTACAAGACCATTCTGGCCTGTGAGTACAACAAATGGTTTCTAGTGGTTGATGGCGGAAGCGGGTTGTGAAACATCAGTGTCTATGGGACTCCATTTCCCACAGGAACAGCTGACCAGGTTAACTCCTATCTTCGCGAGGCTGCTATCTCCATCGCTTATGTTCCGGAGCTGTCATCGCGTTGCTCCTCTCCGTGCAAGAAAATTCTGGCCAAGACAATAGCCAGGGACAAGCCAGTGAGTACTTTGAATGTACTCGCAAACATTATGAACACAGGTATAATATAACAATGATGTGCTGAAAATATTTTATGCACATGACGTCAGTCGAAAATAGTAAATAAATTTCTGGTGCGTGCCTGCGGCTATTTATAAAATTGCAATAACATAGTAGTATTAAAATTTATGAAATAGATAACAAGCAATGCCACAGTCGGGCGTCTGAGCGACACCACATAAAGGGCTTTAAAAGAAATGCCACAGTCGGGCGTCTGAGCGACACCACATAAAGGGCTTTAAAAGAAATACCACAGTCGGGCGTCTGGGCGACGCCACATAAAAGGGCTTTAAAAGAAATGCCACAGTCGGGCGTCTGGGCGACACCACATAAAGGGCTTTAAAAAAATGCCATAGTCGGGCGTCTGAGCGACGCCTGATAAAGGGCTTTCAAAGAAATGCCACAGTCGG
>NC_041385.1:633322434-633325530 GCF_002162155.2 Triticum dicoccoides
GCCTGATAAAGGGCTTTCAAAGAAATGCCACAGTTGGGCGTCTGAGCGACGCCACATAAAGGGCTTTAAAAGAAATGCTGCAGTCGGGCGTCTGAGCGACACCACATAAAGGGCTTTAAAAGAAATGCCACAGTCGGGCGTCTGAGTGACACCACATAAAGGGCTTTAAAAGAAATACCAAAGTCGGGCGTCTGGGCGACGCCTCAGAAAGGGCTTTCAAAGAAATGCCACAGTCGGGCGTCTGAGCGATGCCACATAAAGGGCTTTAAAAGAAATGCCGCAGTCGGGCGTCTGAGCGACGCCACATAAAGGGATTTAAAAGAAACAATCATAATGAATATCCCTGGAGGTAGAACCATCCCAGAGATACTCGATAATAACAATAAAATCACGGGTTAGTTAACAATAATTATAATCATAGATATCACAAGTCACGAGTAGTAATTCCATTTTCTGGTTAACAGTTTCACCTCCGAAGACCGACACTAAGACCGACACCTGACCCATCCCAGACTGAAATCCTTAACCATGGACACGGCTATTCGAATAGGTTTATTCTCTGCAGAGGGTGTACTCTTTACCCACGAGTAACGGATTTCTTTAGTCCATCGGAACTAATTCCATCTACGGTCTTTTTGTTGAAAACACACCTAACTTGCACACACCAGCTTAACTCACACGTGTCTGGAATCACCCACGACACCTGTTAAGCAACTCTAAGTGGGGAGGCTACAACCTCGCGTTGCATGGGATCAAACTTATATCGCGCGCTCTAAGGGGTGGCCTCCCCTCTCCGTCCCAACCGGAAACACCCATGCCCCCGGACCAGGTGGCCTGCCTACCAGCTACAACCGGTATCTTCCACCATGGCCTCTCTGTACGGTGTGTGCTAGCAAGAGGTTGACAACTTACTGAACCGTACTCTACTTGCTGTATAGACGAGTGGTAGTACGAAACAAGTATGGGGGTTACTGGAACAATACTCGATCTATGGTCGACTCAGGAGGTTTAAGTATTCCCTGCATGATTAGTATAACGAATATATTTCAACCAATACAATCAACACTCATTATATCTTACCATGCCATACCGGACATAACCGTCCCGACGGTGACCGGCGACAAACTCATGCCTACCCAAGGCAGAGGTTTTCCCGGTTCTTACCGGTATGCATGCAAGGCACATGAGGATGGTTATCATCACAAGTGTGTTCATTTCCAACAGCATGGAAATCAATAACATGCACCCATGCATATGATCATATCACATGAAATAACAAGCCTTCGAAACGCGGTGGTGTTATAAATGCATCAACGATCACACCAAAATATTATGCCGGGATTCAGAATGCTTGCCTTCAATGTGTGGAAAGGCAGGGTGCTCTCCAAACTTTTGAAAGTTTCTTCTCTCTCCCCAAAATCCTATTTGAAAATATATTTGAATTAACACACATTTCAAAAACAGAACAAAAAAGTTGTTTGAAATTTTTTCAAATAAATCTTAAAATGAACTAGACCAAATTTGAGGAAGGTAGGAAAAAGAATCAACTCATTTGGAGTTATATTTAAAAAGTTATAGCCAGTCAAAGTTGTGGTCAAAATCTGTTTTTAATAAAAACATAAAAAGAAAACGCTTCAGATGGAAATACGCTTCCGGTGCAGGGAAAACATACTGGGGAGTTTACGCTTCCACTTAACATGCGTGGCGGCGGAGTAGATCACTGACAGTGGGTCCACGGGGCCCACTAGTCAGGTTTGACTAGTCTTTCTCCCTCTCCTTTCTCTGTCCCGAGCGGAGGCGGAGCTCCGCCGATCGTCGCCGGCGACTTGCGGCTCCTCGCGGGGCCCCGAGGGCGGGGATGGATCCGCCACTCCTAGGCGGTCCTTCCGGTGGTCGCAGGGTAGCTGGAGGTGGAGAGAGCTGCCGGCGGCGAGCTCCGCGGCGGAGGAAGGCTTCGGTGGCGAAGTGACTTTGTGGCGGGGATGGCTCCCGATCAAAATCAAGTAGGGGGTTGGGTTCACAGGGGAATGAGGAAGTTCCTGGCGAAGAGAACGGAGAGGGGGAGGTACTGGAGGTGCTGGATTGGCCGGGGCGGTGGCGGCGGTAGGAGTTGCCGGAGACGAGGAAGGAGGCCTCCCCGGGTCGAATGCGAGGCAGGGGAGCGCCATGGGGGTAGCATAAGGTTGCCTGCGTGCTCAGAGGGGCTCGGGGTGTCCATTTATAGCTCGCCGAGGTCGGTTCCGCGGCGGTGGATAAGGGCGGCCGGCGAACCGACGTTCTGTAGCTAGGGCGACGTGGTGGCGACGAGGGCTAGCAGACACGCTTGCGGATGAGCTCGCACTACTCTAGGGCCAGGTGGCGAGCGGGCGAGGCTTGGGCGACGCTGAACGGCGCAGGGCTATCGGGCGGCGGCGGCGGCTAGCGCTTGGCCTGTCGGGCGCGGCGGGGGGCTGCTTGGCGCGTTGCTGCGAGGAGGGGAGCGTGTGGCGAGGTTCTGCAGAGCGGGCCAAAGCCGTGGGGCCAGCGTGTCGGCTCGTGTGCGCGGCATGCAATATGCGCGCTCTGGGCGCGTCCAGTGCACGCACACCAGATGTTCGACACAATGCCGCGGCATGCTACAGGTCGCAGGTGAGGGTGGGGTTTACCAGATCGAGGTTAGGATCAACGGGGAGTCTAGTGGACATGCTATTTTGATCAAAGGTGCAAGTTCACAGTGCAATGCCAAAACTCATGTCAAAACTGGTCATGCTCTCCAGGTGTTTGACAAAATGCCAATGGCACCTAGGCATGTCTTGGAGTGGCCAAAAACTCCAGATGGGGGTCTCTGTGGATGAAAGAGAGGGTGGTGTGGTTATTTGGACAAAAGGGGAAACTTGCTAGTGCAAGTTTTGCAAAACTACATTTCTGGACAGGAAATAAATAGCATTATTTCATGAACCAAAAATGATCCAAATGGTGCATGCTCCTGGACTTAAGGGTTTAACATGGAGGACTACAAGTAGGAGAAATAATCAAGGGTATAGGAGCAACTAAAATGGTGGTTGCTGTACAAATCCTCAAATTGGACCAGAATGGAAAAGAGGTTGATTCACTCAA
>NC_041385.1:633325540-633326043 GCF_002162155.2 Triticum dicoccoides
GCTCCTCTCCGTGCAAGAAAATTCTGGCCAAGACAATAGCCAGGGACAAGCCAGTGAGTACTTTGAATGTACTCGCAAACATTATGAACACAGGTATAATATAACAATGATGTGCTGAAAATATTTTATGCACATGACGTCAGTCGAAAATAGTAAATAAATTTCTGGTGCGTGCCTGCGGCTATTTATAAAATTGCAATAACATAGTAGTATTAAAATTTATGAAATAGATAACAAGCAATGCCACAGTCGGGCGTCTGAGCGACACCACATAAAGGGCTTTAAAAGAAATGCCACAGTCGGGCGTCTGAGCGACACCACATAAAGGGCTTTAAAAGAAATACCACAGTCGGGCGTCTGGGCGACGCCACATAAAAGGGCTTTAAAAGAAATGCCACAGTCGGGCGTCTGGGCGACACCACATAAAGGGCTTTAAAAAAATGCCATAGTCGGGCGTCTGAGCGACGCCTGATAAAGGGCTTTCAAAGAAATGCCACAGTCGG
>NC_041385.1:633326053-633340052 GCF_002162155.2 Triticum dicoccoides
AGGTCGCAGGTGAGGGTGGGGTTTACCAGATCGAGGTTAGGATCAACGGGGAGTCTAGTGGACATGCTATTTTGATCAAAGGTGCAAGTTCACAGTGCAATGCCAAAACTCATGTCAAAACTGGTCATGCTCTCCAGGTGTTTGACAAAATGCCAATGGCACCTAGGCATGTCTTGGAGTGGCCAAAAACTCCAGATGGGGGTCTCTGTGGATGAAAGAGAGGGTGGTGTGGTTATTTGGACAAAAGGGGAAACTTGCTAGTGCAAGTTTTGCAAAACTACATTTCTGGACAGGAAATAAATAGCATTATTTCATGAACCAAAAATGATCCAAATGGTGCATGCTCCTGGACTTAAGGGTTTAACATGGAGGACTACAAGTAGGAGAAATAATCAAGGGTATAGGAGCAACTAAAATGGTGGTTGCTGTACAAATCCTCAAATTGGACCAGAATGGAAAAGAGGTTGATTCACTCAAACTTTTCAAAGAACAACCCTGGATTTTTGCACAAAGTGGAATAATATGTTCCTACTGACCTCCCTTAATTTTGGTAGAAGTTTTAAAGAATTATAAAAATGGGTTGCAGTGCAAAATGCACTCTGGACCAGAGAAGAAACATTGAGTGTAGGGCTCAAAATATTTCATGAACGAAATATATTTTTGCATAAAAGTGATTTAAAAACATAACCTGACATCTCCAAATTTTTGTGGAAATTTTAAGTGAATCTATCAAATGGTTGTAGTTCAAATATGGTCATTTAACCTAGAAAAACCCTTTTCAAGAAAATAAAGATCAAGCAACATAATTATTTAATTAGTTACACTGATAAAAGGAAAAATTTTCTTGAGAGGTTAAACAAGTCCAATAACATATTTGAAAAGTTTTCTCTTTGGGAAAAACTCATCATAACAGGGAAGGAAATGATTTAAAAAAATCAAAATGGAGCTCAGAAATCCAAAGTTTTAATTCCTGGCAAAATTTTAATTTAATAAAACAAGGCCAAATTTTTGGGGTGTCACAATACTATCCCCCTTAAGAAAAATCTCGTCCTCGAGATTTGCTAAGAGCCGTTGTGAAAAACAAAAGTTCCATATGCATTCGAGCGGTTGTGAGACTGCTGCCGTGGTGCTGTGTGAAATTAATTAATCTGCTCGTGAAGTGGCAGGTGTAGCAATTCAGGAAAAAGAAGTCTCACTCCAGGATTTTGCGAGGGAAAAACAGTTAATTTAAAGGATCATAAACCACAACAAAAACTACACACATTAGCAGAAGCCCAAATAATTGACTCGTCACACAAATTCAGGGTATCACGCATAAGTCACATACATAAATAAATGCTGCAAGGAACAAATACAATAGTGACGTCTAAAATGAAAACGGTAACTGGACGGGGTCCTGATAAAATGTCTCTGGTAAAGGAATACACTCCTCTTCTATCGGAGGAAGTGGATTGACCAGTCGATGTATGCGTCTCTCCGGGTCGGGTCTCAGTGGTCTGCCGATGGCAATCTGAGGATTTAAAACTGTGAGGCTCTGGAGATCATCCATCACTTGCTGGTTCAAATGCTCTTGAGCAATGATGTACTAGATAAGGTTGGCCAGAACTGGGTCTCTCTCAATACGTCCACCGGGAAAAGATGTAACTTCTCCGGGTGCTGCACGACTCGGAAAGTAATAATATCCTCGTTCGTGGGCATAGGGTACTGCGGATCGAAGACGAGCAATCGCTTCTTTCGCAGCAGCTTCTATGGCCAGGTGTGGGGTTGGCATAGATTTCCCCATGAAGGAAATTTCCGTTGGATCTTGGTTGGGGTCTACAGGCGGAATGTGTACTGCTGCCCAATATTCCGAGGTGGATGGGGTGATCCTCGATTTGAACAGCTCGTACCGAGTTGGTTGGGTAGAACCCATGGTACTGCGGGTAAAATCCCACAATATTTTGACAAAGCTACCTGGGGTAGCATCTGGGGTTCTCAGATGAATGCTGGGGTTCGGCATGACAGGAAAAAGCGTGAGTGTGGTGCACAAGGTGAGGGTTGCTGGGTAAGGTCACAAGGTGGCCTCTATATAGCAATGGAGCCGGATCGTTTTACCGTGGTGAAAGGTAAAAATTTGCCAGCTTAGCTCCAAAGGTCGGGTCAGTGTCAGAGATACACATATCTCATAATAAACGCGTTACTGTGGTTGTCATCGGGTTGGTTTTGGTAGTTGTGCCCGGAAAAATATGCAGCTATGCGCTGACTAAATATGCAAGGCTACTATTAAGACAGAGGCACAACGACAGGCTGCGTTAATATACACGGTCGCGTGATTACAAAGCGAGGATACACTGAGGCTCGGTACTACTCATACGGCTTAGTCTACCTCGTTTATGTCTAAACGGGCGTGCCTGGTGGATGTCGAGGCTTCTCCACGTGTCTCACTGCCGGGATTAGTCGGAGATGGCGGGGGAACTGCGGGGTCGGGGTAGTGATGATGACCATCGCGGGGATTGTTGGCCACAACCCCGTTGGAGTGTGCTCCCAATATGCGACGAAGCACTTCTGGGGTTATCGCAGCACCTTGGCCGATGGCTGGGGCAGACCTCGGGGTCTCGATCGGTTGTCCAAACAGCACGACTGGGTTGTCGGCGTTGGGCTCGTTTTCTCCTCTCGCCGGGTCTCGACGAACCAGCTCTCCACGAGCTGCGATTAGATCAATAGTGATCTGGTCGAACAGTGCCTCCAGTGCACTTACATAGCGCACTAGGTGCAACAATGCGGGGTCCGTCTCGTGATCTCCGTTGGCAACTTGGGGTGGTCTACCATACCCTTCACGCCTGGGGTAGTAGTGGAATGAGCGACAATTTACTCTGGGCGACAAGTGCCTGAGATGAACTATAGCCTCTCGAGCGGCTAGTTGGATGGCTTGTGGCTCAAAGGAAGTTGTCCTTCCGGTGAACCTGTAGGGGCGCTCGGGTGCTAGACCCCTACCGTAGATGTGCACAGTGGCCCAGAATTGACGGTCTTCACCGATCATGGGTCCTTGATACACAACATATTCTGGTGGCTCCTCTAACGCATAGGCACGACGGGTGAGGTTTGCGAGGATTGTCACAAAACCTCCAAGGTTGGTTGCTGTGGTTTCGTTGTGCACTATGGGTCCAGGCATTGCGGCTCGGTTTGGGGTAGCGGCTGTGCTGTGCTGGGTTGAGGCTAGCGTGCCCTTTTTATAAGAAAAAGGGGACGGAGTCTTCCTTCGTACGCTTGCGAGAAAGGACTATTTAGGGGCTGGTCACTGGCGCATGAGCGACAGGTTAGGTTGATAGGTTGGGCACCGACTGCCAAAGGTGTTGGGTCACTGTGTGGCTATCTTGCACGAGAAGCTTGGCTGGGGTTTGGCTAAGGTCTAGTGGGTTGGTTTGCCTAAGTTTATTGGCCTGGCTAAGATAGGATTAGCCAATGGTCAGCCTGGCTCTGATACCAAGCCTGTCACGACCGGTTTTCCGGGTAAAAATTTCCAGAAAAGACCGTCGTGCTCATCAGCCCCAGGATTACTGTTAGCTGATGAGGCTCCAACTTGATACAGAAATTCCAAGCAAAATACAAAATATGTAGTACAAGACCATTCTAGCCTGTGAGTACAACAAATGGTTTCTAGTGGTTGATGGCAGAAGCGGGTTGTGAAACATCAGTGTCTATGGGACTCCATTTCCCACATGAACAGCTGACCAGGTTAACTCCTATCTTCGCAAGGCTGCTATCTCCATCGCTTATGTTCCGGAGCTGTCATCGCGTCGCTCCTCTCCGTGCAAGAAAATTCTGGCCAAGACAATAGCCAGGGACAAGCCAGTGAGTACTTTGAATGTACTCGCAAACATTATGAACACAGGTATAATATAACAATGATGTGCTGAAAATATTTTATGCACATGACGTCAGTCGAAAATAGTAAATAAATTTCTGGTGCGTGCCTGCGGCTATTTATAAAATTGCAATAACATAGTAGTATTAAAATTTATGAAATAGATAACAAGCAATGCCACAGTCGGGCGTCTGAGCGACACCACATAAAGGGCTTTAAAAGAAATGCCACAGTCGGGCGTCTGAGCGACACCACATAAAGGGCTTTAAAAGAAATACCACAGTCGGGCGTCTGGGCGACGCCACATAAAAGGGCTTTAAAAGAAATGCCACAGTCGGGCGTCTGGGCGACACCACATAAAGGGCTTTAAAAAAATGCCATAGTCGGGCGTCTGAGCGACGCCTGATAAAGGGCTTTCAAAGAAATGCCACAGTCGGGCGTCTGAGCGACGCCACATAAAGGGCTTTAAAGAAATGCCACAGTCGGGCGTCTGAGCGACACCACATAAAGGGCTTTAAAAGAAATGCCATAGTCGGGCGTCTGAGCGACACCACATAAAGGGCTTTAAAAGAAATACCACAGTCGGGCGTCTGGGCGACGCCTCATAAAGGGCTTTCAAAGAAATGCCACAGTCGGGCGTCTGAGCGACGCCACATAAAGGGCTTTAAAAGAAATGCCGCAGTCGGGCGTCTGAGCGACGCCACATAAAGGGCTTTAAAAGAAACAATCATAATGAATATCCCTGGAGGTAGAACCATCCCAGAGATACTCGATAATAACAATAAAATCACGGGTTAGTTAACAATAATAATAATCATAGATATCACAAGTCACGAGTAGTAATTCCATTTTCTGGTTAACAGTTTCACCTCCGAAGACCGACACTAAGACCGACACCTGACCCATCCCAGACTGAAATCCTTAACCATGGACACGGCTATTCGAATAGGTTTATTCTCTGCAGAGGGTGTACTCTTTACCCATGAGTAACGGATTTCTTTAGTCCATCGGGACTAATTCCATCTACGGTCTTTTTGTTGAAAACACACCTAACTTTCACACACCAGCTTAACTCACACGTGTCGGGAATCACCCACGACACCTGTTAAGCAACTCTAAGTGGGGAGGCTACAACCTCGCGTAGCATGGGATCAAACTTATATCGCGCGCTCTAAGGGGGGGCCTCCCCTCTCGGTCCCAACCGGAAACACCCATGCCCCCGGACCAGGTGGCCTGCCTACCAGCTACAACCGGTATCTTCCACCATGGCCTCTCTGTACGGTGTGTGCTAGCAAGAGGTTGACAACTTACTGAACCGTACTCTACTTGCTGTAGAGACGAGTGGTAGTACGAAACAAGTATGGGGGTTACTGGAACAATACTCGATCTACGGTCGACTCAGGAGGTTTAAGTATTCCCTGCATGATTAGTATAACGAATATATTTCAACCAATACAATCAACACTCATTATATCTTACCATGCCATACCGGACATAACCGTCCCGACGGTGACCGGCGACAAACTCATGCCTACCCAAGGCAGAGGTTTTCCCGGTTCTTACCGGTATGCATGCAAGGCACATGAGGATGGTTATCATCACAAGTGTGTTCATTTCCAACAGCATGGAAATCAATAACATGCACTCATGCATATGATCATATCACATGAAATAACAAGCCTTCGAAACGCGGTGGTGTTATAAATGCATCAACGATCACACCAAAATATTATGCCGGGATTCAGAATGCTTGCCTTCAATGTGTGGAAAGGCAGGGTGCTCTCCAAACTTTTGAAAGTTTCTTCTCTCTCCCCAAAATCCTATTTGAAAATATATTTGAATTAACACACATTTCAAAAACAGAACAAAAAAGTTGTTTGAAATTTTTTCAAATAAATCTTAAAATAAACTAGACCAAATTTGAGGAAGGTAGGAAAAAGAATCAACTCATTTGGAGTTATATTTAAAAAGTTATAGCCAGTCAAAGTTGTGGTCAAAATCTGTTTTTAATAAAAACATAAAAAGAAAATGCTTCAGATGGAAATACGATTCCTGTGCAGGGAAAACGTACTGGGGAGTTTACGCTTCCACTTAACATGCGTGGCGGCGGAGTAGGTCACTGACAATGGGTCCACGGACCCCACTAGTCAGGTTTGACTAGTCTTTCTCCCTCTCCTTTCTCTGTCCCGAGCGGAGGCGGAGCTCCGGCGATCGTCGCCGGCGACTGGCGGCTCCTCGCGGGGCCCCGAGGGCGGGGATGGATCCGCCACTCCTAGGCGGTCCTTCCGGTGGTCGCAGGGTAGCTGGAGGTGGAGAGAGCTGCCGGCGGCGAGCTCCGCGGCGGAGGAAGGCTTCGGTGGCGAAGTGACTTTGTGGCGGCGATGGCTCCCGATCAAAATCAAGTAGGGGGTTGGGTTCACAGGGGAATGAGGAAGTTCCTGGCGAAGAGAACGGAGAGGGGGAGGTACTGGACGTGCCAGATTGGCCGGGGCAGTGGCGGCGGCAGGAGTTGCCGGAGACGAGGAAGGAGGCCTCCCCGGGTCGAATGCGAGGCAGGGGAGCGCCATGGGGGTAGCATAAGGTCGCCTGCGTGCTCAGAGGGGCTCGGGGTGTCCATTTATAGCTCGCCGAGGTCGGTTCCGCGGCGGTGGATAAGGGCGGCCAGCGAACCGACGTTCTGTAGCTAGGGCGACATGGCGGCGACGAGGGCTAGCAGACACGCTTGCGGATGAGCTCGCACTGTTCCAGGGCCAGGTGGCGAGCGGGCGAGGCTTGGGCGGCGCTGAACGGCGCAGGGCTGTCGGGCGGCGGCGGCGGCTAGCGCTTGGCCTGCCGGGCGCGGCGGGGGCTTCTTGGCGCGTTGCTGCGAGGAGGGGAGCGTGTGGCGAGGTTCTGCAGAGCGGGCCAAAGCCGTGGGGCCAGCGTGTCGGCTCGTGTGCGCGGCATGCAATATGCGCGCTCTGGGCGCATCCAGTGCACGCACACCAGATGTTCGACACAATGCCGCGGCATGCTACAGGTCGCAGGTGAGGGTGGGGTTTACCAGATCGAGGTTAGGATCAACGGGGAGTCTAGTGGACATGCTATTTTGATCAAAGGTGCAAGTTCACAGTGCAATGCCAAAACTCATGTCAAAACTGGTCATGCTCTCCAGGTGTTTGACAAAATGCCAATGGCACCTAGGCATGTCTTGGAGTGGCCAAAAACTCCAGATGGTGGTCTCTGTGGATGAAAGAGAGGGTGGTGTGGTTATTTGGACAAAAGGGGAAACTTGCTAGTGCAAGTTTTGCAAAACTACATTTCTGGACAGGAAATAAATAGCATTATTTCATGAACCAAAAATGATCCAAATGGTGCATGCTCCTGGACTTAAGGGTTTAACATGGAGGACTACAAGTAGGAGAAATAATCAAGGGAATAGGAGCAACTAAAATGGTGGTTGCTGTACAAATCCTCAAATTGGACCAGAATGGAAAACAGGTTGATTCACTCAAACTTTTCAAAGAACAACCCTGGATTTTTGCACAAAGTGGAATAATATGTTCCTACTGACCTCCCTTAATTTTGGTAGAAGTTTTAAAGAATTATAAAAATGGGTTGCAGTGCAAAATGCACTCTGGACCAGAGAAGAAACATTGAGTGTAGGGCTCAAAATATTTCATGAAGGAAATATATTTTTGCATAAAAGTGATTTAAAAACATAACCTGACATCTCCAAATTTTTGTGGAAATTTTAAGTGAATCTATCAAATGGTTGTAGTTCAAATATGGCCATTTAACCTAGAAAAACCCTTTTCAAGAAAATAAAGATCAAGCAACATAATTATTTAATTAGTTACACTGATAAAAGGAAAATTTTTCTTGAGAGGTTAAACAAGTCCAATAACATATTTGAAAAGTTTTCTCTTCGGGAAAAACTCATCATAACAGGGAAGGAAATGATTTAAAAAAAATCAAAATGGAGCTCAGAAATCCAAAGTTTTAATTCCTGGCAAAATTTTAATTTAATAAAACAAGGCCAAATTTTTGGGGTGTCAAATGAATCAGAGGTGTATGAACACGTCCTACTGTGTGTGAGCTAAGTGTGTGAACACGATTTGGTAAAGGTAGCGGTGAGAGGCCATGTAGGGGTACATGGTGGGTTGTCTCATTGCAGCCGTCCTCAGGAACTGAGTTCTGTGTTTGTGATCCATGATTCAGCTACTACCACACATTGGGCCCGAAACCAATGGACCCTCTCAGCTTCTTAATCACCCTTGTCCTCTGTCCAGGAGTTGCAAGTAGTTTCTGGTGTTTGTAGTATGCTGGAGGCCGTGGGCAGCGCTGACCGGAGGGGTGGGCTGTGATGCGGTAGGTACGTGGCACGGTGTACCGAATACCCGTTAGGTATCTCGGGAACCCTGCACACACCGTTTGGGGCTGTGAGCGAAACTCCGGCCGGATCTCCTCATGGATGGAACCCGAATAGGCGATAAACCTGGACTAGAGACTTGAGTGTTTAGGTAGGTCGTGGCCGACACCCACGTTGGGCTTCCGCTTGAAGGTTGCCGAGTACATGTCGTGTAAACGGCGGTAAGTGGTGAGAGCGTGTGTGAAGAAGTACACCCCTGCAGGGTTAACATTATCTATTCGAATAGCCGTGTCCACGGAAAAGGACTTCTGGGTTGCCTGTATAGTTCATAGACAAGTGAAAGTGGATACCCTAAAATACGCAAGATAAGCGTGAGTGCTATGGATGACGTTCTCGTAGGGAGACGGGAGCGGATCCATAGTGGTGTATTGATATGGTGAACATGTGGACTCGTGTGCGCCACCTCAAAAGAGTTACTTGCAGTCATAGTTTAGGTTAGCCACCGAGTCAAAGCTGGCTTGCTGCAGTTAAACTCCACCATCCCCTTTGTTGATAATGATGCATATGTAGTTAGTTTTGATGTAAGTCTTGCTGGGTACATTTGTACTCACGTTTGCTTATTTTATGTTTTTGCAGAGAGACTTCGGTCTCGCTAGTAGTTCCGCGTGGACTTCGACGTTTAGCTTGTTACCTCAGCTACGATCTTGTGCCCTCGGCAGGATCTGGTAGATAGTCAGGCTTCTCAGCCTCTTCCATTTGTAGATGTCTGTACTCAGACATATTAGCTTCCGCTTGTGTTTTGATCTGTATGCTCTGAATGTTGGGTCATGAGACTCATGTTTGTAATATCTCGCTCCTCGGAGCCTATTGAATAAATACTCGAGTCGTAGAGTCATGTTGTGATGCCATGTTGTATTTGCACATATCGAGCATATTGTGTGTATGTTATTGAAATGCTTGGTATGTGTGGGATCTGACTATCTAGTTGTTTATCTTTAGTAGCCTCTCTTACCGGGAAATGTCTCCTAGTGCTTCCACTTAGCCATGGTAGCTTGCTACTGCTCCGGAACACTTAGGCTGGCCGGCATGTGTCCTTCTTCGTTCCTGTGTCTGTCCCTTCGGGGAAATGTCACGCGATAAATACCAGAGTCCTGTTAGCCCGCTACAGCCCGGTTCACCGGAGTCCTGCTAGCCCAGTGCTACAACCTGGATTCACTCGCTGATGACCGACACGTTCGATGCTGGGTCATGGATGCCTGTCCCTGTAAGTTTGTGCCACTTTGGGTTTACGACTAGCCATGTCAGCCTGGGCTCCTTATCATATGGATGCTAGCGACACTATCATATATGTGTGCCAAAAGGCGCAAACGGTCCCGAGCAAAGGTAAGGCGACACCCGTGGGAATACCGTGCGTGAGGCCGCAAAGTGATATGAGGTGTTACATGCTAGATCGATGTGGCATTGAGTCGGGGTCCTGACACCCAGAGCCAAAGAGTGTTAGGCATCACTGAAGTCTTTCTATCCGCGTGATATGAAGACTTGTTACACTTGAGGACTGTGAATCCTCCAGCCGGTTAGGCGTCGCGTTCTGAGCATCCAAGAGTCATTTCGGATTGCCTGTGAACGAAGTCTGTGAAGGTTTGGAAGTCTACCTTGAAGACTTGCCAGAGTGATTGGGCGAGGACTGGATGTCCTTAGCTCAAGGGGAACAAGGTGAAGACATGGTCTCCTGAGTTTGATCTCAGCCTCCCTAACCAGACATACAGTTGTACAACAACTCTCATTACTCTTCAGTTTGTCTTTGTGAAGTCATTGCTTGTCTGCTTGATTCATTTGACTTCGTTGTGTGAAGATTTGTATCTGTTAGGTTTTGTACTATCTTCCATCCTAATCTTGTATACCTAGCCACAGTTAAACTTCATGCTTCCACTGTATTGTATGCTTGACTAATGCTTGCTTAGTGTAGTTTTCATTCTGCTGCTTTCTATATAGTTTCAGTTTACTTGTTTGTCTTCAAAGCCACCGTGTTTTGAAGACTTTCACAAAAATCGCCTATTCACCGCCCCCCCTCTAGTCGATAACTAGCACTTTCAATTGGTATCAAATCAAGGTACTCCCTTGATCTATGTGATTCGGTTTAACCACCTAGAGTTTAAGCTATGTCGACTGGAGGGATAATCAATGTCTCCGCTACGTGCCCCATCTTTGTTGGCACTAATTACCCCTACTGGAAGAATAAGATGCGCATGCATCTTGAAGCCATTGATGTCGATCTCTGGTATGTCATCAAGACAGGCGTTCCCAAAGTCGGTGAAGGTGTCTCCACTGCTGATTTCAAGATATTCACGCAATTGGACTCAACCGCCAAGAACATCATCTGTGGTCATCTGACCAAAGGGTAGTATGGCCGTGTGAGTGCACTGGAAACTGCAATGCTTGTCTGGGACTGGTTGTCCAAGGTCAACGAAGGCGTCTCAACTCAGAGAGACTCAAGGATTGATGTTCTTCGCAATCTCTTCAACCACTTCAAGAGAAATGACAATGAGAATGTCCAGCTCATGTTCGATCGCCTGACTGATATCACCAATGAGTTTTGTGCTCTTAGCGCCACCGATATCACCAAGCATGAGATCATGAAGAAGCTCTTGAGATCACTTGTCAACTCATTGACACGTTAGCCCTGATAATACAAGAACGTCCTGACTTCAAAGATCTCGATCCGTCCAATATACTTTAGAGGCTCAACACACATGAGTTCCAGCTATCTGAGAAGCGTGATACCTATGGTCCCAACTATGGCCAAACCCGTGCCTTGAAGGCAAAGGCTGTTTGTTCATCTGAAGGAGAATCTGACTATAGTTCTGGTGATCCTGAAGAGCTTGGCAAAGACCTTGCAATGCTTGTGAGGAAGTTCCAAAAGTTCTCCAAGAATAATCGGTTCCGCAAGTGTTCAAGATCTAGCTCAAAGAACGATGACGCTTCATCATGTGACTAAAAGTAGAGAACTTGCCACAAATGCAAGAAGACATGACACTACATCTCCGAGTGTCCTCAGTGGGATAAGGAATCATCGAAGAAGAAGAATAAGAAGAAGAGCAAGGAATATGATTCTGATGACAAGAAAAATCAGAAATCATCAAAATCTTCTTCAAAGTCTTCATCCAAGTCTTCCTCTCACGAGAAGACATCATCAAGCAAGGCTTGTGCATTTATTAGCAAGGAGATGTATTCAGAGGAGGAGTCTGCTTCTGAAGAGGCGGACGTGGAGTCCCAGGAGGATTCTGATTCAGGTGTGGCAAGCCTGGCTCTGGCATCAGCTTTCGTCGCCAAGTCAATCTTCAACACTAAAGACAATGGTCATGACGCTGAAGCCGAAGCTAATGATGGTGATGACTCTACTCCAACCGACTACTTCATCGCACGTGGTGCCAAGGTAACCTCATGCGATGCCTATTTCCAAACCTCTAGTGCAGATGACTCTGAATGTGAGTCCAAACCCAGATATAAGACACTTGATAAAATTGCAACTGAGCAACAAACTGCTACGGAACATATTCAAAAGCTGCTAGACAAAAGCGATGACCTGTTGAACGCAGAAATGAATCAATCTCGGTCCTTAATCGAAGATATTAAAAGTCTTCGCGTTAAGTATGAAGAACTTGAAAGTCGTCATGAAACTCTCTCAGCCTCTCATGAGAAGCTTTCCTACGATTATCTTCAAAGGAAGCAAGACCTAGAGAAACTGAGAGTTTCTCATGTAGATCTTCAAAAAGAGAACGGTTCACTACTCGCCCAATAGATCAGTTCCGCTCAGGTAGAATTTGTTCCACCATGTTTAAAATTTCTTGAGCGTGATAATGTTGTCTCTATTGCTGGATGTTCTACTACTTCTGATGTTGCAATATCTTCAACTATTGATATGGTAACTAACCCCTCTATTAAGGATGCCACTACTATGGCTGATGAGAATGCTACGTTGAAGACATTGCTTGAGACTAGCATGTACAAAAGCCTCAAAGGGCATCAGACTTTGTGCGATGTCCTCAAGAAACAGATTCTGAACCAAAACCCTAGGAAAGAGGGTGTTGGGTTCGAGAGGAAAAATGAATGTTGATGGTTCATACTGGATGCCTGAGCAGTACCCCAAAACCACCTGGGTTGCTGCTAAGGATCCTTCTGTGGACCCATCCTTCAAGTTGCTATTTTTCTGACCTAAGTGAATGTGATCAGACCCTAACCCCATCCGTGCTACTCCCTCAAATTCTTTCTATCTAGTCATATGCATCTGTTGACACGTGTTGAATATCTTCACTGGACCTTGTCAGCTGAAGATATAGAGACACACATTTAAAACTATTTTCAATGCCTTATCTTTTGCCTGAAAACCGGAGAAGCCGGAACGACCATCCGACAGTACAGGCATGCCTGGAACATGGTTCAACTCCTGATAAGTTGCATGCATGCGACATGTCCTTCAGATGTGAACCGCCAGGGGCACCTGCGTAATTGTGCTGCGCCGCCCTCCTCCTTATAAATACACACACCCCCGCGGTTATTATATCCTCTTCCACCTAGCCATCTAGCTCAAACTTCTTCGACACCGTCCTCATGCAGGCCACAGACCTCATCTTCTCCGCCACCGCTGTAGGTGTCTTCTGTCACCAAGTTAGGGCACGGGAGATTGGTCTGCTCGGCCTCCGTTCTGCCTCGTCTAGAAGTTCCTCTATGGTAAATAAAACTCGCTTTTTATCGCCTTTTAGATCCGTCAAATCTGTCAACCTCACCCAAAAGTGGTTTCTGAACTTGCAAATATGGATCTTTCTTTTTCTGCATCTCAGATCTTGCAAAGTATTTTCACTTATGCTTCACAACTAGTTAGATTCCTCACCTGTACTTATTCTTGGATTCATAAAAATCTAGAACCAACTTCCTTCAAATAAGTGAATGTCTTCGCACTGTGTCGGTGTACTAGAGTAGGGGTACCCTAGTATCCCGAACTTGTGCACGGGCAGTTGCAGTGTCAGGACCCCGACTCGATGTCACATCGATCTAGCCGGTAACACCTCATATCACTTTGCGGCCTCACGCATGGTATTCCCACGGGTGTCGCCTTACCTTTGCCCGGGACCGTTTGTGCATTTTGGCTCACGTATATGATAGTGTCGCTAGCATCCATATGATAAGGAGCCCGGGCTGACATGACTAGTCGTAAACCCAAAGTGGCACAGACTTATAGGGACAGGCATCCATGACCCAGCTTCGAACGTGTCGGTCATCAGCAAGTGGGTCCGGGCTGTAGCACTGGGCTAGCAGGACTCCGGTAAACCGGGCTGTAGCGGGCTAACAGGACTCCGGAACTCAATGCGTGACATTTTCTCGAAGGGACAGACACAGGAACGAAGAAGGACACATGCCGGCCAGCCTAAGTGTTCCAGAGCAGTAGCAAGCTACCATGGCTCAGCGGTAACACTAGGAGACATTTCCCGGTAAGAGAGGCTACTAAAGATAAACAACTAGATAGTCAGATCCCACACATACCAAGCATTTCAATCATACACACAATATGCTCGATATGTGCAAATACAACGAAGCATCACAACATGACTCTATGACACAAGTACTTTATTTAAGGCTCAGAGAGCCATACATATCATACACAAAGGTACGGGTCTCACGACCCAACATTCAAGTCATACAGTCATACAAACCAGCAGCGGAAGTAACTTGTCTGAGTACAGACAACTAGTAAAATAAAAGAGGCTTGGAAAGCCTAGCTATACTACGTGGTCCTTCACAAGCTCAGG
>NC_041385.1:633340062-633343197 GCF_002162155.2 Triticum dicoccoides
ACTCAATGCGTGACATTTCCCCGAAGGGACAGACACAGGAATGAAGAAGGACACATGCCGGCCAGCCTAAGTGTTCCAGAGCAGTAGCAAGCTACCATGGCTCAGCGGTAACACTAGGAGACATTTCCCGGTAAGAGAGGCTACTAAAGATAAACAACTAGATAGTCAGATCCCACACATACCAAGCATTTCAATCATACACACAATATGCTCGATATGTGCAAATACAACGAAGCATCACAACATGACTCTATGACACAAGTACTTTATTTAAGGCTCAGAGAGCCATACATATCATACACAAAGGTACGGGTCTCACGACCCAACATTCAAGTCATACAGTCATACAAACCAGCAGCGGAAGTAACTTGTCTGAGTACAGACAACTAGTAAAATAAAAGAGGCTTGGAAAGCCTAGCTATACTACGTGGTCCTTCACAAGCTCAGGATCACCACCTGGGCCTTTAGCCTACTCGTTGATGTCAATGTCTACATAGAACCCATCAGAAGGGGTTGCAGCGTCCTCTGTAAAAATGTAAATTATAGCAACATGAGTACAAAGGTACTCAGCAAGACTTACATCAGACCCTACATACATGCATATTATCAAGAAGGGTTGGTGGAGTTATTGCAGCAAGCCAGCTTTGACTCCTGGCTAGACTATCCTACGATACTTCAACTTGAAATGGTTTTGCGCACACGAGTCCACTACTCACCAATTCAATACACTACCGAGGATCCACCTCCGTCTTCCTACGGAAGAGCCATCCTCGGCACTCACACTTATCTTGAGGCTTTTAGTAGTTTCCATTTACTTGTCTATGAACTGTATAGGCAACCAAGTAGTCCTTTACCGCGGACGCGGCTATTCGAATAGATCATGTTAACCCTGCAGGGGTGTACTTCTTCATACACTCTTTCACCACTTACCGTCGTTTACACGACATGTACTCGGCAACCTTCAAGCGGAAGCCCAACGTGGGTGTCGGCCACGACCTACCTAATCACCTAAGCCTCCAGTCCAGGTTTATCGCCTATCCAGGTTCCATCCGCAGGGAGTCCGGCCGAGGTTTCCCATACGGCCCCGAACGATGTGAACAGGGTTCCCGACATACCTAACGGGTATTCGGTACACCGTGCCACGTACCTACCGCATCACAGCCCACCCCTATGGTCAGCGCTGTCCACGGCCTCCAGTAGGCTACAAACACCAGAAACTACTTGCAACTCCTGGACGAAGAACTAGGGTGAATAAGAAGCCGAGAGGGTCCATTGGTTTCGGGCCCAATGCATGGTAGTAGCTGATTCATAAATCACACATACCGATCTCAGTGCTTAAGGTCGGCTTCAATGAAACAACCCACCATGTACTCCTACATGGCCTCTCATCGATACCTTTACCAAATCGTGTTCACCACACCACTCTCATTACCGACATAATCATTTCACTCTAGCCCATCACCCAGATGAACCATACCTGACACGACTCTAAGCATAGCAGGCATAGCAAGGTAGGAACAACACATACATATGGCTCAACCAACTCCTACACATGCTAGTGGGTTTCATCTAGTTACTGTGGCAATGACAGGTCATGCAGAGGAAATGGGTTCAACTACCGTAGCAGACAGCTGTTTGAAACGCGTTGTCTTAATGCAGTAAAAGAGAGCAGAAGCGAGAACATGGGATTGTATTGATATGATCAATGGTTGGTTGCTTGCCTGATGGTTCGATGCACTGATACGGTTCTTCGTTAGGGTAATCACGACACTCCTCGGAGGCAGAACCTGTCGCAAAGGACACCGATACACAACCATCACCAAACAATGTGCAACAATATGATGCATGCATGAAACATGGCAATATGAGTGTGTTGGGCTAATGCAACTAAAACCAGAAGGGTTTGAACAAATTTGAATCAAAGATTCAAATTTCAAACTCAAACATGGCCTTTTAAAGTGCTTTTCCTTGTTCTGCTTAAAACATCAATTTAACTTGTTTGATCATGCATGAAAATAGTACAGATGGATAGATTGGATTTTTCTGATCATTTTTCATATATAATTTGTCCAATTTGGAGTTACAGAATAAAAGTTATGAATTTTTGAAGTTTAAATAATATTCTGGAATTTCCTGATTTAAATTAAATCCAGAAATATAAATACTGCGCCAGCATGACGTCAGCATGACGTCAGTGGTCAACTGCGGCTGGCTGGGGTCAAACCTGACGTGTGGGGTCCACACGTCAGTGACAGGGGGGTTAAACAGGGTTAGTTTAATCCTAATTAGGAATTAGTGGCGCTGGGGACCACTGGTCAGTGTCAGGGGGTTAACTAACAGTGATTAGCACTAATCTGACCACCTGGCCGACGGGGCCCACGCGTCAGTGACCCTGGGGGGGTCAAACCCCAGGTCGGACAAGTCAAACCCACCGGCGACATGACGCCGGCGAGGCCCGAGACGGCGGCGCGATACGGAAACGCGCTACCGGGCACGGGCGAGGCCGTGCTTGGGCTCGTTGGAGAGCCCTTGCTCCCGCGCGTCGAACGGTGGTGGTGGCCGTGCCTGAGGTGGCCGGTACCGACGACGGCGAGCTCGTGAGCGGCGGCCGGAGTTCGGCCAACGGCGGGTTAGGCGATGCAGGGCGCTAGGGGAGGCGTTGGTGCGTGCTACGTGCTCCTGGTGAGGTGTGGAGCACGATGGTGTGCTCGGCTTCGAGCTACAATGGCTCCAGCCACGGCGGCGACGAGGCACGGCGGCGGCGAGCTTCGGAGCTCAAGGGGCGGCAACTACAGGAAGCTAGGGACGACGGGGCAAGGGGGAATCGGGTCAGTGGCTCACCGCGGAGCTGCAGGGATGGTTAGCGGGATCGGGGACGTCCGGTAGCTTTCGATTCGACGACGACGATCTCCGGTGGCCGAGGAGGGGAACGGCAACGTGGGCAGCGATGCAGGGCTTCCCGAGGGGCTTGGCTTGGTGGGGAGGAAGAGGGGGTCGCGGCGGAGCTCCTGAGCTCAGCGGAGGGGCGAGGGGTGGCCGGTGACGGCTGCTATGGCGAACGGCGGCGATGGTGGTGTTCGGCCGTGAGAGAGAGAGCGAGGGAGAGGAGGGGAAGAACCGAGGGAGAGTGAGAGA
>NC_041385.1:633343574-633483494 GCF_002162155.2 Triticum dicoccoides
TGGCCGAGGAGGGGAACGGCGACGTGGGCGGCGATGCAGGGCTTCCCGAGGGGCTTGGCTTGGTGGGGAGGAAGAGGGGGTCGCGGCGGAGCTCCTGAGCTCAGCGGAGGGGCGAGGGGTGGCCGGTGACGGCTGCTATGGCGAACGGCGGCGATGGTGGTGTTCGGCCGTGAGAGAGAGAGCGAGGGAGAGGAGGGGAAGAACCGAGGGAGAGTGAGAGAGAGCAGGGGGGAGGGCGTGGCGTCGTCCGGGGCATCGAGACGAGGAGGGGAGGGGCAAGCAGGCAGGCGAGCAGGTGGCGTGGCGCGGTGGCGCGCGCGCGCGCCGGCCACACTCCCCTCCCTCTGTCGAGGACGAAGACGACAGAGGAGGGAGGCGGGCTGGGCCGCCTGCTAGCTGGGCCAGCCAGCTGGCTGGGCTGCACAGGGAGGAGCCCAGGTAAGCTCCTCCTTTTATTTATTTTTGTTTTCTAATTTCTGACATTTGTTTTGATTTAAATAAAATATTAAATCATTTATTTACCTTATGCCAATTTTTGCAGGAGCTAGATATATTATTCCAGAGCTCCCCAACATGTGGCATAATTTTTGGACATATATTAATATATATAACTAATATATTTCCAATGCAAATATTTATGCATTAATTCCAAATGCCCAAAATAAATACCTATGAGCTCTTAAAAATATTGGTTTGATTTTTATCTCTGTCCAATATTTTCAGAGAGCAACATGAGCATTTTCTTGGACCCTTTTGGAGAGATTTTTATTTGGGTCATTTTTCAAAATGATTCTGAGGGTTCCACAAATCCCCATTTCAAATTAAATGGAATTTTAAACATGATGCACACATTCTAATGCATGACTAGCTAGGGTGTGACAACTCACCCCCACTCAAAAGAATCTCGTCCCGAGATTTGGGTTCCTCCGGGAAGAAGGCGGGATACTCGAGTCGAAGACGATCCTCCCTTTCCCAAGTTGCTTCATCCTCAGAATGGTGCGACCATTGTACTTTGAGAAACTTGATGTTATGACGTCGAGTGGTACGTTCGGCCTGATCGAGGATACGAATGGGGTACTCTCGATATGTAAGATTATCTTGGAGATCAAGCGTTTCATGGTCCACTCCACGGATAGGATCCGAGAAGCAACGCCTGAGTTGAGAAACGTGGAAGACATCGTGGACTCTGGAGAGGTGCGGAGGTAGTTCCAACTGGTAGGCAACTTCTCCTCATTTGGCGAGAATGCGAAAAGGTCCAATGTAACGAGGAGCCAATTTGCCTTTGATACCGAAACGATGGGTTCCCTTCAGAGGGGTGACCCGAAGATAAGCCTTCTCGTCAACCTCGAAAGTCATAGCCTTATGTTTTCGGTCATATTGACTCTTTTGACAAGATTGGGCTGTTTTCAACTTTTCACGAACGATACGAACTTGTTCTTCTGCTTCCTGAATCATATCCGGGCCAAAGAATTGTCTTTCCCCCGGTCTCTGACCAGTTAAGGGGTGTTCGACACCGTCGTCCATAGAGAACTTCAAAAGGGTCTTTACCCAAGCTAGATTGATAGCTGTTGTTGTAAGCGAATTCGGCAAATGGAAGGCACTTCTCCCAGTCCATTCCGAATGAGATAACAGAGGCTCGAAGCATGTCTTCTAGAATCTGGTTGACGCATTCCACTTGACCACTCGACTGAGGGTGGAAAGCGGTGCTAAAGGAGAGACGGGTTCCCATAGCATTTTGGAAACTTTCCCAAAATCGAGAGGTGAAAAGACTTCCTCGATCCGAGTTAATTTCCAAAGGAACACCATGGAGGGACACTATTCGGGAGATGTATAAGTCTGCCAGCTGACTAGCGGTTATACTCTCACGAACAGGTAAGAAATGGGCTACTTTGGAAAGACGATCGACAACGACGAAAATAGCATTATTCCCTCTCTTGGTCCTGGGAAAACCCGTAATGAAATCCATACCAATTTTATCCCATTTCCATTCAGGAATAGCTAAAGGTTGAAGGGTGCCAGCAGGCCGTTGATGCTCTGCTTTAACACGACGACAGACGTCGCAATTTGCAATATACTGAGCAATTTCTCTCTTCATCCTAGTCCACCAGAACCTCTGGCGTAGGTCCTGATACATCTTAGTACTACCGAGATGAATGGTGAGAGGAGATTCATGAGCTTCCTTAAGGATCAATCGTCTCAGGTTTCGCACCTTGGGAACCACTAGTCGATTCCCGAAGTATACGACCCCTTGACCATTAATAGAGAAGCAATTCGCAATTCCTTTCTGGATGTTTCTCTTGATGCGGGAAATTCCCGGATCTACCTTCTGTGCTTTGATAATATGATCCGTAAGGGTAGGTTTTGCCACCAAGGTGGAAAGAAAACCTTGAGGTACAATGTGAAGGTTAAGCTTCCGAAATTCCTCATGGAGAAGCGGTTGACTTTGTTGTAACATCAGGTTGTTACAATAAGATTTACGACTTAGTGCATCAGCCATGACGTTGGCTTTCCCTGGGGTGTAGGTTATTCCTAAGTCGAAGTCTGTGATCAACTCAACCCAACGTCTTTGCCTGAGATTTAGATCCGGTTGGGTGAAAATGTACTTCAGACTTTGGTGATCAGTGAATATTTCGCAACGATTACCGAGGAGGTAATGTCGCCAGGTCTTAAGTGCATAGACTACGGCTGCAAGCTCTAGATCATGAGTAGGATAATTCTCCTCATGTGGGTGTAATTGCCGTGAAGCGTAGGCAATTACGTGTCGATCTTGCATGAGAATGCAACCTAGTCCTTGTCGCGAGGCGTCGCAGTAGATAACAAAGTCCTTGGAGAAGTCTGGCGGTACCAGTACGGGAGCAGAAGTCAGGCGTCTTTTCAGTTCCTGAAAGCTGTGCTCACATTGTGGAGTCCATTCGAACTTCTTATCTTTCTTGAGGAGTTCGGTTAGAGGTTTAGCAACCTTGGAGAAGTTCTCGACAAAGCGACGACAATAGCTCGCTAAGCCCAGAAAACTCCGAACTTGCTTGACCGATTCAGGTGGAGTCCAATTAAGGACGGCTTGAACTCGCTCAGGGTTAACATCAATACCTTTACCAGATATTACATGACCCAGATAGGTCACTTCTGACAACCAGAATTCACATTTAGAAAATTTGGCATAAAGGCGATGCTCTCGAAGTTTCTTCAACACTAGCCTTAGATGTTCGGCATGTTCTTCCTCGTTCTTGGAGTAGATGAGTATATCATCGAGGTAAACCACGACGAATTTATCCAAATACTCCATGAAGATTGAGTTCATTAACCGAGAAAAGGTGGCTGGAGCGTTGGTTAAACCGAAGGACATGACGGTGTACTCGTATTGGCCATAACGAGTAACAAAGGCCGTTTTAGGAATGTCCCCGTTTCTGATTTTGATTTGATGGTAGCCCAACCTCAAATCCAGCTTGGAGAAGACTGAGGATCCAGCGAGCTGATCATATAGGTCGTTGATCTTGGGGAGCGGATATTTGTTCTTGATTGTGACCAAATTGACAGGTCGGTAATCTACAACCATCCGGTCCGTACCATCCTTCTTCTTGACGAATAGGACGGGGCAAGCCCACGGAGATGAGCTAGGTCGGATGAAACCCTTTTTCAAGGACTCATCGAGTTGTTTCTTAAGCTCGGCTAGTTCTAGTGGTGCCATCTTATAAGGTCTTCTAGCAATCGGAACGGTTCCTGGAATGAGGTCTATTACGAACTCAACATCCCTGTCAGGTGGAACACCTGGCAATTCTTCTGGGAAGACATCCGGGAAGTCACGGACTACCGGAATGTCCTCAAGGTCTGGCAAAGGGCTGGCGTTAAGAGAATATAATTGTCGCTTGGCTATTCGGGTCAAGACATTGACTATCTTCCCCGAAGGATGGGTGAGCTGAACAGTCCTAGAGAAGCAATCAATTTTGGCTTGATGAGCTGACATCCAGTCCATACCCAAAATGATATTAATATCTGAAAATTTAAGGGCTATCAAAGATGCAAGGAAAACAAGTCTGTCGACTTGGATTTCATTTCCATGGCTTACTCTAGAAGTTTGCCATTTGGATCCCGGAGTTTGAATTACCATAGAGGTTGGCATATCACCGAATGCGACGTTATGCAAACGAGCATAGTTTTCAGATATAAAAGAATGAGAGGCTCCTGTATCGAAAAGAACAGATGCCGGGTGGCAATTAACAAGAAGCGTACCGAGAACGACGTTGGGATCCTCTTGAGCTTCTTCGGCAGAGATACAGTTGACATGGCCACGTGAAGCGGTGGCCGGCTTGGCGTGGAATACTTTTCCTGTCGGCTTGCCACGGCCAACAGCTTTAGCAGACTGGTTGGGGTTGGTCTGGGGACACTCACGCATATAGTGACCAGATTCCCCACACTTGAAACAAGTCACGGAACTGGTACGTGGAGGAGCATTGTTGGTTGGACCCCCATAGGGCTTGGCCGGTGCAGACTGTTGAACAGGGCGAGGCGCCTGAAAAGATGGCCTTGGTGTGAACCTGGGTGGCAGGGCGGTGTTGGGCACCCACACGCGGCGCTTCTGAGGACCAGCACCGGATGAGGAACCCATGTCACGGCCATGCTTGCTTGTTGCGTCATAGTCAGTCTGACCAGTTTCAGCACTGATGGCTTTGTTGACAAGTTTCTGAAAAGATGTGCACTCATGCAGACGGAGGTCGCGGCGAAGCTCAGGACTAAGTCCCTTACGGAACCTTGCTTGCTTCTTGGCGTCAGTAGAAACTTCCTCGGTTGCATATCGTGCGAGGTTACCAAACTCCCTGCTGTAAGCATTCACAGAAAGTCGGCCTTGGGTGAAACTGCAAAATTCCTCACGTTTACGGTCCATGAGACCCTCCGGAATGTGATGTTCACGGAAAGCCTCACTGAATTCAGCCCAAGTAGTGACATGGCCCGCCGGGCGCATAGCTCCATAATTCTCCCACCATAGACTGGCGGGGCCTTCAAGATGATATGCAGCAAAGGTGACCTTGTCAGCCTCCACTACCAGCGCGGAACGCAGTTTGTGAGAGATACTGCGAAGCCAGTCATCAGCGTCGAGAGGCTCGACGGAGTGGTGGAACGTGGGTGGATGTAATTTGATAAAATCACTGAGTGACACCACGTTAGTCCTCTGATGGTGTGCCGTGTTCTGTTCAATATGCTCCAACAAACGGTTGGTCTCCCGTTTGTTTGTCTTAGCTTCCATCATAACCTCGGCTAGGGAAGGAGGATGAGGCAGATTTGCATCCCTGACTTCACTGCCTTCGGCCTGCTCTTGAGGAGCAGGGTTAGTGCGCGTGTTGACCATCCTAGGTAAACAAGACAATGATTTAGTCAGGATGATAAAATTCCAACATAGGATACAAAATGTAAGGAATAACTCGGAATGCAAGATGATCATCCGTATGACATGGTAGATACAGAAACTGCTTCTTTTATTCCATCGTCATACACACCATACAGGGTTTAGTACAAGACCAAACAAAGTACTATTACGGTGAAAAGAGGATTACATCTCATCGGAGGCATCCCAAGCTCCTATACATTATTTTTCTACACCTCCGGAAAGAGTACAAACTAGGTCATATGCCACGAGTCACGCGGGACGATAGACGACACAGCTAGTGCGAACTAGTGATACTACCACTAACTCAGACCGATCCGTAGTAGTCCTCGTAGAAGTCACCTCCATAGCCTGGAAGCTCAACATGATCATCCGGAAACAGACGATCTCGCGGAGCTTGTGGACCATAGGGGCTAGGATGAGGCCTTGGACCAACAGACGGTGGCCTGCGGGGACCGCGAGGTGGGGTGATGCCTCCTACATCACGCCAACCCATCACGTCTGGCAGAGCAGATCTCACAGGATAGAGATCGCGCATATCCGAATATCCAGCTTGCACTGCCGGTGCAAACCGAGTCAACGTGGCCCAATGGTCAGCACGGGTATTGAAGAGCTCTAACCTCAAGGCCCGATTTTCACGGTCCTTATCCTCGAGCATCTCAGCAGTGGTGCGAGTCCGTGAATCCTCCTGAGTGGGGTCAGCATAGATAGCCTGGAGATACCCTTGTGCTCCCGGAAGTGATCCTGGCATATACCGGAAATCAGAGTCCCGAAATAGTCCAGATCTGACTCGCATGATGGTCATCATAGAGTAGGCGGCATCCTGCACAGCCATCTCAATAGTAACCCCGAGTCCATAGGAGCAGTGAAGGGGCTCGGTGGATCCAGGATAAGATGGAAATATCCTGACAGTGCAGAGATACTAGCTTTGATTGAAGTCCCGAAATTGCTCTTCGACCGTGTACTCAGGATACCAGCGGTATCCAGCCTCAGTCATTACCCTGACCAACTTGGCAGTATGGCCGGGTACATCTAGGCATCGAGTCAGGCGAACCACTTGATTGAGGTCGCGAGTGGCCATCTGAAAGCACAATCATAATGCAAAGGCATTAGAATTTCTAGCAAAATTTCGGCAGCATAACAGCTGTAAATGCTCAAGAAGGATTTTGAGACATTTGACAAGGGATTACATACACACTCATCATCATTATATCAAAAATCTGAGACCATCCTAGCAACATAATGTGGTAGTAGAACTGAACTAGGCTTGTATCCATCAAACCTATAAGGTACTACTGATTAGTAACACGTGATCCTGATAGAGAGAATAGATCCTAATTCCTTAAACCCCCGGTGGAAGAATGGACTGACTCAGATCAGAATGTCATAAGATAAAGGAGTAAAAAGAGCCTTACGTTCCATCCCACAAACAATTCCCCTACATATAACTAAAGAATTTCTAGACTCAACATCGACCAGTTTGGCTTGGAGAACCTACAGGCAGTCCGGCTCTGATGCCAACGCTGTCAGGACCCCGACTCGATGTCACATCAATCTAGCCGGTAACACCTCATATCACTTTGCGGCCTCACGCACGGTATTCCCACGGGTGTCGCCTTACCTTTGCCCGGGACCGTTTGCGCATTTTGGCTCACGTATATGATAGTGTCGCTAGCATCCATATGATAAGGAGCCCGGGCTGACATGACTAGTCGTAAACCCAAAGTGGCATAGACTTACAGGGACAGGCATCCATGACCCAGCTTCGAACGTGTCGGTCATCAGCAAGTGGGTCCGGGCTGTAGCACTAGGCTAGCAGGACTCCGGTAAACCGGGCTGTAGCGGGCTAACAGGACTCCGGAACTCAATGCGTGACATTTCCCCGAAGGGACAGACACAGGAATGAAGAAGGACACATGCCGGCCAGCCTAAGTGTTCCAGAGCAGTAGCAAGCTACCATGGCTCAGCGGTAACACTAGGAGACATTTCCCGGTAAGAGAGGCTACTAAAGATAAACAACTAGATAGTCAGATCCCACACATACCAAGCATTTCAATCATACACACAATATGCTCGATATGTGCAAATACAACGAAGCATCACAACATGACTCTATGACACAAGTACTTTATTTAAGGCTCAGAGAGCCATACATATCATACACAAAGGTACGGGTCTCACGACCCAACATTCAAGTCATACAGTCATACAAACCAGCAGCGGAAGTAACTTGTCTGAGTACAGACAACTAGTAAAATAAAAGAGGCTTGGAAAGCCTAGCTATACTACGTGGTCCTTCACAAGCTCAGGATCACCACCTGGGCCTTTAGCCTACTCGTTGATGTCAATGTCTACATAGAACCCATCAGAAGGGGTTGCAGCGTCCTCTGTAAAAATGTAAATTATAGCAACATGAGTACAAAGGTACTCAGCAAGACTTACATCAGACCCTACATACATGCATATTATCAAGAAGGGTTGGTGGAGTTATTGCAGCAAGCCAGCTTTGACTCCTGGCTAGACTATCCTACGATACTTCAACTTGAAATGGTTTTGCGCACACGAGTCCACTACTCACCAATTCAATACACTACCGAGGATCCACCTCCGTCTTCCTACGGAAGAGCCATCCTCGGCACTCACACTTATCTTGAGGCTTTTAGTAGTTTCCATTTACTTGTCTATGAACTGTATAGGCAACCAAGTAGTCCTTTACCGCGGACGCGGCTATTCGAATAGATCATGTTAACCCTGCAGGGGTGTACTTCTTGATACACGCTTTCAGCACTTACCGTCGTTCACACGACATGTACTCGGCAACCTTCAAGCGGAAGCCCAACGTGGGTGTCGGCCACGACCTACCTAATCACCTAAGCCTCCAGTCCAGGTTTATCGCCTATCCAGGTTCCATCCGCAGGGAGTCCGGCCGAGGTTTCCCATATGGCCCCGAACGATGTGAACAGGGTTCCCGAGATACCTAACGGGTATTCGGTACACCGTGCCACGTACCTACCGCATCACAGCCCACCCCTACGGTCAGCGCTGTCCACGGCCTCCAGTAGGCTACAAACACCAGAAACTACTTGCAACTCCTGGACGGAGAACTAGGGTGAATAAGAAGCCGAGAGGGTCCATTGGTTTCGGGCCCAATGCATGGTAGTAGCTGATTCTTAAATCACACATACAGATCTCAGTGCTTAAGGTCGGCTTCAATGAAACAACCCACCATGTACTCCTACATGGCCTCTCATCGATACCTTTACCAAATCGTGTTCACCACACCACTCTCATTACCGACATAATCATTTCACTCTAGCCCATCACCTAGATGAACCAGACCTGACAAGACTCTAAGCATAGCAGGCATAGCAAGGTAGGAACAACACATACATATGGCTCAACCAACTCCTACACATGCTAGTGGGTTTCATCTAGTTACTGTGGCAATGACAGGTCATGCAGAGGAAATGGGTTCAACTACCGTAGCACACAGCAGTTTGAAACGCGTTGTCTTAATGCAGTAAAAGAGAGCAGAAGCAAGAACATGGGATTGTATCGATATGATCAATGGTTGGTTGCTTGCCTGATGGTTCGATGCACTGATACGGTTCTTCGTTAGGGTAATCACGGCACTCCTCGGAGGCAGAACCTGTCGCAAAGGACACCGATACACAACCATCACCAAACAATGTGCAACAATATGATGCATGCATGAAACATGGCAATATGAGTGTGTTGGGCTAATGCAACTAAAACCAGAAGGGTTTGAACAAATTTGAATCAAAGATTCAAATTTCAAACTCAAACATGGCCTTTTAAAGTGCTTTTCCTTGTTCTGCTTAAAACATCAATTTAACTTGTTTGATCATGCATGAAAATAGTACAGATGGATAGATTGGATTTTTCTGATCATTTTTCATATATAATTTGTCCAATTTGGAGTTACAGAATAAAAGTTATGAATTTTTGAAGTTTAAATAATATTCTGGAATTTCCTGATTTAAATTAAATCCAGAAATATAAATATTGCGCCAGCATGACGTCAGCATGATGTCAGTGGTCAACTGCGGCTGGCTGGGGTCAAACCTGACGTGTGGGGTCCACACGTCAGTGACAGGGGGGTTAAACAGGGTTAGTTTAATCCTAATTAGGAATTAGTGGCGCTGGGGCCCACTGGTCAGTGTCAGGGGGTTAACTAACAGTGATTAGCACTAATCTGACCACCTGGCCGATGGGGCCCACGCGTCATTGACCCTGGGGGGTCAAACCCCAGGTCGGACAAGTCAAACCCACCGGCGACATGAAGCCGGCGAGGCCCGAGACGGCGGCGCGATACGGAAACGTGCTACCGGGCACGGGCGAGGCCGTGCTTGGGCTCGTTGGAGAGCCCTTGCTCCCGCGCGTCGAACGGTGGTGGTGGCCGTGCCTGAGGTGGCCGGTACCGACGACGGCGAGCTCGTGAGCGGCGGCCGGAGTTCGGCCAATGGCGGGTTAGGCGATGCAGGGCGCTAGGGGAGGCGTTGGTGCGTGCTACGTGCTCCTGGTGAGGTGTGGAGCACGATGGTGTGCTCGGCTTCGAGCTACAACGGCTCCAGCCACGGCGGCGACGAGGCACGGCGGCGGCGAGCTTCGGAGCTCAAGGGGGCGGCAACTACAGGAAGCTAGGGACGACGGGGCAAGGGGGAATCGGGTCAGTTGCTCACCGCGGAGCTGCAGGGATGGTTAGCGGGCTCGGGGACGTCCGGTAGCTTTCGATTCGACGGCGACGATCTCCGATGGCCGAGGAGGGGAACGGCGACGTGGGCGGCGATGCAGGGCTTCCCGAGGGGCTTGGCTTGGTGGGGAGGAAGAGGGGGTCGCGGCGGAGCTCCTGAGCTCAGCGGAGGGGCGAGGGGTGGCCGGTGACGGCTGCTATGGCGAACGGCGGCGATGGTGGTGTTCGGCCGTGAGAGAGAGAGCGAGGGAGAGGAGGGGAAGAACCGAGGGAGAGTGAGAGAGAGCAGGGGGGAGGGCGTGGCGTCGTCCGGGGCATCGAGACGAGGAGGGGAGGGGCAGGCAGGCAGGCGAGCAGGTGGCGTGGCGCGGTGGCGCGCGCGCGCGCCGGCCACACTCCCCTCCCTCTGTCGAGGATGAAGACGACAGAGGAGGGAGGCGGGCTGGGCCGCCTGCTGGCTGGGCCGGTCAGCTGGCTGGGCTGCACAGGGAGGAGCCCAGGTAAGCTCCTCCTTTTATTTATTTTTGTTTTCTAATTTCTGACATTTGTTTTGATTTAAATAAAATATTAAATCATTTATTTACCTTATGCCAATTTTTGCAGGAGCTAGATATATTATTCCAGAGCTCCCCAACATGTGGCATAATTTTTGGACATATATTAATATATATAACTAATATATATCCAATGCAAATATTTATGCATTAATTCCAAATGCCCAAAATAAATACCTATGAGCTCTTAAAAATATTGGTTTGATTTTTATCTCTGTCCAATATTTTCAGAGAGCAACATGAGCATTTTCTTGGACCCTTTTGGAGAGATTTTTATTTGGGTCATTTTTCAAAATGATTCTGAGGGTTCCACAAATCCCCATTTCAAATTAAATGGAATTTTAAACATGATGCACACATTCTAATGCATGACTAGCTAGGGTGTGACATGCAGCGCCCCGCGGCAAGGCTTGCCGGGTGACCGCCAAGGTCCTCTGTGGTTCCTTTGGAGCCATTCAAGAACAAAGTATTTAAACCAAGGAGACAAGACTCTGGCAAGAGGTGCTTACCGGGAAGGCCAACTAAGGCATCGCAAGGAACTTGCCGCGACGCACCACGCGTCCCAGCAAGGCCCGGTGAGCGACAAGCTTCCGGGCGCGACAAGACAATGACCGCGGCCAGGCGCTTGCCGCGGCAGGCTACCACTCTGTACCCGTGCTCCAGCACATCCACCAACGTGTCGCCCTTGGGGCCTTTCCAGGCGCGCGTGGCAAGAGGCTGTGCAGCCAGCGGTGCGAGGTGGCAAGCGACGCTGACAAGACTGCCATCGTGGCGAGCGGTGGCGTCCTTGACGGTTCCTTTTTGCACTATTTGGGCGACGCAGACGGGCATTTAATGCCTTTGTCCCCTGCCGTCAGGGTTAGGTAGGATACACTGTACAGGTGGTTGTACCAACCGCAATTCCTTTTCCATTTTTGCCCTTGTCTACGTTGCCACCTGTCGGAGAACCCTTGAGCATATAAAAGGAGGCCCATGCGCAACGTAGGGGGGGTTCGAAGCCAGAAAACACTCACGCTCGGTCTCGTTAGCAACTCGTGTGTACTGTAGCACTCAGCGCTCCCAAGCAAGAACTCAATACAATCAGACAAGCAGTAGTAGGAGTATTATCTCTTCGGAGAGCTCCGAAGCTGAGTAAACTGCTCGTGTGTTTCGCCTCGATCCGCTCTTCGTACGATCTCCGCCCCCCCCGCCGAACCGAAAGGGGCTCGGTCCGCCGGTCCCCATAGGTGTTCGTGGATCAGCCTCCCCGACATATTTGGTGCGCCAGGTAGGGGGTGTCCAGGTTGTGTGAACCTGATCCGGCATTCACACGAGCTAGATCTTCATCTTCTTCATCGACATGCCACCGAAGAAGAAGACTTCGGCGGCAGCTGTTCCGTCCACGTCGATCCCACCACCACCGGAGCGAAAGAGTGGTGGGGTAGACGCCGGCGGAAGAACGGGCGTCGTCGAGGGAGCTCACGGTGCTGCCAGGTCCAAGGACAAGGCTGCGCAGACCTCGGCATCCGTACATGCACCGCGCCCGTCTCAGGAGGCGCAGGATCAACAGCGTCATGGTATTCGCAGTGCCATACGTTTGTTGGACCAAGATCGAGCTGGTGGATCTTGGGGTGCTCAAGACCAGCATGCATGCCAACGTGCTGGCACGAGTGAGACACGGTCGCCTGGACGGGATACTGCTCCTTCTAACATAGAGCATATCCCGCTCCTCGCACCGTTCACCACTGCCACTCACCACTCCAGCAGAAGCTTTGGCGCGAGCTCAACTGCTCCTAGATTACCCTCCAACAGAAGACAAGATCGATCAATGGAGGGCCACCATTCAGAGTCTCATCGGATTCGCCAACGGCGACACTCCGCGGCAGCCGAGTGCGTCGCTGCCGCGGCAGGACTGCCAGGCACGAGCCGGTGGCGACGAAACCGGTGGGAGTCCAACCACCATGCACTCTCGACCCCGAAGGCCAAGATCGCCGACTCGCCGGATCCACCTCGACAGCGACTCCACCGCATCATCAGATCCACGAGCTCGTCGCGATCAGCGCCAAGTTCTTCACGAACGACAGCAAGAAGACGCTCGTACTCGCATCGAGCGTCGAAGAGAAGCGCGGCGTCAATCCGACCAGCGCGCTGGGCCCTCTATCGACATGCATGCGCCAGGGGAACCAGGCAACTTGCCGTACACAGTAGGATGCCCTGCGTTCACTCGTGAGCTGCGGCAAGTCCAGTGGCCCAGTACGAAGAATTTCAAGCCAGACGTACCAGAGAAGTACGATGGCAAATCACATCCGTCGGAGTTCCTCAGCATCTACACCATCGCGGTGCAAGCTGCCGGGGGACGGGACGACAAGATCCTTGCCAACTACTTCCCACTGGTGCTCAAGCCCAATGTCAGATCCTGGCTCATGCACTTGCCGGACAAGTCCATATCCTCTTGGGCAGACCTATGGCATCAGTTTGTTGGCGCCTTTACAGGCGGCCACAAACCTCATGGCCAAGAGAGCGACCTTCATCTGCTCGCCCAGAAGGAAGGAGAGCCCCTGCACAAATACATTCAGAGATTCAGCCGTGTATAGCACAACATCCCAGATGTCCACCCTGCCGCGGTAATCAGTGCGTTCCATCAGAATGTGCAAAACCGCAGGATGCGGGAGGAGATGGCGATGTGCAAGATCAGAGACGTCATTGAGCTATATGCCCTGGCCGACAAGTGTGCACGTGCTGAGGAAGGGAGGAAACTCCCCGGAGAAAATACAGAAGCAGGAGGATCTGATAGTGAGGAGACTGCCCCGACAAGGAAAAACCGGCGGCGGAACAACAGGAAAAAGAAAGGCAAAGATGTGCTAGTCATTGAGCAGTCCGGCAACAGAGGTGGCGCCAAGGAAGCCAAAGTTGGTAGCTCCGGCAAGAAGATTGCCGCAGGCACCAACTACCAGGCTATGGCAGTCGCCGACAAGCAGGACGGCACCAACAAGCAGTACTGCAAGATCCACTGCACCAAGGGCATGACCTCCAGAGTTGCAAGAAGGTCGAACAGCTTGTCGAGCAGCAAAAAGCTGAATACGAGCGACGCGACAAGGAGAAAGCCCAGGAAGGTGCTGGAGGAGCCAGCAAGAAACACCCCGGCCGAGGAGGGCGCCGCGGCAAGGCCAAGCAGCGGCAAGGAGACAGACCTCCCCACGGCCGCGACAAGGATGAAGATGACGACGACGATGAAGATATGGATGATGACGAGACCGATGAGCAGGAGTTCCAGAAAGCCACAGAGGTCCTATGCGTTGACGGAGGTGCTTCTCTACATACGTCACACCGCCAGCTCAAGCAGTGGGTGCGGGAAGTTAATGCGGCAGAACCACCCGTCGAGTCACGCAGGCCTCTGAAATGGTCCAGAACGCCTATCATCTTTGATATTGAGGACCACCCTGATCGCATAACTGTGGTCGGGTGCTTGCCGATGTTGGTTTCACCAACTATCCGCAACCTCAAGGTGACTAAGATGCTAGTTGACGGTGGGGCCGGCTTGAACCTGATCTCCTCCGCGGTACTCCGGAAACTCCAGATCCCTGATGGCGAGCTCGAAGAGACCGGCACGTTCCAAGGAATCAATCCGGGAAGGAGCAAGCCGAAGGGAAAGATTACGCTGCCGGTGACGTTTGGTAGTGAGTTGAACTTCAGGACTGAGAGGGTCACTTTTGACGTTGCTGACTTTCCATTGCCTTACAATGGGATACTCGGCCGTCCAGCACTCGCCAAATTCATGGCAGCCTCTCACTATGCATACAACATGCTGAAGATGCCAGGCCCGATAAGTGTCATCTCTGTCCCTGGCGACAAGAAGGATGCTCTTATCTGCGCTGACAAGATCTACCGGGAAGCAGCAGACGCAACAGATCGCGATTCACTTGCCGTTGAAGCTCCCGGGGCGAAGAAGAAAACCAAGTCCGGCAAGAGTTCTGATGCCCACTCCGGCAAGCGCACCTCTTCGGAGTGTTGCGCTACCGTCGAGGACACACCATCGAGCTCCACCGGCAAGTGTAAGAAAACAATGGTAGCTCCACCTGAGACCAAGAAGGTGTCCGCAAAGGAGGATGGCACTGGTGGTACCTTCACCATCGGTGCCACTCTCGACCCTAAATAGGAAAGCGCGCTCGTTGCTTTCCTGCGGGCGAACGTCGACGTATTTGCATGGCAACCGTCTGACATCCCCGGTGTTCCCAGGAAAGTAATCGAGCACCATCTTGCCGTCTATCCTCATGCGCGGCCCGTCAAGCAGAAAGTCAGGAAACAAGCAGTGGATCGCCAAGAATTCATCGCAGAAGAAATCAAGAAATTGGAAGCGGCAGGCCTCGTCAGAGGAGTGCTCCATCCTACGTGGTTGGCCAATCCTGTAGTCGTGCGCAAGGCAAACGGGAAATGGAGGCTTTGTATCGACTTTACCGATGTCAATAAAGCTTGTCCCAAAGACCCATTTCCCTTGCCGCGCATCGACCAGATTGTTCACTCCATGGCCGGATGTGACTTGCTTTCATTTCTTGATGCATACTCAGGATACCATCAGATCTTCATGGCAGAAGAGGATGAGGAGAAGACCGCATTCATCACCCCATGTGGCACTTACTGTTTCGTACGGATGCCTTTCGGTTTAAAGAATGCTGGTTCAACATTTGCAAGGGTAGTACATGACGCTTTTGAGCCGCAAATACACAGAAATGTGGAAGCCTACATGGATGACATAGTGGTCAAGAGCAAGGACAAGGCGACTCTGATCCAAGATTTAGACAAAACCTTTGCAAATCTGCGCAAGATCAACCTCAAGCTTAACCCCGAGAAGTGCGTGTTTGGAGTCCCCTCCGGCAAGCTTCTCTGGTTCTTCGTGTCTCAGCAGGGAATTGAAGCCAATCCCGACAAGATCAAGGCCATTGAGCAGATTGAAGCTCCAAAGCGCGTCAAGGATGTACGAAGACTTGCCGGTTGCATAGCTGCTCTCAGCAGGTTTATCTCTAGGTCAGCTGAGCGCGCCCTACCATTTTTCAAAATATTGAAAAATGCGGGTCCAATGAAATGGACTCCGGAAGCGGAGGCTACGCTGTAGGACTTAAAGAGATACCTGTCCTCCACTCCAACACTTGTCGCACCTAAGCCACAAGAGAAGTTGCTGCTGTATATAGCGGCAACCAATCAAGTGGTTAGTGTTGCGTTAGTAGCGGAGAGGGAGGCGGATGATGAGCCAGCAAACACGGCAGATGCATCTAGCGACAAGCAAGGGACTTCACCGACAAGCTCTGGTCCCGACAAAGATGGATCTGCGCAGGCGCACGAGAAGATGCAGAAAAGAATGGTGCAGCGCCCAGTTTACTTTGTCAGTTCCCTTCTGCAGGGGGCTAGGTCAAGGTACTCTGGTGTGCAGAAATTGCTTTTCGGCCTTCTCATGGCCTCAAGAAAGCTGCGCCATTACTTCCAAGCACATGAGATCACAGTCGTCACTCGTTTTCCCCTGAAGAGGATACTGCAAAATCCAGAAGCAACAGGCAGGATTGTCGAGTGGGCACTAGAATTGTCAAGCTTTGGCCTCAAGTTTGAGAGCACTTCAACTATCCGAAGGAGAGCATTGGCAGAGTTCATAGCAGAGTGGACGCCAACACAAGATGAAGAAATTCCAGAAACGAGCATCCCCGTCAAGGAAGCAAGCAAGGAGTGGCTGATGTACTTTGATGGTGCCTTCTCGCTGCAAGGCGCCGGTGCGGGCGTGCTACTTGTTGCACCCACCAGAGAGCACCTCAAGTACGTAGTCCAGATGCACTTTCCCAAGGAGCAAGCAACGAACAATACCGTAGAGTTTGAAGGATTGCTTGCCGGTCTCAGGATCGCAGCAGACCTTGGGATCAACAAGCTCATTGTCAGGAGTGACTCACAGCTTGTCGTCCGCCAAGTGACCAAGAATTATCAGAGTCTGTTGATGGAAGCCTACGTTGATGAAGTGAGAAAGCTAGAAGAGCAGTTTGACGGCCTACAGATGGAACATGTTCCAAGAGCTCAGAACGACATTGCCGATGGCCTGTCAAAGTGCGCCGCACTGAAGTTACCTGTGGAACCAGGGATCTTTGTGCTCAAGCTGACTCAACCGTCTGTAACGCCATCAACTGGACAGAGCAAGAAGAGGAAGTTGATTTCTGGTGACTATTTTCCGGCAGAGCTCCCTGAAGCCGCCGCCAAGAAGGTCGTCAAAATCAACACCAAGAGTGCTGAGGAGCAGTCTGCTCCGGCAAGCACTAGGATTTGTTCCGTTGAAGCAGACACTCCCGACAAGTTTTGCTCCGGCAAGCTTGCCGGGGAACATCAAGCTCCGGCTGAGCCGTAGGTTCTCACCGTAGAAGCAGATGTTCCCGCAGCAACAGATGTACCTTTAGTCCTTGTTGTCGAGCCGCAAGCACCAGCATGGGCACAGCAGATTGTCCTTTTCCTTCAGACAGGAGAACTTCCCGGAGAGCAAGAAGAAGCGGAAAGAGTAGCCCGGCAGTCAAGGATGTACCAGTTTGTCGACGACACACTGTACAGAAGAAGACTCAACGCCGTGAAATTGAAGTGTATTCACCGGGAAGACGGACAAAAGCTGTTGGCAGAGATACATGGAGGCATATGTGGTCACCACATTGGCGCAAGAGCACTTGCCGGCAAAGCGTTCTGGCAAGGTTTCTTTTGGCCGATAGCCCTCCAGGATGCAACTGCAAAAGTAACCAAGTGTGAAGCGTGCCAGTTCCATTCCATGAAGATACACCAGCCAGCTCAAGCTCTCCAGACGATCCCTTTATCCTGGCCATTTTCGGTCTGGGGGCTCGATATCCTCGACCCTTTTCCCCGAGCTGTCGGGGGCTTTGAGTACTTGTACGTTGCAATCGACAAGTTCACAAAGTGGCCGGAAGTGGAACCAGTGAGGAAGGTGACAGCACAGTCAGCAGTCAAGTTCTTCAGGTCGATTGTTTGCCGTTTCGGGATCCCTAACAGGATCATCACCGACAACGGCACACAATTCACGAGCCGCACCTTCATGCAGTACGTCCAAGATCTTGGCGCCAAGGTCTGCTTCGCTTCTGTTGCTCATCCGAGAAGCAACGGTCAAGCGGAGAGGGCAAATACTAAAGTGCTGCGCGGGCTCAAGACCAGGACTTTCGACAGGCTGCGCAAGTGCGGAAGGAACTGGATTGAGGAGTTGCCGGTGGTTCTTTGGTCGATCAGGACGACGCCAAATCGAGCCACTGGCCAAACACCTTTCGCTCTAGTCTATGGAGCAGAGGCAGTTCTCCCCACGGAACTCGTATACGGATCACCTCGAGTGCTCGCTGATGATGAGCTTGAGCAAGAACAGCTGCGACAAGATGACGCGCTGCTCCTTGAGGAGGACCGTCTTTAGGCTGCTGTATGAGGTGCTCGATACCAGCAAGCTTTGTGCCACTACCATAGCCGCAAAGATAATGCCAGAAGTTTCGAGGAAGGCGACCTTGTTCTTCGGCGCGTTTAGTCCGCCAAGAATTCCAACAGGTTGATGCCGAAATGGGAAGGCCCTTACCGAGTGAAACGAGTCACTAGGCCTGGCGCTGTCTGCCTTGAGACCGAAGATGGCATTCTGGTGAGCAACTCCTAGAACATTGAGCATCTTCGTAAGTTTTACCCGGAGGGCGCGGTTGCCAGAATATTTTCCGGCAACCACCTTTTGTACAAGTCTTGCCGATGTTGCATGTAATCCTTTATACAAAGCCGGGCGCAGACCCCGTGCATAAGTAAAGCTCATGTGCTCCGCACATCTTGTCAATATCATGCTGTCTACTTTATCTTTGCATGCGTTATCTGACACTTTGTGCAGCGCCTACCCCCGATAAGCAATAACGAGCCGTAAGGCTCCATATCTTTATTTTCTCTTCTTTCTTTTTCTCAAAAAGGAAAGGAAGGTTCCCTCTCCCACAAGTTTGCCGGGGGGAAAGGAGAGGATAATGGTGTGGACCATGCATCGTTCAAGGAAGCTTCGCCTTACCGGAAAGCAAACGACAGAAAAGCTAAGTTGCCAAAGTTTGAGCAATCAGTTTTAAATTTTTAAGTTATCTTCCTCGAACGACCGTACTTTTTATGGAATACCTGTGCGCGGAGGAACCAACTCGTAGCTAGTTGCGCCCTTACTTTGTTTCGAGTCCGCTCAACAACTTAAGTGAGATGCGACTAGTTGCGACAAGGTTTCTTGTCGGTAGCGGCACCGCCAGCAGGCTGCTGATGTCCCGCACTCAGCGCTCGCGGCTAAGGTGCCTGCGCCGACAAGTTCCCTAAAAGCGTACGGCAAAAACATACAAAGGAAGGAATCAAGTAAAGGAAATAACACAGCAATCTCTACCCAAAATAAAGTTATATTACAAGATAGCTTGTCGCAGCTCTAACAGATTGTTCTTATAACATGACTAGCAGCGACAAGAAAAAGAGAAAACGGGCGGCCTAATCTACGCGATCGCCCTCAACCCTCTTGATCTCGCTCACCTTATCCACAATGGGTGCGACAAGGGCCTTGAGCGCTTCCAGATCAGCATCCGGCGGCAGGGACCTGAGGACATTGGTGAGGTTGAGGCCTGGGTTGCGGAAGGCCTCCTTCACTAGCACCTTTTGAAGAACTCCCGAGCAGATCTTGCGCGACTCGTCGGCCACCTGCTTTGGGATCTTCTCCCGGAGTCGCTGGAGGGTCGTTGCCACGCCTTTGAAGAACAAGCTGAGCTTGGCGCTGGGTTGGAGGTGCTCGTCGGAAGAATACCCGAGGTCCTCCATCCCCAGTTGCGCCAGCTCCACGTCGATGGCGGCGGCAACATTCACCAGACCCTCGGTCCAGTGCTCCACAGTCTCCCTAAAAGCATTCTGGGCGGCGGCAGCACTCGCCAGCAGCGCCTCGTCGGCCTTGATCTTCTCCTTTAAGGCCACCTCCTGCTCCCTGGCGCCGTCCAGCATCTCGGTCAAAGTAGCCAGCTTCAACTCAAGATCTGCGTTGGAATCCTTGGCGGTGCTAAGCTCCTTGCTCCTCTCAGCGAGACGACCCTGCAGCTCGCCATGAGCGGCGGCGTCTTTCTCGCGCTCACGCTTGAGCGCGGCAAGCTCCTCGCCGCTCGCCTTGAGACCGGCCTCCAGCTGCGCCATCTTCGTCTCCAGTTCTTTCTCGGGAGCTGCGGCAGCATCCTTTGCTTCCTTGAGATCCCCGCCAATTGCTTGCTCGCGCGCGGCAATCTCCTCCTCGTGGCTGTCAAGATTGACCTTGCGCTGCGCCAACTCACCTTCCTGCGCAGACAGCTTCTCGGCAGCAAGCCGATGTTGCTCTTCAACTTCAGCCTTCACGAGGAGGAAAGCTTTCCGCTCCTCGGCAACCTGCTCCCGCTCCTCTGCCAAGGATCGGAGAGTTTCCTGCCTGAGACCCCGGAGCTCCTCAGCGCGCTTCTCAATGTCCACTCCCGACCTCGCGACAAGCGCTTCTCGGGATTCCAGCTTGGCTTGTCGGGCGCGGTAAAGCAACAACAGCTTCCGCAGCAGCCGCTCCTCCTCAGGCTCGTCGCTGCTGCTGTTTGGCGCGTCGACCAGCGTCAGCCCAGCGGAGGCGAGCACCTCTCCATCCAAGGCTTCTCCTTCGACCGGCGCCCTGGAGCTTGACGCCCAGGGGAGCTTGATGAAGATGCCGTCGCCGTCCTTCAAATAGGCGCCGGGCTGGGGCTCTTCGGAGCCTGGCGCTGCAGCAGCGGCGGAGGGATCGGCAGTCGGTGCCGCGCCTGGCGCTCCTGCGGCCTCGGGGCCGTCAGTGCGATCGCCAGATCCCTCGCCAGCTTCTGCGGCAGCAGCTTTGGCGGCCTCTTTGCCGGAGGGCTCATCAGCGCCAGCTTCTCCTTCGGTGGCAACGATGTCGTCGGTATTGCTGCGCGCGTTTTCCTCGCCGGCGACCTCGGTTTCCATCGGCTCCGTGGCAGATGGATCTGACGAACGAAGAAAGAAGAAAAGTCAAGCAAATATCCAAAAAGAAAATCAGAAGAAGAAGAACCCAACGGAAGTTTTAAAGCAAGAGGATTACCTGTACTAGGATCTGCAGTCGTGGTCTCAACCACCGGAGGGTCGCTGGTACTGTCCCTTGCCGGAGAATTGTCCCTTGCCGGAGAATTCTCCCTTTCCGGAGAACGCTCCCTTGCCGGGGAATCCTCCCTTGGCGGTGTAGTCGAAGCAGATGGCATTTCGGGAGCGGCTTCTGGGCCCTCCTGGTGGTGCTGCTCTGCTCCTACACAAACCAACAGTCAGATATCAGCGAAGAAAGAGCACCCATGAGCGCCTTTACAGCAAGAAGTAAACCATATACTTACGCTGGGGGCTGCGCTGGGGGCTGCTTTGAGGAATGCTTGCCGGGTCCGGCAAGGTGGTTTCGGACATATCCCCTGCCGTCGCAATGGGATCATCCTCGATGACAATCACCGGGGCCTTGGCTCTCTTCGCCGCTCTCTGGGCCAGCGTCCTGAAAAGGAATAGGTTCAGAGTAAAGCAAATCAGATACAAGACAAAGCAACAAAATTGAAGAGTTACAAGTACAGCAAAGAATCTTACTCTTCTTCTTCCTCGTCGGAGCTGAGTGCGGAGAGATCAAAGTATGGCTCGCCTCCGGTGCGACGAGGCGGAGGAGTAGGTTCCCTTGCCCGCTTGGCAGGGGCAGTAGCGGTGGACCGGGAAGACCCCGCCCAAGTTGCCGCAGCGGCGTGAGGTGCTCCCGCGGCAACGGTGCTTGCAGCGGTAGAGCGTGTCACGCGGCACGGCGGCTGTTGACTCGTTTGCCGCCCCGCTACGTCCACGGCCTTGCGGAGGCGCCTTCTTGGTGGAGCTGGGGGCTCCGCTTGCGGCAAGCTATCTGAAGGTTCGGGCCCGACAAGCTCTCCCTCGCCGGGCTCGCTCGACTCGGCTTCAGGCCCGACAAGCTCTTCCTCGCCGGCGAACTCCTCTCGCTCGACAAGGCTTGCCGCCTCTGCTGCCTCTGCCTCCTCCACGGTGAACATGAACTTGCCCGCGGCAGCTGCTGCCGCCGCCTCTTCCAGCCTAGTGGCGATGTGCTGCATCTCCGCATCGGTGGTGTCGCGAGTAAGGCTCTTCTATTCATCAGTGCGGACCGGCACTTCTACCAACCCGTCAAAGAAATCCCGCACGACATCGTCTCCAGTCTCTTGCCAAGTTGGGACGATTCCGTGCGAATCGCACAGCGGCATCATTGCGCGGATGCGGTCGAGCGAGGAGTTGTTGCACAACGGAACGACACCCCTCGGCAACATGAATGGATGTTGAGGATCACGCTTGAACAGTTCCAGGAGCATCGCGTCCAGCTCCAGGACAGTGAAGTTCAAGTTGAGGCCCGGGCGCAGCCTCATGATATCCGCCGAGTTCTGGAACTCCCAGGCGGGTCTCCTCCTCTCCTGCAGGGGGGCGATGCGGCGGCGAAGAAAATCTGCGCCAATGGCGCCTATAGTGAGCCCGGCAAGCCTGAGGCGAAGGATCCGGGTGACGGCAATCTTCAGCCTATCGTCTTCTGGGGCCACGTTGCTCCAATCGTTGCCGCGCGCTATTGGGGCTTCTCGCAGGGTGGTAAATGGCTGCGGGTTCTCCTTGACAATCCAGCACCACTCTGCTCTCCATTCCTCCCACTTGCTGCGGAGCTCTCCCTCCAGATAAGCTTCCTTCTTGCCGACTCTCGAGATCCAGGCGATTCCGCCGGATAAAGGCTCTCCTCTCTCGACTCGGGGCATAAAGAAGTGGCAAAAAAGAGCTACGTTTGGATGGACTCCGACAAAGTTTTCGCAGAGATGTGCGAAAACTGCCATGGTCAGAACGGCGTTGGGGGTGAAGTCAAGGAGGCGAATCCCGTAGGTGTTCATGATGTCACAGAAAAATTCAGAGAAGGGCGGGCAGAGCCTGCAGTAGAAGAACAGCGCAAAGAAGGGGTATCCGTTCGGAGCCAGTTCCGAAGCGGCAGCCGGGAGTACCTTCGTGCGCGGATGCGCTCGCGTCTCCGTCGACCAGAAGAGGTAGTAGTACTCCCTCAGCTCCTTCGCGACAAGCTGAGGGGGGAAGATGGCCCGCTCCTTTCGCAGCGCCGCGAGCCGCTGCGCCTCGACCGATTTCACGCCCTTCCCCTTGTCGGCTTTCGGAGCCATGACGGAGGTGGTGGGGGAGATCGACAGCGTTGGTGGTGCTGGTGGCAATGGGCGGCGGCGCGCTGCTCTCTTTCGGCTTTGAGAAGAAGGGGGGGGGCGGCGGAGATTTCCGAGATTGGAATAGCAACCGGCGAGATGGGCAAACTGCCCATGTTTCCCCTGCTTATAAAGAGGGAGGGGGCGGACATTCCGCCTTTCTGAATAAAGAAACCACCCACGATCTCCCCCATGACGCCGCATTCAACGCGTGCCGTTCGGGGAGAGCGTGGTGGATACGGAGTAAGATACGGCGTAACCCAGGCCGCGCGTGCCCGTGCCCTGTTTTGGGCCTGGCCCAACAGCGCTCGGCACCGTGTGTGGCCCAGGCCCGGGGGCTCCTGTCGGTGTACTAGAGTAGGGGTACCCTAGTATCCCGAACTTGTGCATGGGCAGTGGCTGCGCCCCGCGGCAAGGCTTGCCGGGTGACCGCCAAGGTCCTCCGTGGTTCCTTTGGAGCCATTCAAGAACAAAGTATTTAAACCAAGGAGACAAGACACCGGCAAGAGGTGCTTGCCGGGAAGGCCAACCAAGGCATCACAAGGAATTTGCCGCGACGCACCACGCGTCCCGGCAAGGCCCGGTGAGCGACAAGTTTCCGGGCGTGACAAGACAACAACCGCGGTAAGGCGCTTGCGGCGGCAGGCTACCACTCTGTACCCGTGCTCCAGCACATCCACCAACGTGTCGCCCTTGGGGCCTTTCCAGGCGCGCGTGGCAAGAGGCTGTGCAGCCAGCGGTGCGAGGTGGCAAGCGACGCTGACAAGACTGCCATCGTGGCGAGCGGTGGCGTCCCTGACGGTCCCTTTTTGCACTGTTTGGGCGACGCAGACGGGCATTTAATGCCTTTGTCCCCTGCCGTCAGGGTTAGGTAGGATACACTATACAGGTGGTTGTACCAACCGCAATTCCTTTTCCATTTTTTCCCTTGTCTACGTTGCCACCTGTCGGAGACCCCTTGAGCATATAAAAGGAGGCCCATGCACAACGTAGGGGGGGTTCGAAGCCAGAAAACACTCACGCTCGGTCTCGTTAGCAGCTCGTGTGTACTGTAGCACTCAGCGCTCCCGAGCAAGAACTCAATACAATCAGACAAGTAGCAGTAGGAGTATTATCTCTCCGGAGAGGTCCGAAGCTGGGTAAACTACTCGTGTGTTTCACCTCGATCCGCTCTTCGTACGATCTCCGCCCCCCCCCCTCGCCAAACCAAAAGGGGCTCGGTCCTCCGGTCCCCATAGGTGTTCGTGGATCAGCCTCCCCGACACACTGTGAGGTCAATGTCTTCTAACCGATTTATCTTCAAAATCTTCTCAGAATGCATATGACCTCTTCCCCTTCCCTCGCATCTGTAATGCTGTCACAGGTATATGTCCATGGGAGAATCCCTTAGTTCTCATAGTCTGCATTCATTTGCAGAATTCTTACAACATCATATTGAATCTCTTGAAGCCAGTTCTTGTTTGACAAGTCAATGGAAGCCTTTCACTGTTCTGAAGACTATCCGTCTGAATCCAATGGCCACTGAAAAATTTGCAAGGAAAGGCGGCAGACAACGCCATGGCAATACTGCACTGGACCTGCCCCTAGATCTACATGAGCTTTGCAAATCTGATCCTGAAGAGAGCTATACTAAACGCAAGAACATAATCCAATGGATTCGAAGATATTGGGCTGAGCAGTGGTTCGAATACAACTTCATCACACCCAAATATTGTTGGGGAACGTAGAAGAAATTCAAAATTTTCTTACGCGTCACCAAGATCTATCTATGGAGAAACCAGCTACGAGTAGAAGGAGAGTGCATCTACATACCCTTGTAGATCTCTAAGCGGAAGCGTTCAAGTGAACGGGGTTGATGGAGTCGTACTCGTCGTGATTCAAATCACCGATGATCAAGTGCCGAACGCACGGCACCTCCGCGTTCAACACACGTACAGCCCGGTGACGTCTCCCACGCCTTGATCCAGCAAGGAGAGAGGGAGAGGTTGAGGAAGACTCCACCCAACAGCAGCACAACGGCGTGGTGGTGATGGAGGAGCGTGGCAATCCAGCAGGGCTTCGCCAAGCACCACGGGAGAGGAGGACGACTTGGGAGAGGGGGAGGGCTGCGCCAGAACTTCGTCTAAAGCTCCCATGCGCCTCCCCACTATATATAGGGGTGGAGGGGCTGGTTTATAGCCCTCCAAGTCCATTGGGGTGTTGGCCAAGGTGGGAGGAAAGAAATCCCATTATTTCCTTCCCCACCGATTGTTATCCCCCCTTTTTAGGGATCTTGATCTTATCCCTTCGGGATATGATCTTATTCCTTCTAAGGGGGGGTCTTGGTGCACCTTGACCAGGGGTGTGGGGCCTTGCCCCCACTACCCACGTCCATGTGGGCCCCCCCATGCAGGTGAGCCCCACTCCGGAACCTTCTAGAACCTTCCCGGTACAATACCGAAAAATCCCGAACATTTTCCGGTGGCCAAAATAGGACTTCCCATATATAAATCTTTACCTCCGGACCATTCCGGAACTCCTCGTGACGTCCGGGATCTCATCCGGGACTCCAAACAACATTCGGTAACCACATACAAACTTCCTTTATAACCCTAGCGTCATCGAACCTTAAGTGTGTAGACCCTACGGGTTCGGGAGACATGTAGACATGACCGAGACGTTCTCCGGTCAATAACCAATAGCGGGATCTAGATACCCATGATGGCTCCCACATGTTCCACGATGATCTCATCGGATGAACCACGATGTCAAGGACTTAATCAATCCCGTATTCAATTCCCTTTGTCTATCGGTATGTTACTTGCCCGAGATTCGATCGTCGGTATCCAATACCTTGTTCAATCTCATTACCGGCAAGTCACTTTACTCGTTCCGTAACACATCATCCCGTGATCAACTCCTTGGTCACATTGCGCATATGATGATGTCCTACCGAGTGGGCCCCAGAGATACCTCTCCGTTTACACGGAGTGACAAATCCCAGTCTCGATCCGCATAAAACAATAGATACTTTCGGAGATACCTGTAGTGCACCTTTATAGTCACCCAGTTACGTTGTGACGTTTGATACACCCAAAGCACTCCTACGGTATCCAGGAGTTACACGCTCTCATGGTCGAAGGAAGAGATACTTGACATTGGCAAAGCTCTAGCGAATGAACTACATGATCTTTTGTGCTAGTCTTAGGATTGGGTCTTGTCCATCAGATCATTCTCCTAATGATGTGATCCCGTTATCAACGACATCCAATGTCCATAGCCAGGAAACCATGACTATCTGTTGATCACAACGAGCTAGTCAACTAGAGGCTCACTAGGGACATATTGTGGTCTATGTATTCACACGTGTATTACGATTTCCGGATAATACAGTTATAGCATGAATAAAAGACAATTATCATGAACAAGGAAATATAATAATAATACTTTTATTATTGCCTCTAGGGCATATTTCCAACAGTCTCCCACTTGCACTAGAGTCAATAATCCAGTTCACATCGCCATGTGATTAACACTCACAGGTCACATCGCCATGTGACTAATACCCAAGAGTTTACTAGAGTCAGTAGTCTAGTTCACATCACTATGTGATTAACACTCAATGAGTTTTATGTTTGATCATGTTGCTTGTGAGAGAGGTTTTAGTCAACGGGTCTGAACCTTTCAGATCCGTGTGTGCTTTACAAATCTCTATGTCATCTCCTAGATGCAGCTACCACGCTCTATTTGGAGCTATTCCAAATACCTGTTCTACTTTGAGATATTCTAAATTATTGCTCCATTATATGTATCCGGTCTCTTTACTCAGAGCTATCCGGATAGGTGTTAAGCTTGCATCGACGTAACCTTTGCGACGAACTCTTTTACCACCTCCATAATCGAGAAAATTCCTTAGTCCACTAGTTACTAAGGAAAACTTTGACCGCTGTCCTGTGAGCCATTCTTGGATCACTCTTGTACCCCTTGACTGACTCATGGCAAGGCACACTTCAGGTGCGGTACACAGCATAGCATACTGAAGAGCCTACGTCTTAAGCATAGGGGACGACCTTCGTCCTTTCTCTCTATTCTGCCGTGGTCGAGCTTTAAGTCTTAACTTCGTACCTTACAACTCAGGCAAGAACTCCTTCTTTGACTGGTCCATCTTGAACACCTTCCAGATCATGTCAAGGTATGTGCTCATTTGAAAGTATTATTAAGCATTTTGATCTATCCTTATAGATCTTGATGCTCAATGTTCAAGTAGCTTAATCCAGGCTTTCTATTGAAAAACACTTCCAAAATAACCCTATATGCTTTCTAGAAATTCTACATCATTTCTGATCAACATGTATTCATCAGAAATTCTATAGTGCTCCCACTCACTTCTTTGGAAATACAAGTTTCTCATAAACTTTGTATAAACCCAAAATCTTTGATCATCATCAAAGCATACATTCCAACTCCGAGATGCTCACTCCAGTCCTTAGAAGGATCGCTGGAGCTAGCATACCTTTTAGCATCCTTAGGATCGACAAAAACTTTCTGATTGTATTACATACAACCTTTCCTCACGAAAACTGGTAAGGAAACTCGTTTTGATATCCATCTGCCAGATTTCATAAATACAGCTAATGCTAACATGAATCCGACGGACTTTAAGCATCGCTACGGATGAGAAAATCTCATCGTAGTCAACTCCTTGAACTTGTGAAAAACTTTTCGCCACAAGTCGAGCTTCATGGACGGTGACATTACCATCCACGTTCGTCTTCTTCTTAAAGATCCATTTATCTTAATGGCTTGCCGATCATCGGGCAAGTCCACCAAAGTCCATGGATCCGTTCTTGGATTTTATGGCCTCGAGCCATTTATCGGAATCCGGGCCCACCATCGCTTCTCCATAGCTCGTAGGTTCATTGTTGTCCAGCAACATGACTTCCAAGACAGGATTATGTACCACTCTGAAGTAGTACGCATCCTTGTCATCCCACGAGGTTTGGTAGTAACTTGATCCGAAGTTTCTTGATCAATATCATAAGCTTCCACTTCAATTGGTGTAGGTGCCACAGGAACAACTTCCTGTGCCCTGCCACACACTAGTTGAAGAGACGGTTCAATAACCTCATCAAGTCTCCACCATCCTCCCACTCAACTCTTTCGAGAGAAACCTTTCCTCGAGAAAGGACCCGATTCTAGAAACAATTCATATTGCTTTCGGATCTGAATTAGGAGGTATACCCAACTGTTTTGGGTGTCCTATGAAGATGTATTTTATCTGCTTTGGGTTCGAGCTTAATCCTGAAACTTTTTCACATAAGCGTCGCAGCCCCAAACCTTTAAGAAACGACAACTTAGGTTTCTCTAAACCATAATTCATACGGTGTCATCTCATCGGAATTACGTGGTGCCCTATTTAAAGTGAATGTGGTTGTCTCTAATGGCTAACCCATGAACAATAGTGGTAATTCGATAAGAGACATCATGGTACGCACCATATCCAATAGGGTGCAACTATGATGTTCGGACACACCATCACACTATGGTGTTCCAGGCGGTATTAATTGCGAAATAATTTCCACAATGTCTTAATTGTGTGCCAAAACTCGTAACTCAGATATTCATCTCTATGATCATATCATAGACATTTTATCCTCTTGTCACAATGATCTTCTACTTCACTCTGAAATTATTTGAACCATTCAATAATTCAGACTTGTGTTTCATCAAGTAAATATTCTAAACATCTACTCGAATCATCTGTGAAGTAAGAACATAACGACATTCACTGCATGCCTCAGCACTCATTGGACTGCACACATCAAAATGTGTTACTTCCAACAAGTTGCTATCTTGTTCCATCTTACTGAAAACGAGGCTTTTCAGTCATCTTGCCCATGTGGTATGATTTGCATATCTCAAGTGATTTAAAATCAAGTGAGTCCAAACGATCCATCTGCATGGAGTTTCTTCATGCGTATACACCAATAGACATGGTTCGCATGTATCAAACTTTTCTAAAACGAGTGAGTCCAAAGATCCATCAACATGGAGCTTCTTCATGCGTTTTATACCATTATGACTTACATGGCAGTGCCACAAGTAAGTGGTACTATCATTACTATCTTATATCTTTTGGCATGAAAATGTGTATCACTACGATCGAGATTCAATAAACCATTCCTTTAGGTGCAAGACCATTGAAGGTTTTATTCAAATAAATAGAGTAACCATTATTCTCCTTAAATGAATAACCGTATTGCGATAGACATAATCCAATCATGTCTATGCTCAACGCAAACACCAATCTCGATGGTAGAGGGAGCGTGTGATGCTTGATCATATCAACATTGGAAACACTTCCAACACATATCGTCAGCTCACCTTTAGCTAGTCTCCTTATATTTCGTAGCTTTTATTTCGAGTTACTAACACTTAGCAATCGAACCGGTATCTAATACCCTTGTGCTACTAGGAGTACTAGTAAGTACACATTAACATAATGTATATCCAATATACTTCTATCGACCTTGCCAGCCTTCTCATCTACCAAGTATCTAGGGTAATGCTGTTCCAGTGGTTGTTCCCCTTATTACAGAAGCACTTAGTCTCGGGTTTGGGTTCAACCTTGGGTTTCTTCACTAGAGCAGCAGCTGAATTGCCGTTTCATGAAGTATCCCTTTGTTCCCTTGCCCTTCTTGAAACTAGTGGTTTCACCAACCATCAACAATTGATGCTCCTTCTTGATTTCTACTTTCGCGGTGTCAAACATCATGAATATTTCAAGGATCATCATATCTATCCCTGATATGTTATAGTTCATCACGAAGCTCTAGCAGCTTGGTGGCAATGACTTTAGGGAAACATCACTATCTCATTTGGAAGATCAACTCCCACTCGATTCAAGTGATTGTTGCACTCAGACAATCTGAGCACAAGCTCAACGATTGAGCTTTTCTCCCTTAGTTTGTAGGCTAAGAAAATTGTCGGAGGTCTTATACCTCTTGACGTGGGCACGAGCCTGAAATCCCAATTTCAGCCCTCGAAACATCTCATATGTTCCGCGACGTTTCGAAAACGTCTTTGGTGCCTCTACTTAAACCATTTAACTGAACTATCAAGTAGTTATCAAAAACGTGTATGTCCGATGTTCGCAACATCCACAAACGACGTTTGGGGTTCGGCACACTGAGCAGTGCATTAAGGACATAAGCTTTCTACTGTCCGCATAATTGCTACTATCAACTTTCAACTATATTTTCTCTAGGAACATATCTAAAACAGTAGAACTAAAGCGCGAGCTACGACATAATTTGCAAAAGGTCTTTTGACTATGTTCAAGATAATAAAGTTCATCTTATGAACTCCCACTCAGATAGACATCCCTCTGGTCATCTAAGTGATTACATGATCCGAGTCAACTAGGCCGTGTCCGATCATCACGTGAGACAGACTAGTCATCATCGGTGAACATCTTCATGTTGATCGTATCTTCTATACGACTCATGCTCGACCTTTCGGTCTCCGTGTTCCGAGGCCATGTCTGCACATGCTAGGCTCGTCAAGTTAACCCTAAGTGTTTTCGCTGTGTAAAACTGTCTTACACCCGTTGTATGTGAACGTAAGAATCCATCATGTGGTGCTTAGAAGCGACGAACTGTAGCAACGGTGCATAGTTAGGGGAGAACACTTCTTGAAATTTTGTAAGGGATCATCTTATTTACTACCGTCGTCCTAAGTAAACAAGATGCATAAACATAATAAACATCACATGCAATTATATAGTTGTGACATGATATGGCCAATATCATATAGCTCCATTGATCTCCATCTTCGGGGCTCCATGATCATCTTGTCACCGGCTTGACACCATGATCTCCATCATCATGATCTCCATCATCGTGTCTTCATGAAGTTGTCACGCCAACGACTACTTCTACTTCTATGGCTAACGTGTTTAGCAATAAAGTAAAGTAAGTTACATGGCGTTCTTCAATGACACGCAGGTCATACAATAAATTAAAGACAACTCCTATGGCTCCTGCCGGTTGTCATACTCATCGACATGCAAGTCGTGAATCCTATTACAAGAACATGATCAATCTCATACATCACATATATCATTCATCACATCCTTTTGGCCATATCACATCAAATAGCATACCCTGCAAAAACAAGTTAGACGTCCTCTAATTGTTGTTTGCATGTTTTACGTGGCTGCTATGGGTTCTAGCAAGAACGTTTCTTACCTACGCAAAACCACAACGTGATATGCCAATTGCTATTTACCCTTCATAAGGACCCTTTTTATCGAATCCGTTCTGACTAAAGTGGGAGAGACTGGCACCCGCTAGCCACCTTATGCACCAAGTGCATGTCAATCGGTGGAACCTGTCAAACGTAAGAGTACGTGTAAGGTCGGTCCGGGCCGCTTCATCCCACAATACCGTCGAAACAAGATTGGACTAGTAACGGTAAGCATATTGAACAAAATCAACACCCACAACTACTTTGTGTTCTACTCGTGCAAAGAATCTACGCAATAGACCTAGCTCATGATGCCACTGTTGGGGAACGTAGCAGAAATTCAAAATTTTCTTACGCGTCACCAAGATCTATCTATGGAGAAACCAGCTACGAGTAGAAGGAGAGTGCATCTACATACCCTTGTAGATCGCTAAGCGGAAGCGTTCAAGTGAACGGGGTTGATGGAGTCGTACTCGTCGTGATTCAAATCACCGATGATCAAGTGCCGAACGCACGGCACCTCCGCGTTCAACACACGTACAGCCCGGTGATGTCTCCCACGCCTTGATCCAGCAAGGAGAGAGGGAGAGGTTGAGGAAGACTCCATCCAACAGCAGCACAACGGCGTGGTGGTGATGGAGGAGCGTGGCAATCCAGCAGGGCTTCGCCAAGCACCACGGGAGAGGAGGACGACTTGGGAGAGGGGGAGGGCTGCGCCAGAACTTCGTCTAAAGCTCCCATGCGCCTCCCCACTATATATAGGGGTGGAGGGGCTGGTTTCTTGCCCTCCAAGTCCATTGGGGCGTTGGCCAAGGTGGGAGGAAAGAAATCCCATTATTTCCTTCCCCACCGATTGTTATCCCCCTTTTTAGGGATCTTGATCTTATCCCTTCGGGATATGATCTTATTCCTTCTAAGGGAGGATCTTGGTGCGCCTTGACCAGGGGTGTGGGGCCTTGCCCCCACTACCCACGTCCATGTGGGCCCCCCCATGCAGGTGAGCCCCACTCCGGAACCTTCTAGAACCTTCCCGGTACAATACCGAAAAATCCCGAACATTTTCCGGTGGCCAAAATAGGACTTCCCATATATAAATATTTACCTCCGGACCATTCCGGAACTCCTCGTGACGTCCGGGATCTCTCCGGGACTCCAAACAACATTCGGTAACCACATACAAACTTCCTTTATAACCCTAGCGTCATCGAACCTTAAGTGTGTAGACCCTACGGGTTCGGGAGACATGTAGACATGACCGAGACGTTCTCCGGTCAATAACCAACAGCGGGATCTGGATACCCATGATGGCTCCCACATGTTCCACGATGATCTCATCGGATGAACCACGATGTCAAGGACTTAATCAATCCCGTATTCAATTCCCTTTGTCTATCGGTATGTTACTTGCCCGAGATTCGATCGTCGGTATCCAATACCTTGTTCAATCTCATTACCGGCAAGTCACTTTACTCGTTCCGTAACACATCATCCCGTGATCAACTCCTTGGTCACATTGCGCATATGATGATGTCCTACCGAGTGGGCCCAGAGATACCTCTCCGTTTACACGGAGTGACAAATCCCAGTCTCGATTCGCATAAAACAATAGATACTTTCGGAGATACCTGTAGTGCACCTTTATAGTCACCCAGTTACGTTGTGACGTTTGATACACCCAAAGCACTCCTACGGTATCCAGGAGTTACACGCTCTCATGGTCGAAGGAAGAGATACTTGACATTGGCAAAGCTCTAGCAAATGAACTACACGATCTTTTGTGCTAGTCTTAGGATTGGGTCTTGTCCATCACATCATTCTCCTAATGATGTGATCCCGTTATCAACGACATCCAATGTCCATAGCCAGGAAACCATGACTATCTGTTGATCACAACGAGCTAGTCAACTAGAGGCTCACTAGGGACATATTGTGGTCTATGTATTCACACATGTATTACGATTTCCGGATAATACAGTTATAGCATGAATAAAAGACAATTATCATGAACAAGGAAATATAATAATAATACTTTTATTATTGCCTCTAGGGCATATTTCCAACAAATATGCCGAGAAGAATGCCATCAAGCACCCGTGGGGCGATATTCTTTACAAGAACTTAGCACCGAAGACAAAGTCTGAAGCTATTGCTCATAAGTTCTATCCATGCATGCTCCGAGGACCTCAGCTAGAAAATGCCGACCCATCATCTCTTCGATGGTGTCGTGATGATGACCTCTTCAAGCGCAGCTTCTAGTTTTCCAAGGATTCTGCCAAGCAGAACAAGGAGTTTGGACTCTACTTTAACCCTGGTCCGTCTGCTCCAAGGTCTAATGGAACTTATGAAGCCAATGAAAACAGAATTGGCCCCTTTGGCAATTTCGATGGGCTTTTGTCTCACATAGCTGCCCAGAGGGCCATAGTGGAGTGCTACGTTTTGAGCTTGCGTTGGTTTTCCTTGAAGAGGAAAGGGTGATGCAGCAATAGTAGCGTAAGTATTTCCCTCAGTTTTTGAGAACCAAGGTATCAATCTAGTAGGAGGCTCCTCAACAAGTCCCACGAACCTACACAAACAAACAAAGAACTCGCAACCAACGCAATAAAGGGGTTGTCAATCCCTTCATGGCCACTTGCGAAAGTGAGATCTGATAGAGATAGTATGATAAGAGAAATATATTTTTGGTATTTTATAATATAGATGCAGAAAATAAAGATGCAAATCAAAGTAGATTGGAAGCAACTATGAGAAGAGATAGACCCGGGGGCCATAGGTTTCACTAGAGGCTTCTCTCGAGATAGCATAAGTATTACAGTGGGTGAACAAATTACTGTCAAGCAATTCATAGAAAAGCGAAAAATTATGAGATTATCTAGGCATGATCATGTATATAGGCAGCACGTCCGCAACAAGTAGACCGACTCCTGCCTGCATCTACTACTATTACTCCACACATCGACCGACTCCTGCCTACATCTAGAGTATTAACTTCACCAAGAATAGAGTAACGCATTAAGCAAGACGACGTGATGTAGAGGGATAAACTCAAGCAATATGATATAAACCCCATCTTTTTATCCTCGATGGCAACAATACAATACGTGCCTTGCAACCCTTTCTGTCACTGGGTAAGGACACCGCAAGAATGAACCCAAAGCTAAGCACTTCTCCCATGGCAAGAAAGATCAATCTAGTACGACAAACCAAACTGATAATTCGAAGAGAATTGCAAAGATAACTGAGAATTCAGAGAAGATTCAAATTTTATTCATAGATAAACTTGATCATAAACCCACAATTCATCGGATCTCGACAAACACACCGCAAAAAGAGATTGCATCAAATAGATCTCCACAAGAGAGGGGGAGAACATTGTATTGAGATCCAAAAAGAGAGAAGAAGCCATATAGCTAATAACGATGGACCCGTAGGTCTGTGGTAAACTACTCACAACTCATCGGAAGGGCTATGGTGTTGATGTAGAAGCCCTCCGTGGTCGATTCCCCCTCCGGCAGAGTGTCGGCGAAGGCTCCAAGATGGGATCTCGCGGATACAGAAGGTTACGGTGGCGGAAATATTTGTTCAGTGGCTCCCTGGATGTTTTTGGGTACGTAGGCTTATATAGGAGGAGGAAGTACGTCAGTCGACGCCCGAGGGGCCCACAAGACAGGGGGCGCGCCCTATAGGGGGGGTGCCCTCCTATCTCGTGGAAGCTTTGGCTGCTTCTTGACCTGCACTCCAAGTCCTCTGAATCACGTTTGTTCCAAGTATCACGCTCCCGAAGGTTTCATTCCATTTGGACTCCGTTTGATATTCCTTTTCTTCGAAATACTGAAATAGGCAAAAAAACAGCAATACGGGCTGGGCCTCCGGTTAGTAGGTTAGTCCCAAAAATGATATAAATGTGTAAAATAAAGCCCATAAGCATCCAAAATAGGTAATATAATAGCATGGAACAATCAAAAATTATAGATACGTTGGAGACGTATCAAGCATCCCCAAGCTTAATTCCTGCTCGTCCTCGAGTAGGTAAATGATAAAAAAGAAATTTTTGATGTGGAATGCTACCTAGCATAATTCTCAATGTCATCTTCTTTATTGTGGCATGAATGTTCAGATCCAAATGATTCAAGATAAAAGCTTATAATTTATAAAAATAATAATACTTCAAAGCATACAAACAAATAATCATGTCCTATCAAAATAGCATAGCCAAAGAAAGCTTAACCCTACAAAATCATATAGTTACGCCATTCTTCATTTCCATTACACAAAATACTCCCATCATGTACAACCCCGATGATGAGCCGAGCAATTGGTTCATACTTTTTAACGTGCTTCAGCTTTTTTCAACTCTTACGCAATACATGAGCGCAAGCCATGGACATAGCACTATGGTGGTCTATTGTGGTGGTTGTAAGGACAAAAAGAGGGAGAAGATAGTCTCACATCAACTAGGCGTATCAACGGGCTATGGAGATGCCCATCAATAGATATCAATGTGAGTGAGTAGGGATTGCCATGCAACGGATGCACTAGAGCTATAAATGTATGAAAGCTCAACAAAAGAAACTTAGTGGGTGTGCATCCAACTTGCTTGCTCACCGAGACCTAGGGCATTTTGAGGAAGCCCATCATTGGAATATACAAGCCAAGTTCTATATTCAAAAATTCCCACTAGTATATGAAAGTAACAACATAGGAGACTCTCTATCATGAAGATCATGGTGCTACTTTGAAGCACAAGTGTGGAAAAAGAGATAGTAGCAATTGTCCCATCTCTCTTTTTCTCTCTTTTTCTTTTTTTCTCTTCTTCTTCTTTTTTCTTTTTTTCTTTTTTTCTTTCTTTTTTCTTTTCCTTTTTTTTCTTTTTTGGTGGGCTTCTTTGGCCTCTTTTATTTTTATAAAGTCCGAAGTCTTATCCCGACTTGTCGGGGAATCATAGTCTTCATCATCCTTTCCTCACTAGGACAATGCTCTAATATTGAAGATCATCACACTTTTATTGATTTACAACTCAAAAAATTACAACTCAAAGCTAGAACAAGATATGACTCTATATGAATGCCTCCGGCGGTGTACCGGGATATGCAATGAATCAAGAGCGACATGTATGAAAATTATAATGGTGGCCTTGCCACAAATACGATGTCAACTACATGATCATGCAAAGAGCAATATGACAATGATGAAACATGTCATAATAAACAGAACAGTGGAAAGTTAGATGGAAATATATCTCGGAATGGCTATGGAAATGTCATAATAGGTAGGTATGGTGGCTGTTTTGAGGAAGGTAAATAATGGGTTTATGATACCGGCGAAAATTGCGCGGCATAAAAGAGGCTAGCTAAGTGGAAGGATGAGTGTGCGTATATCCATCGACTTACATTAGTCATAAAGAACTCATATACTTATTGCAAAAGTCTACTTCGCCCTCGAAGCAAAGTACTACTATGCATGCCCCAAGAGGGATAGATTGGTAGGAAAAATCCATCGCTCGTCCCCGACTGCCATTCATAAGGAAGACACTCAAAAGAGCACCTCATGCAACAAATTTGTCACACAACTTTTACCATACGTGCATGCTATGGGACTTGCCATCTTCAACAAAAGTATTTCTCAATTTCATAATTATCCACTAGCATGACCCTAACATTACTACCTTTATATCTCAAAACTATTGTCAAGCAACAAATTGATCCTAGGACCCAATTCTCTTCTATGATAGTTTTTATTATACCCAACTTGGATGCTTATCATTCTAGGACCAAATTTGTAACCATAGCAAATACCATGCTGTTCTAAAAGACTCTCAAAATAATATAAGTGAAGCATGAGAGACTAGCAATTTCTTCAAAATTAAGTTACCACTGTGCTCTAAAAAATATAAGTGAAGCACTAGAGCAAAAACTATCAAGCTCAAAAGATATAAGTGAAGCACATAGAGTATTCTATCAAATCCTAATTAAATAGGCTTCTCTCAAAAGGTTTGTACAGCAAGGATGATTGTGGTAAACTAAAAAGCAAAGACTAATATAATACACGACGCTCCAAGCAAAACACATATCATGTGGCGAATAAAAATATAGCTCGAAGTAAAGTTACAAATGAACGAAGACGAAAGAGGGGATGCCTTCCCGGGGCATCCCCAAGCTTAGGCTTTTGGCTATCATTGAATATCTTGGGGTGACTTGGGCATCCCCAAGCTTAGGCTCTTGCCACTCCTTATTCCATAGTCCATAAAAGCTTTACCCAAAACATGAAAACTTCACAACACAAAACTCAACAGGAAATCTTATAAGCTCCATCAGTGAAAGAAAACAAAACCACCACATAAGGTACTGTAATGAACTCATTCTTTATTTATTTTGGTGTTAAACCTATTGTATTACAACTTCTCTATGGTTTATAAACTATTTTACTAGCCATAGATGCATCAAAATAAGCAAACAACACACGAAAAACAGAATCTGTCAAAAACAGAACAGTCTGTAGCAATCTTTAACTAACGCAAACTTATGGAACTCTAAAAATCCTACCAAAATAGGACGTACTGGAAAATTTTCTATTGATCCGCAGCAAAACTAATCAATGCAAAAGCACGTTTCTGTGATTTATTGAATTTTTTCTCATGAGCAGAAAGTTTTTTTTTCAGCAGACTCAAATCAACTATCATCATAGTTTATCCTATAGGTTCTACTTGGCACAAACACTAATTAAAAGATAAACACACATCTAAACAGAAAGTAGAAGCAAAATTTATTACTAAACAGAAACAAAAACAAAGAACACAAAGAAAATTGGGTTGCCTCCCAACTAGCGCTATCGTTTAACGCCCCTAGCTAGGCATAAAAGTGAAGATAGATCTAAGTAGTGCCATCTTTGGTACTTGGCTTTTTAATAGGGTTATGCTCGGATCCAGGAGACTCCTTGCGTTTACCTTCATGCTCGGAGATCTTTTGATCTAAGGCATCCAACCGCTTATTACAAAGTGCAATCAAGTTATTCATGCGGTTGATATTTCCACCAATATTCTTAAGTGGTTCAACAATTTTTTGCAATTCACATAGTTTCTCTAAAATTTGAGTTCCTTCATGAGAGAAGGGTGATCCTTTTTGTAGGGGAAGTACTCCTACTATCCCTTCTATAATTTCATACGCAAAATTAGGATCAACTTCAATAAAACACCCTTTTGCGGTAAAATCAAGGAGTTGTCTATGGGGTAGGGTTAACCCAACATAAAAATTGCGAATAAAAACCTTGAAATCTCCTTCTATAGCGCAACTACGATAGGATTCTAACATCCTGAACCAAGCATCTTTTAAATTTTCTCCTTGTCTTTGTTTGAAGTGAAGAACTTCAAAGTTGGGAGACGAAGGGATGAAAACAGAGCTAGCCATAACGACAAGGTAAATGATCTAACACACAAGCAAACGGAAAAAAGGCAAGCGAAAGAAAGAGGAGAAGATTGGGAAAGAGAGGGCAAATAAAACGGCAAGGGTGAAGTGGGGGAGAGGAAAAAGAGAGGCAAATGGAAAATAATGTAAATACGAGGGAGATGAGTTTGTGATGGGTACTTGGTATGTCTTGACTTGAGCGAAGACCTCCCCGGCAACGGCGCCAGAAATCCTTCTTGCTATGTCTTGAGCTTGCGTTGGTTTTCCTTGAAGAGGAAAGGGTGATGCAGCAATAGTAGCGTAAGTATTTCCCTCAGTTTTTGAGAACCAAGGTACCAATCCAGTAGGAGGCTCGTCAACAAGTCCCACGAACCTACACAAACAAACAAAGAACTCGCAACCAATGCAATAAAGGGGTTGTCAATCCCTTCACGGCCACTTGCGAAAGTGAGATCTGATAGAGATAGTATGATAAGAGAAATATATTTTTGGTATTTTATAATATAGATGTAGAAAATAAAGATGCAAATAAAAGTAGATTGGAAGCAAATATGATAAGAGATAGACCCGAGGGCCATAGGTTTCACTAGAGGCTTCTCTCGAGATAGCATAAGTATTACGGTGGGTAAACCAATTACTATCAAGCAATTGATAGAAAAGCGAATAATTATGAGATTATCTAGGCATGATCATGTATATAGGCATCACGTCCGCAACAAGTAGACCGACTCCTGCCTGCATCTACTACTATTACTCCACACATCGACCGACTCCTGCCTGCATCTAGAGTATTAAGTTCACAAAGAACAGAGTAACGCATTAAGCAAGACGACATGATGTAGAGGGATAAACTCAAGCAATATGATATAAACCCCATCTTGCAACCCTTTCTGTTACTGGGTAAGGACACCGCAAGATTGAACCCAAAGCTAAGCACTTATCCCATGGAAAGAAAGATTAATCTAGTAGGCCAAACCAAACTGATAATTCGAAGAGACCTGCAGAGATAACTCAATCATACATAAAAGAATTCAGAGAAGATTCAAATATTATTCATAGATAAACTTGATCATAAACCCACAATTCATCGGATCTCGACAAACACACCGCAAAAAGAGATTGCATCAAATAGATCTCCACAAGAGAGGGGGAGAACATTGTATTGAGATCCAAAAAGAGAGAATAAGCCATCTAGCTAATAACTATGGACCCGTAGGTCTGTGGTAAACTACTCACAACTCATCGGAAGGGCTATGGTGTTGATGTAGAAGCCTTCCGTGGTCGATTCCCCCTCCGGCAGAGTGCCGGCGAAGGCTCCAAGATGGGATCTCGCGGATATAGAAGGTTAGGGTGGCGTAAATATTTCTTCTGTGGCTCCCTAGATGTTTTCGGGCTATGTAGGCTTATGTAGGAGGAGGAAGTACGTCGGTGGATGCCCGAGGGGCCCGCGAGACAGGGGGGCGTGCCCTATAGGGGGGCGCACCCTCCTATCTCGTGGAAGCTTTGGCTGCTTCTTGACTTGCACTCCAAGTCCTCTGGATCACGTTTGTTCCAAAAATAACACTCCCGAAGGTTTCATTCCATTTGGACTCCGTTTGATATTCCTTTTCTTCGAAATACTGAAATAGGCAAAAAAACAGCAATACAGGCTGGGCCTCCGGTTAGTAGGTTAGTCCCAAAAGTGATATAAATGTGTAAAATAAAGCCCATAAACATCGAAAACAGGTAATATAATAGCATGGAACAATAAAAAATTATAGATACGTTGGAGACGTATCATGGAGCAATCTGCTGAAGATGCAGACTCTGAAGATGCTCCTTCACCATCAAAGCAGAAGAAAAAGTCTAAAGCTTCAAAGCCCTCTCCTGCTACTGCTGCCACGAAAGCTTGACAAAGAAGCCATTGAAAACTGCACTTCCTGAAGCTGGTGTGCAATCTGAAGATCTGGCCCATGTCTCCAAGAGGACCAAGAAGCCAATGCCCAGGAAGGTGTCTCGGTAGGCTCTCACTCCTCCTGCCGTCCTGAAAAATGAGGAAAACACCATTGATCTGTCAAGTGATGAAGATCTTGCAGATGATGCTCTGGAACAGCTAATCAAGAGCAAACAGGAGGCTGAGATCTTCCAGGATCTGCCTCTATTTGATGCTGATATTCTAAACAACTTCATTGACGAATGGTTTGAGGACCAATGCCTCAATCTTGATGATCTGTAGCTGCTTGTGGACATCAGTGTCACCTTTCATGGAGCCATTGCAAATGAACTTGCCTTGGCAAGAAAATCGTCGATCTCAAGAACAAGATTGACTATGAGAAGGCACACTTCAAGAAGCACATGGACAAGCTTAGTGTGGCTGATGTGCAAATCTTCAAGAAAATGATGCAAGACCTCAAGGCAGAATTCAACAAGAAGTGTGATGAAGCCAAAGGCTCACATGAGCGCATGAAGTACTAGGCGCAGAAATGTGTGCAAGCACACAATGAAGCTAAAAAGAGAAAGGCTCTTGGGCGTCCTGGCATCGACCCCAAGATGGATGATAAGAAAAGCAAGAAGCGTGCTGAAACTAAACCCAACTCTCCAAGGCAGGGACAACCAAGCATTTTCTTCCCCGCCAGCATGACTGGCTCGAAGTCAAAGGTCCCCTCTGCCACTTCTAAAGTTAAGAAGACTAGGAAAGTTGAAGCCGAAGCCAGGTAGAGGAAGCTCAAAGATACATCTGATGATGCTCCCTCCAAGAAGAAGTTGGAGACAAAGGCTTCTAAGTCTTCAAGAAAAGAGCATGCTGCTACCCAGAGCCCCTCATAGTTGAACAAATCTTTGTTGCCCTACCTGCCTCTGCCAACCGTCAGCGCCGCCTCGTAATCCATGAGCCTGCTTCCAAAGAGGATCCAGAAAATGAAGAAGTTCCAGCTGTTGACTCCAATGCAGCTGAAGACATTGGTTGTGAAGACAACATGAATGACGATGAAGTCCTTCCTCAGCTTGAACCAACTCCCATGGTATCATCGCCTGCTCCGACGAGTAGTGAATTGATTAGTATTGGTCGTCCTCTGACTCCTCGTCCTATGACGCCAATCACTCAGGATATGCCAATGGATGATGAAGCTATTATGTGCACTCCTCCAGCTCAAGTCACCACTCCCGTGCTTGAGACTCAGCAAGAAAGTCCTGACGACTTTGATTTGACTATCCCTTCACCACAGGCGTCGCCTTCCTTCAGGAGGCTTCATAGAGGTCCCAAATCTCAGGCATCCATGTCAAGAATACTAGAGGAGGATGTGCAACCAACCGGCTCAGTAGCACGTCAAGTGTTCCCTGACGCCATCCCTTCTGAGACTGCTCAAGAGTCCGAAGAAAAAGTTGATGAAGACATTCTGGCTGCATCAGCCTATGAAGAAAAAGAAGAAGAGTGAGAAGCTACCCCCCTTGCTAGTGATCCAGTCATCCAAGCCGAGAACGTGCTTGTGCCAGACCCTCTAGTCATTGAAGAGATGGAGGTTGAAACCAATGTGTTTAGCACCAACAACAACATTGAAACCAATAACACTGTCATGGTTGAAGACAATGTGCAGCCCGGAGCTAATGTAGCAACTGACATCATTGAATTGCCAATCACTTCTGGTGACGCCGTTCCTCCACCAAGGCCTCATACCATGGAACGCGCATTCTATCAAGATGAGTTGGTAACTTTCAGATGGCCTATAATGGTTCCACCCACTGCTCCCGGGCCACAATATGATTATCACGTGGAGTAGAGGCCTCAGACTTTGAAGTCAAAGCCAAGACTACCAGGGCTTCCTAGTGCTGCAACAACACACGGCTCGTTAGGTGTGCTTAGCTTCACAGAGCACAACACATTCTTTGACAGCGCCAAGATACCATACACGAAGCCCAAGATCTCCTCTGACGGGTTTTGGAGCTGACAACAACGAAGCCATTACTCATACATCCTATCCAACCAAGACCAGATTTTTCCTCATAAGCGTCTGGATTGTGATGCTGTTGCTGGGCTGCCATGCCATGAAGAGGCACTTGATTGTTTCAGAGATGTTGGGCTGCTGTCTTTTGTGACTGACAAGGAGCACTGGAACAAAGAGCTTCTGCTTCAGTTCTATGCAACTTTGCATATTTGAGTCTATAACAGGGATCCGAAGACTTGAGTCCTTGAGTGGATTACAGGAGATGTACATCATGAAGCCAAAGCTAATGGCATCATTGAGCTTACTTCCTTGCCCACTCCAGGAGAGTTGTATGAACCAGGTTGTCAGCTCTACCAAAATGAACTGCAGAGCATCTTTCAGAAGCCAGAACCAAATATGAGTCAGATGCTGAGCATGATGAAGCCATTGCCCCAAGACGCTGAATACCCTAAAGAGTTCTTTGTCGAAGATCTCAAGTACTTGCCCCACATAGTATATCACATTCTGAGGCGTACTCTGTGGCCAATCAAAGGCAACTCTTCTGAAGCTAAACTCGAAGGCGCCATAAAGGCATTGGTCTTCTATATTGTCAATGGCATACGATTGAACACTCAGTATTTCTTCATTCGCCAGTTGGCTGCTTCTGGAATTGATCTGTTTGGCCTGAAGTCTTATGCTCCCAAGATTATGCGCGTAATCAAGCTTCATTCCATAGTTGACTATCAACCTTAAGCGCGCAATCATGTTGTATTCCTGCCTGAAGTTGACATGTCCTATGAAGCTATCTACTCTGATCTAGCAAAGAAGCCCCTCCATCTGCAGAAGGCTCAATATCAAAGCTTCACTCAACCAATTGAAGGCATTCACGTACCAAACTCTGCTACTCCTGACTATCCCCTGGCTGGCAACTTGCATATGCCACATCGCGCCAATACTGAAGCCACTGCCAGTACAATTTCTCAAAGGCCTCGAAAGCATTCGTGTGTCCTCAATGACCATGAGCTTCTGGTATCTTTGCATCAGAAGCAGGATAAGCATCATGAATGGCTGAAATGCCAAATGCAGAGTCTTCTGGTCGATGTCAATCGCATTCACAACCTGGCCACCAAGAACTCCTTCATTGCTCATGAAGCATGTCGGCGGTCCTGGAAGAGCCTTACCTTGCTCTGCTCCGAAGATGATCTTCGGAAAGATGGCTTCATTGTGAAATTCAAGTTTGACTCCAGGCCACCACAATCTGCAAGTTGGCGTCCAACACCTTCTAGTGAAGATTCTGATTACTCATCGTCGGCTGCAACTATTGTTGCGGGAGTCATCGATGAAGAAGACGACGCCACTTCACCAGCATTAGCTTCACTACATCAAGATGCTGCCCGAGGCCCTTCCGCACCACCTAACTCCAACATCGACTCTGCTGCTTCAACATCGTCTCCAGCCGGGAATGCGTAGAAACGCTATGTCTTCAAACCTTTTTGGTCCTTACTAACAAAAGGGGGAGAAGCATATGAGGTTGGTAGTCTTCAAGCGGGTCCATATGGGGAGGTTGCCTTAATTTTTGCTAAGTGCTTGCAACTCTCGTTCTTAAAACTATTTGGCTCTTGAGTTGTAACACTTAAACTTGATGGCCGTCTGCTACTTTTGATGCTACGTTATGATGCGATGATAAATTCTGCATGAAGTCATTCTGCAGACGTCCATTTTTCATTATGCATATCATTATCTTCATTACTTTCATATATGCATGATGAATTATCTTCATACATTGAAGATGGCCTCCACAAAGCAAAACATGCCATGTGCATTTGCATTCAAAAGCAAACTACTTATATGCACATCTTCGGGGGGAGCCTCTTTTAATCTATGAAGATAATGCTCACAAAACTGAGCTTTCCCATACTTTATCCCCGTTGAAAACTTCAACCAGTTTTTCATCAACCACCAAAAAGGAGGAGATAGTAAGTGCATCTAGTGCCACCTGTAGGCGTTTTGGATACAATGGTACCCAGACTTGCCTGCCTGTGGCCCACTGCGGGGCTCCATCGACGGCCTGGTACGGCCCAACTTTAGCATCAACAATTCAAGACCCTCGCGAGGGGCCAAGCCTCGAGAGGCGGGCAACGCCAAGACCTCCAAGGGGATCAGCCTCCTCAAGCTAGCTCCCGAGGAGCGGATACTTCTATGCAAGGTGCACCTCACGAGGCTCGGCTGACGTGAGCCATGACGACCAAGGCCAGGCGGGCGCCAGGTGGGCGCCAGCGGGCGCAGAGTACCAGTTTCCTCTTTGGTGCAAAGGAGGCAAGCAGCATGCGCGGAATCCCAGGAATCAGCCAAAGGTTTCCATTCTGGTGCAACAAGACCAAGACCTCCAAGACGGCATGACGGAGGTCATCGCCGAGCCCAGCGCAACATCACAACCAGAAGCTTTTGCAAGAGAAGACCACTTTAGTCAGGATAGGATGTACTTCTTGTCCCCCTTCAAATCTGGCCGTTGTGGGATCCCTTCCCGCCAACATTTGGGAAGAGGACCAAGGCCACTATAAATAGGACTTAGCCACCACCATAGACGGGGGAGAGATGCATTCTCACTCGACCACCTCACCGGCTCTCTCGAGCTCAAGAACACCTCACCTCTTGAAGTTGTTCATCCACTGTACTAGTTCATCCTCAGCCCCTCGAGGCAATCCACCACAAAGCTCGAGTAGGGTATTACACCGCAAGGTGGCCCGAACCAGGATAAACTGTTGTGTCTCTCTGTCCCTTTGAGCTTGACGCGCTAGGCTGTGAGGATCGCGAGTAGGCAGGCTGGGCAGGTTGATATCTCCGCACACACCCCAGAGTTCGAACCTCTCAAGGGTTTGCGGAACTCGAAATCCGACATTTGGTCGCCAGATAGGGGTGCGTCGGAGATCCGCTGCTCCGTCCGCCATATCCCGCCGCCGGCTTCGACGGCAGGCATTCCTTAATCGATTCGGCCATCGCGCGCCTTCGAGGGAGCCGAGGGCCTCCGTGCTTTCACCCTTGCCTTGCGACGAGTGGAGTGGCCACCCAAGTTCAGGACGGAAATGCCTCCACACTATGACGGCGCGACGGACCCGGCCGGCTTCCTCCAGGAGTACGGGGAGGCAGTTTGGGCGACCGACGGAGATGACAAGGCGAAGGCCAACTGGCTCCCCATGGACCTCGTAGGCGCACCGCACGCCTAGTTGCTCAACCTACCAGAGTCCTTTGTGGACTCCTGGGAGGATGTCGGGGGGATGAACCACAGGCAGGCAACGGAACCCGGATCCTTTTCAAAAACAACGGGGCCAACATCGCCCCTCAAGCCAGCCTGCGCTTGGCCAGGTCGCTCAACCCGGCCAAGCCCCTCAACCAGGCCGAACCCTCCGACCCGGCCAGGCTCCTTGACTCAGCGCTGACAACAAGCTCAAGACAGACGAACCCTGGACACCTAGAGTTCTCCGACAAGCCAGCTCCACCCTTGGCGTGTTCCTCAACCGAGCCATGGGTCAGCTCCCGTCCCATCCAGGCCGTATGATGGGATGAGTCTCCATCCACCGATGACCAAGGAAATAGTGCCCCGCCCATGCCTTTGGTCAGCTAGAACGAGGCAACAGTACCCCTCACCTACCCGCTTACCAGGGCTGGTGAGGGAGTCCTGGATTAGGGGGTGTCTGGATGGCCGGACTATGACCTTTGGCCGGACTCCCGGACTCTGAAGATACAAGATTGAAGACCTCGTCCCGTGTCCGGATAGGACTTTCCTTGGCGATATGATATGAAGATCTCCTCCCATTGTAACCGACTCTGTGTAACCCTAGCCCTCTTCGGTGTCTATATAAACCGGAGATTTTTAGTCCATAGGACGAACAACAATCATACCATAGGCTAGCTTCTACGGTTTAGCCTCTCTGATCTCGTGGTAGATCAACTCTTGTACTACCCATATCATCAATATTAATCAAGCAGGAGTAGGGTTTTACCTCCATCGAGAGGGCCCGAACCTAGGTAAAAACATCGTGTCCCTTGTCTCCTCTTACCATCTGCCTAGACGCATAGTTCGGGACCCCCTACCCGAGATCCGCTGGTTTTCACACTGACATTGGTGCTTTCATTGAGAGTACCTCTGTGTTGAAACGTTAAGGCCCGATGGCTCCTTCAATCATGAACCACGACGCGGTCCAGGGTGAGACTTTTCTCTTCGGACAAATCTTCGTATTCGGCGGCTTCGCACTGCGGGCCAATTCGCTTGGCCATCTGGAGCAGATCGAAAGCTACGCCCCTGGCCATCAGGTCAGGTTTGGAAGTTTAAACTACATGCCCGACATCCACGGGGACTTGATCTTCGACGGATTCGAGCCACGCCCGAGCGCACCGCACTGTCATGATGGGCATGATTTAGCTCTGCTGCCGGACAACGCCCAGAGCATCACTCAGGTGCCCGCTCCAACCATCAGCTCGGAGCTGGCTGCGCCAGTTGGGGACGGACGGTTGGACACCGCTCCAGGAGCCGCAATCTCTATGGTGATAGAGCTGAACACCAGCCTAGTCCTTTGCGAGGCCAATGACTCCAGGGTGCCGGCCTCCGTTCCGAACTCCGAATCCCCCGCACCCGTTGCCATCGAACCCGATTGGGATCCGATCATGGAGTTCACCGCCGCGGACCTCTTTCAGCACTCGCCCTTTGGCGATATCCTGAATTCACTAAAGTCTCTCTCTTTGTCAGGAGAGCCCTGGACGGACTATGGTCAGCATGGTTGGGATGCAGACGACGAAGAAATTCGAAACCAGAGATTGTTGGGTGTTCAAGCAGGCAGGCAAGTTAAGTGCCGAAACCAGAGACAAGGGGCTGCATAGTGATGACGAGGAGGGGTCCCGGCCGCCGAACAATAGAGGGCAGAAGGGTTTCCCCCTGCAAGCGCGGACGGTGAAGATGATATACGCAACCCATATCCCTAAAAGGGAGCGGAAGCGTGCTCTCAAGGACGTTTATGTGTTGGAGCCAGTCACCCCAAAGTTCAACCCATGGTCCTCCTGCCCGATCACTTTTGATCGAAGGGACCACCCCACTAGCATCCATCATGGCGGATTCGCCGCATTGGTCCTAGACCCAATCATTGACGGATTTCACCTCACCAGAGTCCTCATGGACGGCGGCAGCAGCCTGAACCTGCTTTATCAAGATACAGTGCAGAAAATGGGTATAGATCCCTCAAGGATTAAACCCACAATGACAACCTTTAAAGGAGTCATACCAGGTGTAGAAGCCAGCTGTACAGGCTCGGTTACACTCGAAGTGGTCTTCGGATCCCCGGATAATTTCCGAAGCGACGAGTTAATCTTTGACATAGTCCCATTCCGCAGTGGCTATCATGCCTTGCTCGGACGAACCGCATTCGCAAAATTCAATGCGGTGCCGCACTACGCATATCTCAAGCTCAAGATTCCAGGCCCTCGCGGAGTCATTACGGTAAATGGGAACACCGAACGCTCCCTCCGGACGGAGGAGCACACAGCAGCACTGGCAGCAGAAGTTCAAAGTAGCCTATCAAGGCAATTCCCCAATCCGGGTGTTAAACATCCGGACAACGTCAAGCGCGCCCGAAGTAACCTACAACAAAGCCGGCTGGCACGCTCCGAGCAAGCATAGCAGTGCGGCCCCAACCCCAGCCCTCGCCAGATGCTGATAGCGGTACCACGCGTACATCATTATGCTTTGGAAATACCATGAGAATAAGGGGAGGGGCACAACTACGGCACGCCCAGAATGCGGCTCAATCGCACTAGGGGCTCCCTATTCTACCATTTTCTATTTTTTATATATACTTTCAGGACCCAACTATACGGAAGGCTTGTCCGGCAATACACTCGCCGAACACACGATGCAACAGCCAGGGAGAGTACAAGCCATGACAAATGTCCAGGTGGTCTCTATTACGAGCTTAATACCCGTTTTACTTAAAACTCTCACAGCTTGCCCCTGGAGAGGGATATGTCAAATAATCCCATCTTTTGCTTGCCGCACTATTTGTATCATTCTGCTTTCATAGCAGCCCCCTTTAATAAACAATATATAGCTTTTATCTATTATTGTATTCATTTATTTTTATACAAATATGTTCAGTCATGACATTTTGCAACCGTACACTTTGGTACGGCCAATACACCAGGGGCTTCAGCACCCCATCACACGGTGTGAGAAGACCTAACACTCCCATGAGTGCGGCACCCCGAACTTATAGCATTTATGCATCGGCTCCGAATCATGTCTTGGGTCAATAGTTGGGTTTGCCCGGCTCCCATGTTTTGGTACCTTACGTTCCGCAATGTTGGCTAAGGTAGCGCTGGGAGAACTACTGCGATTGTGCCCCAGTTGAGCTGGGTTAACACCTCAGTAGAGAAAGCTAAAACTGACCGTCATGATAATGCGAGAGACCGGTCGCTGTTCGCGAGGTTTTTCGAGTCCCTAAAGACTTATGCCGCTTCGAGCGAGGAGCCGGATTTATCTGGCCTAGGCGTGGATAGCACCCCGAACTCGGTCTTCCGAATACTAGGGGCTTCGCCGAAATTTAAAATTATAGAATTCTATGGCTAAGTGAGAGTGATAAAGCATTATAAGCCCGATGGCCTTGTTCGTTGTAATGAGCGCCTCCCTAGATGGACCCAAGAATGGGAACAAGAGAGCTCAGGTTTATCCCGAACACCCCAGCACTCGTGGCATGGGGGCAGAAGCCGACGACTTGCATCTCTTAGATTTAATAAACGGCCGCATAGAAGGTAATATTTTAAATTAGCAAGCGTTGCTTAGCGCATATGAACAAAGTTTTCAGTGTACACGATAACAGATGCGAGTCTACTCAAAAATTACATTTCTGGAGCATTCACCCGCTATAATGCGGGCACCCTTCAGGACGCCCCCATAATACATCTCGGGCGTGCGATACTCCTTGCCCGGCGGTGGCGGATCCGTCACAAGCTTCTCGGCGTCCAGCTTCCCCCACTGCACTTTAGCACGGGCAAGGGCTCGACGGGCACCTTCAATACAGATGGAGCGCTTGATGACTTCAATCCAGGGACAAGCGTCCACCAGCCGCCGCACCAGACTAAAGTAGCTCCCAGGCACGGTTTCTCCAGGCCACAGCCGAACTATGAGGCCCTTCATGGCCTGTTCGGCCACCTTGTGGAGCTCGACCAGCTGCTTCAGCTGGTCGCTCAGGGGCACCGGATGTCCGGCTTAGCATACTGAGACCAGAACACCTTTTTCGTCGAGCTCCCCTCCTCGGCGCGGTAGAACGCGGCAGCATCAGACACACTACTGGGCAGATCGGCGAACGCTCCTGGAGAGCTCCGGATTCGGATAGGTAACAGATATTCACTTTTATATGCTTTCTTTGCATAAAGAATGCCTTACCCGCCGCTATCTTTTTTATCGCCTCGATCTCCTGGAGGGCCTTCTGGGCTTGGGCCTTAGCGGTTTTGGCACTCTCAAGAGCCACGACGAGCTCAGACTCTCGAGTCTTTGAGTCACGCTCCAAACTCTCGTGTTTCTCCACAAGAGCCTGGAGCTCTAGCCGCACCTCCGCCACCCGCACCTCCTATTTCTCTCACTCGGAGCACTCCAAGGCCGCATTGTTTTCGGCCTTGGACACCACCTCCTTCAGGGTCGCCACCTCGGTCGTGGTCCCTGCAACGTTCACATTGGTCCTGTCATTATTTGCAACCAGGTGTTTCTATATACATTCACATACGGTATTATGTACCCTCCTTGTCCTCGAGCTGCTTCTTGGCACGGCCGAGCTCGCTCTCGGACCGCTCGAGGCTCTTCTTCAATGTATCGACCTCCGCAGTCAGTGCGGCAGAGGTCAGCAACGCAGCCTGCATTCCCATATTGACACATTTATGTTAGACTCCTGCGTACATCTTTTTAGATCCTCAGCTCGGCTTTTCTTTTCGAACGCTGAACTGAGCATCAGGGGCTACTGTCTATGCGGTAACATTCTTATATGTTCTACATACCTCGAAGCCTGTTAGTAGGCTAGTACAAGCTTCCGCCAGTCCGCTCTTGGCGGACTAAACCTTCTGAATCATCGCACTCATAACAGTGCGGTGCTCCTCGTCGATGGAGGCGCCGTTAAGCACCTCTAGCAAATTGTCTGGCATCTCCGGCGTCTCCGGTTGGACGGAGGCCGCCCGTGTTGTAGGCGCGCCTTTCTTCTGAAGGTGCCGCCTGCCGGACTCTGGAACCGTTGTTGGTTCCGGAGAGGTGTCCAGCCTAGGGCCGGACTTAGATCCCTCGAGGGTTTCTCCCCCTTTGGGCCTGGAATCCGGGAGGTTGCCTTGTGCTGCCTCCAGGACCACCTCCTCCTGGTTTAGCCCTTTTTGGGACTCCACCTCAGCGTCGTCTGTAGGAAGAGGGGAGGAGGTCATCAGAAGTGAAGCACTATTCACATCCGACGAGTCCAGGGAGCCACTCGACGAATCGCCGAGCTGAGCCCGGGGTGGACAGCATAATTGAATTCAGCATCAGAAGGTACCATACATCAGAGGAGTGCCATAAGTTATTCTGGTATCCAGATACTTATGATTTCGCCAGGGGCTTGACCCTGGATGGCCATTCCTCCCCGCCGTCTTCGACATCAGAGGCGTAGTCCGGCAGAAGGGTCCTCCCCTTCTTGGACCCTCCGGCCTCCCTAGTTGGGGCAGCCTTCCTCTTCTTTCCTCCCCTAGCGGGAGGGGGAGAGGCTTTTTCTTCTTCCTCCTCCTCCTCGTCCTCAGAGGCGGAGGGGGCTTCGGGGTTGTCGGGCGATGAATCCGACACCACCAGGCGCCGGGAACTCTTTCGAGTCCCCGTGGTCTTCTTCTTGGCCTTCTTCTCCGACACCACGTGAGGTGCCGGAACCAGCAGCTTCGCCAAGCGTGTGTCTGCTGGGCCTTCGGGCAAAGGGGCCGGACAGTCAAACTATCCGGATGTCCTCTTCCAGTCCTGTCAAAGGAACAGGAGTTTAGATCCTACATAGAGTCAAACTATGAAATTCGAGTGTCCCGTAAAGGACTAAAAGTAAGCTTACTTCAGAGGCTTGGCGCTTGGCGTAGAATCTGCGATCCTCGGTGACGGGAGGGGAGACCTCAGAGCTCTTGAAAAGCACCTTCCAAGCGTCCTCGTGCTTTGTTTCGAAGAGCCGGGACAGAGTCTGGTGCTGGGCCAGGTCGAACTCCCACAAATTGAAGTCCCGTCGTTGACACGGGAGGATCTGGCGGAAGAGCATGACCTGGACTATGTTGACAAGCTTAACCTTCTTGGTCACCAGGTCTCGGACGCAGGTTTGGAGTCCGGTCACCTCTTCCGAACTACCCACAACAGGCCCATCTCTTTCCAAGATGTGAGCCATGTGGGGATGCCAGATCGAAACTCGGGGGCCGCTACCCATTCAGGTTCACGCGGCTCGGTGATATAGAACCACCCCGATTGGCACCCTTTGATGGTTTCCACGAAGGCGCCCTCAAGCCATGTGACCTTGTATATCTTGCCCACCATGGCGCCTCTACACTCTGCTTGTCGGCCGCTCACAACCTTCTGCTTGACGCTGAAGATCTTCAGCCATAGGCCAAAGTGAGGCTGGATGTGGAGGAAGGCCTCGCACACGACGATAAACACCGAGATGTTGAGGATGAAGTTCGGGGCCAGATCGTGGAAGTCCAGGCCGTAGTAGAACATGAGCCCCCGGACGAACAAATGAAGAGGAAAGCCCAGTCCGCGGAGGAAATGGGGAAGGAACACGACCCCCTCATGGGGCCCGGGGGTGGGGATGGGTTGCCCCTTGTCTGGAAGCCGGTGCATGATGTCGTCAGACAAGTATCCGACCTTCCTTAGTTTTTTGATTTGCCCCTCCGTGACAGAGGAGGCCATCCATCTACCTCCCACTCCGGACATGATTGGAGAAGGTTGAGGTGGGAAGTGCGGACTTGGGCGCTGGAGCTCGAGGGCGCAGGAATGGACAAGCAAGGGAGGAAGAAGGCGTGAATGGAAAGGGTTGATCCTTATCCCCTTAAATGGGCGGCCAAGACTATGAGCCTAATAAAACTCGCTTATCTCCCAAGTGTCGCGGTTAATGGCGCGGTTGGGTTACCCACGCCCATATTGATGAGAATCCCGGAATAGGGGGACACGATCTCTGCTTTGACAAGACGTGCCAAGGAAATCGCCTCGCTAAACACGCTGAGATGGAATAGTAAAACAATTCGAATAAAGGCCTGGTTGTGGCATGATGTCACGCTGCGGAATACGTCAGCAGATTAGATTTGTGGTGATATTATTCTCTCTACGGTGGCATGTGGCACTTATTTTGCAGAGCCGGACACTATCCTTGTGTTCAACATCTTCTATGGAGTATTTGGAGGAGAAACCCACCTTGCAATGCCGAAGACAATTTGCGCGCCGGACTCGTCGTCATTGAATCCTGGTTCAGGGGCTACTGAGGGAGTCCTGGATTAGGGGATGTCCGGATGGCCGGACTATGACCTTTGGCCGGACTCTCGGACTATGAAGATACAAGATTGAAGACCTCGTCCTGTGTCCGGATAGGACTTTCCTTGGCGTGGAAGGCAAGCTTGGTGATATGATATGAAGATCTCCCCCCATTGTAACCGACTCTGTGTAACCCTAGCCCTCTCCGTTGTCTATATAAACCAGAGAGTTTTAGTCCATAGGACGAACAACAATCATACCATAGGCTAGCTTCTAGGATTTAGCCTCTCTGATCTCGTGGTAGATCAACTCTTGTACTACCCATATCATCAATATTAATCAAGCAGGAGTAGGGTTTTACCTCCATCGAGAGGGCCCGAACCTAGGTAAAAACATCGTGTCCCTTGTCTCCTGCTACCATCCGCCTAGACGCACAGTTCGGGACCCCCTACCCGAGATCCGCCAGTTTTGACACCAACAGCTGGCGTGGCAACAGTGCCCCAACGTCACCACTGACTCCAGCAAGCGACGACCTGATGGAGTGTCACTGTACTCGATTCAACTCGGCCACTCCTGGCGATCGACAAGATGGTGAACAGTGGCCCTAGGCAAGCGAGGCCCGCTCTTAGGGGAACCCGGCGAACCATAAGCTTCCGGCGGGTCCCAGCTTCGGGTCCCCAGATGCTGACGACCCGGCCCTATGACTGAGGGAGTCCTGGATTAAGGGGTCCTCGGATAGCCGGATTATAGGTTTTGGCCAGACTGTTGAACTATGAAGATACAAGATAGAAGACTTCGTCCTGTGTCCGAATGGGACTCTCCTTTGCATGGAAGGCAAGCTTGGCGATTCGGATATGTAGATTTCCTTCTCTGTAACCGACTCTGTGTAACCCTAGCCCCCTCCGGTGTCTATATAAACCGGAGGGTTTAGTCCGTACGACTAACAACAACACTCATAATCATAGGCTAGCTTCTAGGGTTAGCCTCCTCGATCTCGTGGTAGATCAACTCTTGTAATACTCATATCATCAAGATCAATCAAGCAGGAAGTAGGGTATTACCTCCATAGAGAGGGCCCGAACCTGGGTAAACATCGTGTCCCCCGCCTCCTGTTACCATTAGCCTTATACACACAGTTCGGGACCCCCTACCCGAGATCCGGCAGTTTTGACACCGACATTGGTGCTTTCATTGAGAGTTTCACTGTGTTGTCATCATAAGGCTTGATGGCTCCCTCAATCATCTACAGTGATGAAATCTAGGGCGAGACTTTTCTCCCCGGACAAATCTTCGTATTCGGCGGGTTTGCACTGCGGGCCAACTCGCTTGGCCATCTGGAGAAGATCGATAGCTACGCCCCTGGCCATCAGCTCAGGTTTGGAAGCCTGAACTACACTGCCGACATCCGCGGAGACTTGATCTTCTATGGATTTGAGCCCATGACAGGTGCGCCCTACACCCGCGATGAGCATGATTTAGATCTGCCATCAGACGACGATCAGGAGATCACACATGTGGCTGCCCCGGCTCTAAATCCGGAGCAGATCGTGCCATCCGAGGGCGGGTGGATGGACCCCGCCACAGAGGTCGCACGCTCAGCGGTGATAGAGCCGAACACCGATCTCACTTCCAAGGAGACCGCACCTATGACTACCCTGGCCCTAGATCCAGAGCAGATCGTGCCGTCCGTGGACGGGGGGCTAGACTCCACCACGGATGCTGCATACTCTACGGCGTTGGAGCCGAACACAGATTCAGCCTCTATCGAGGCCTGTGTCGTTGGACCCCCGAACTCATCTCCGGATACGTGTTCCGAACCGCGTGTGTCCGCGCCCGTCGAAACGGATTGGGTGCCAATCTTGGAGTTTACCTCTGCGGATATCTTTCAGCCCTCGCCCTTGGGCGATGTGTTAAATTCATTAAGATCTCTCTCCTTGTCAAAAGATTCTTGGCCGAACTATGTCCGGCTTGAGTGGGAAACGGACGACAAAGAACTTCGCTGCCCACCCACCACCCACTTGATAGCCACTGTCCACGACTTGACCGACATGCTTGACTTCGACTCCGATGACATCGACGGTATGGATGACGATGCGAGAGAAGAAGAGGGCGATGGACAGCCACCTCTTCATATGACATTTACATGGTGGATACCCCCAAAGAAGACAATGGCGAGGAAAAAAGGACCCAGTTGAGGATAAGCCTCCTGAGAAGCAGCCGAAGCGCCGACATCAGTGGCGCCGCTCTAAACCACGTCATGGTAAAAATAGCAATACCGGCACAGAAGATAATACCCCGGACAACGTTGAAAACGATGAAGACCCCACAGACCCAGCCATGAAGCAGGACAGGCAGGGAGACGACAAACACAATCCAGGGCCGCTATCCGATCACAACGATGCCGAAGACACCACTTATCAACCTGTCTCTGAAGAACAGGACAGTCTGGATGACGACACATTCATCATCCTTGATACACAAGTGGAGCGAGAACGCCTCCAGTAGAGACTTACCGCCACTGCGAGGAGCTTGAATAAGCAGAAGCAATGGCTTAAAGCCGCACAGGATATGCTCGATGACAAATGGAACGAAGTGCTCGACACTAAGGAAAAATACGGCGGCAATCAGCAAACAAGGGCTATCCCAAACATAAACTGCTGGCCAAATTTGATGATGAGGCTATAGCGCCCATACCACCGAATAAACGAACGGACGACCAACAGGACTGACCACCTCGTGGTCGAGACAGAGTAGCTACTAACGCCGCACACAAACCCGCACCCCCGCTCCATAAAGAAAGGGAGGTAGCGACCCAGAACCAGCAACACGATTTACATGAAGACTTGGATAAAAGGGCTGGCATAACAAGGTCTATTTATGGATCTCGAGGATATGTCCCAACTAAGGATCGTGACCACCAAAACAAATATGCTGGCCGCTCTCCAGTTCGGAACCAACACCGAACAATACAACCATCGGACTCACTCCACGGCATAACCAAATACAGGGGTGCTGCGCACCCCCTGTGCTTCACCGATGAGGTGCTGGATGATGAATTTCCAACAGGGTTTAAACCCGTAAACATCGAGGCATACGATGGAACGCAGACCCTACGGTCTGGATAGAGGACTTTATTCTTCATATCCATATGGCACACGGAGATGATCTCCACGCCATCAAATACTTACCCCTCAAGCTCAAGGGACCAGCTCGGCACTGGCTAAAAAGCCTCCCAAAAAATCCTATCGGAAGCTGGGAGGAGTTCGAGGATGCTTTCAGGGCAAATTTTCAAGGGACTTATGTCCGACCTCCAGATGCAGACGATCTTAGTCATATAACCCAACAACCCGGAGAGTCCGCCCGTAAGCTTTGGAACATATTTCTGACCAACAAAAACCAAATCGTCGACTGTCCGGATGCTCGAGCTTTAGCAACTTTCAAACACAGTATCCGGGATGAATGGCTTGCCAGACACCTCGGCCAAGAAAAGCCCAGGACAATGGCAGCCTTAACCACCCTCATGACCCTCTTTTCTGAAGGCGAGGATAGTTGGTTGGCCCGTAGCAGCACCAGCAACCCAGGCACATCCATAATCAAGGATGGCAACGGAAAACCATGACGCAATAAAAACAAACGTCGAAACAATGAAGTCAGCCCAGAAAATACAGCGGTAAACGTCGGATTCAGGGGCTCCAAACCCGGTCAACGGAAAAGGACATTTAAAGGTAGCCGAGAAGGTCCATCCATCTTAGACAAAATTCTCGACAGGCCCTGCCAGATTCATGGCACCCCCGATAAGCCAACTAACCACACCAACAGAGAATGTTGGGTCTTTAGACAGGCCAGCAAGCTCAACGCCGAACACAAGGGGAAGGGGTCGCTAAGTGAAGACGAGGACAAATCCCGCGAGCCGAACACAGGTGGATAGAAAAAAATTCCCACCGGAGGTTAAAACAGTGAACATGATTTACGTCACCGATATCCGAAAAAGGGAGCGCAAACGCGCACTTCGAGACGTATACGCTATAGAGCCCGGCATCCCCAAATTCTATCCATGGTTTGGCCTGTCCGATCACTTTTGATCACAGGGATCATCCGACTAGTATCCGTCACGGGGGCTCGGCCGCCTTAGTGCTCGACCCGATAATCGATGGATACCACCTCACCCGAGTCCTCATGGACGGCGGCAGTAGTCTCAATCTGATATATCAGGACACTGTCCGCATGATGGGGATAGATCCGTCAAGAATTAAGCAAAGCAACACTACCTATAAAGCAGTGATACCAGGCACTGAGGCCCGCAGCAGTGGCTCCCTAGCGTTGGAAGTTGTATTCGGTTCTCCCGATAACTTTCGAAGCAAAGAACTAATCTTCGATATTGCTCCATTCTGTAGCGGTTACCATGCACTACTTGGAAGAACGGCATTTGCCCGCTTCAATGCAGTCCCGCATTATGCTTTTCTTAAACTTAAGATGCCTGGTCCACGTGGCATCATCACAATCAGCGGAAACATGGAGTGTTCCCTTCGAATGGAAGAATACGTCGCGGCTCTAGCAGCCGAATCATGGAGTGACCTCTGCAAAATGAGAAACTCATCGGTTCTGAAAACCACGAACACAGTTAGACGTGTTCGGCGCACACCTAGGTGTAACAGCTCAGAAAACCTGAGCTTGATTAGCGACTATACTCCCACAAAAACAAGAAGACTGTACATGTCTCCCTGCATATGTAAAATAGGGCTTCAAAACTCCCTGTCTGGTGTGTCGGGCCGCACACATATAAAAGGCGTCCACCACTCTTTACCCCTCAAGGACACATGAGCAACGGAGATAAAAGGCACAGAAGTGCAGCAGGGCCCCAATCTAAGGTTTCTTTTTAGATTAAGCCCCTGCGTAAACCTTTTTTACTATCTTTTGTTATTTTCATGTCCTCCTGGCTCTTAAAATGACCCACAAGGATGTCAGCGTGATTATCACGCTGATTAGACCTGTACCTTGAAATCCAGGGCTTTATTACCAGGGGCTGTCATTTAGCCCGGTATATTTTGCAAAGACTGAACACCTTCCAGAGTGTTCGGCGTCGCGAGTTTGGCCCTATATGCATCAGCTCTGAATCATGTCTTTGATCAAATGTTGGGTTTGCCCGGCTCCCTCGTTTTGCTACCTTACGTTACGCACCATCGGCTAAGGAAGCATGGGAGAACTACTGCGATTGTGCCCTGGTTCATCCGGACGAGCACCTCAGTAGAGAAAGCCAAAAACTGACTATCATGATACAGCGAGAGACTAGTCAACCATTCGATGACTCAGTGGAATCCTTGAGATTCCTCCACATTAATGAAGGACCGTTTTCCGGTCACGTATGTAAATGCACCGTTTTTGGATAAATGCGGACATACCACGGGCTATGTAGTATCCCCACCATCAAACTCCTATGGCTAAGTAAAAGTGTTAAAGCTTTATAGTCTGATTGCCTTGTGCGCCGCACTATCACCTTCTCAAACGGACCAAGACATTGGATCAAGTGTGACTACGTGCTTTTTCCGAACACCCACGCGTTATCCGCAAAGGGGTTGAAGACGACGACTGCAATCTTTCAGGTATATACATCTATACATAAAGGGCCGCACAGGAGGCACTAAAATACTTTACGGGCAAAAGTATAAGTATAGCCTTTATTATAAAAAGCATTATCTTTACAAATTCAGATATATATCATTCGAACATGATAGTCTTCGAGCACTGAGCCTCTATTAGGTGGGCACCTTCTAAGACCTCTTCAAAATAGTGCTCCAGCAGGTCTTGGCCTCTGTTAGGACCTCGTGTTGCAACACCGGAAGCCTCCATCCCCGCCCAGTACATTTTAACGCGAGCGAGGGCCATCCGCGCACCCTCTATGCATGCCGACCGCTTGATAGTGGCGATATGCGGCACAACACGAATAAATCGTTTCACCAAGCCAAAATAACTACTCGGGCTTGGTTCCCCCGGCCACAAGTAGTCCACGACAGCCTTCATGGCAAGGCCAGATAACCTATGGAGCTCCGTCCATTCGGCCATCTGCTCATTTAACAGTAGCGGACGCTTTGACGTGCTGAATTGTGACCAGAACAGTCTTTCCACCTCATGATCTTCTTGGTCCTGGAAGAACTGCGTCACATCTGCGGCACTCTTTGACAAGTCCAAATACGCATCTTGAGAACTCCACATTTGATCAAGAGGGGCATACTTCGGATCGCCAAACTTAGTTCGCAATAAAAAGGGCTTCCCAGCCACGATCTCGCCGGCTTGCCGGAGCTCCTCCCGAGCTGCCTGGATCTCAGTCCTTGGTTTTTTCTTGGCTCTCCATCTTGAGCAGCTCATAACGGTTAGTGGCATCCTTCACCTCAAGAGCCATATTGGCTATTTTTTCCTCACTTCAGCGATGAGCAGCCTGTTCGGCTTTCAATTCACTCACTGCCCTTTCGGCAGCCGCGTCACTTCCTCTGGCTTGTTCCCTAGCACGCGCAAGCTCAACCCGAAGAGTCTCCACGGCGGCGGCACCATCTGCAGACAAAGCATATTGTAAGTCCCAGTGCCATACTGTCATACATACTTACTGGCCGCCCAGAAGACACACATTGCGCCTCGTCAAGACGCTTATTCATGAGTGTGATGTCCTCATCCGCTGCATCAAGTTGCCATTTCAATTCAGCAAATTCGGAAGCCCCCGCAGTTGTCGGGGTTGCAGCCGCCTGTGTACAAAATTGGCAAAATCCTTTCCTGAGATTATTGATATTTTTAAATCCTCTGATCGCTCCGTTCATGTAGCAACCAGAGTCTCAGGGGCTACTATCTACACAAAGTGCACCTTGCCTTTTTCAAAACAAAATAACAAAAATTGCCATATTAAGTACCTCGAAGCCTCTTAACAGTCTCATAAAGGCTTCATCCAGTCCGCTTTTCGTGGACGAAATTCTTTTGATCACCGTACCCATTAAGGTACGATGTTCCTCTGAAACAAGCGCTTGCTGCAGAAGACCCATCAAGGTATCCGGTTGTACGTCGGACAGTCCAGGGCTTTTGTCTACGGTCTCTTTGGGAGCCAAACACCCTGGACCTCGGGCGTCTTAAGATTCACCTTCCGGCCCCGTCCTCCTTTGGGGATTGGGATAGATCCTTCGAGACGACACTTAGGGGTCGTCCTCCTTACGTAGCGGGGAAGTATGAGGGGGCGTCTCGCTCTCCATCATCTCCGGAAGAAGATCCTTTGAGGACGAAGATTGCTGCGGAAGGCTATAGGCCGGACTACCAAACATATGTTTCAGATATTACTATCATAGACAGGAGAAGAACATGGTAGGCTTATAGGGCACCCTTGTTCACTTACGTCTTGGCTAGCGGTTGGTCCCCTTGAGGCCGTTGTTCGGCAACTTTGCTCCCTGAGACAGGACCCCCTGATAGGGATTTCTTCCCTTGCTTGGAGGTCTCCGCCTTCAAGTCTTCGAGGGCGGCCCTTTTCTTCCCATGGGGGGAGGGAATATTTGATTCTCCTCTTCGTTTACTCTCCGACACGGGATTCCCGAATTCTCTTGATATAGTACGTAATGTACCACCTGTATGGAGGCCACTTTTGGCCTCCTTGCTCCCCTCCTTGTCTTCCCTCTACGGCGCTTGATATGGTGCACGAGCCAGCATCCTGGTTAACATCGGATCTGATGAATCTTCGGGAAGAGGCGCCGGACACCTGATCCTCTCTGCCTTATTTATCCAACCCTAGCCGAGGACGATTTTTCAGGATAACATTATGATAAATATAATGACAATATGTTCAGTTACCGGGTGCTCACCGGGGTATCTGGATGGTTGCAGTCAAGGCCAGCGTCTTCTGTGGTGTTCGGACACTTTATTCATGATCCGAAGAATGATTTATACATCCCTTCGAGCGTCATGCCAAAGAAGTGCTGAACGGTTCCCTGTCCTTCCGGATTGAACTCCCAAATACGGAGAGGTCGTCGTTGGCATGGCAGGACCCGTCGGACTAGCATTACCTGAATCACCTTTACAAGACCAATATCCTTCTCGATAAGATCTCGGATGCGGCTTTGCAGCATCCGTACATCGTCAGCCGAGCCCCAGTCCAGCCCCTTGTTGGCCATGATGCAAGCTGTGGTGGAGGGACAGAGCGGAAGGCAGGAGCAGCCGCCCGCTTTTTCCTCGAGGAGCTGTGATGTAAAACCACTCCCGTTGCCATAGGTTGGAAACCTCTAGGAAGGAACCCTTTGGCAATAAAGCGTTGGCACATTTGCTTATTCTCGCCCCTCCGCACTCCACGTGTTTCCTGTTAATCATCTTCGATGTTACATTAAAGGTTTTAAGCCATAAGCCGAAGTGTGGAACAATGCGGAGGAAGGCCTCGCACACGATGATGAAGGAGGAGATGTGAAGGAAGGAATCCGGAGCTATATCATGAAAATCTAGCCCGTAATAAAACATGAGCCCTCTAACAAAGGGATGAAGACTGAGGCCTAGCCCTCGGAGGAAGTGAGAGATGAACACAACACTCTCATCAGACTTGGGAGTAGGGATGACCTGACCTTGAGCAGGAAGCCTATGGGGAATTTCCGCCGTCAAGTACCTCGCCTCCCTAAGCTTCTTGATATCCTCCTCTGTGACGGAGGAGGCCATCCACCAGCCTTGAAGGCTGGATCCAGACATGGTCAGAAGTTTGGAGCGTTTTGGCTGTAGCCTTGGGTGTTGAAGCTCGAGGTAGGATAAGGAGAGGATTAAGCGTAGAGGGAAAAGACAGGCCTTGATCTCTTTTTAAAGAGGATGAATACCAAACGTCCCCCGTGTGGCCTTTTTGGTACTTGCCTATTCCCAAGGAATCCTATCCGTGGAACAGTTGGGTTACCCACGCCTGTACCGATGAGAATCCCATAATAAGGGGACACGATATCTGCTTCGACAAGACGTGCCAATAAAGGTGCCTCGTGAAATGTGTCGTGGCTGGCTGATAAAACGGTTCGGATAAAAAATGGGTCGTGGTGTGATGTCGCGCTGTGAATAAACTGTCAGCAGATTAGATCCGTGATATATTGTACTCTTGACGGTGGTATGTGGAATTTGTTTTTGTAGAGCCGGACATGATTCTTGTGTTCAGGATCTACTTGGAAGTATTCGGAGAAGGAACCCGCCTCGCAATGCCAAAGACAATCTGCGCGCCGGACTGAATCGTCATTGAAGCCTGGTTTAGGGACTACTGAGGGAGTCCTGGATTAAGGGGTCCTCGGACAGTCGGACTATATGCTTTCGCCGGACTGTAGGACTATGAAGATACAAGATAGAAGACTTCGTCATATGTCCGGATGGGACTCTCCTTTGCGTGGAAGGCAAGCTTGGCGATTCGGATATGTAGATTTCCTTTCTTGTAACCGACTCTGTGTAACCCTAGCCCCCTCCGGTGTCTATATAAACCGGAGGGTTTAGTCCGTAGGACTAACAACAACAATCATAATCATAGGCTAGCTTCTAGGGTTAGCCTCCTCGATCTCGTGGTAGATCTACTCTTTTAATACTCATATCATCAAGATCAATCAACCAGGAATTAGGGTATTACCTCCATAGAGAGGGCCCGAACCTGGGTAAACAGCGTGTCCCCCGCCTCCTGTTACCATTAGTCTTAGACGCACAGTTCGGGACCCCCTACCCAAGATCCGCCGGTTTTGAAAACGACAACGACCTTGTAACATTACCATTATACCCCTACGGGGTTGGCCTATAAACCCCCCAGGAGCTCTCATGCACAAAGGTGAGCACACAGTAATCTAGCCAATCGATCGATAGAACACACTGGGAGAAGGAGCAGCCTAAGCCCTGGCCAACCTTCCTTCTTCGTCCATACAACTCTAGGAGCAACTCTGTACTGTTACATAGCGACCACACTCGGCAAGACTAAGAGTATTATCTCTCCGGAGAGCCCCAAACCTGGGTATGCCTTCCGTCCCGCACTTGCTCATGCCAACCTCGCCTCTGGAGCCCACCAGTGCCCTCTAGTCTCCTCCTCTCTTTAGCCATCCCATGGCATCTACCGTGCACCCACCACGACAGTTGGCGTCCACCATGGGGCAGCTCGAGGTCCTTGCCGGGAGCATGCTTCAGGCGGGGCTCTTCTCCGAATTCGACGAGCCCGTCGTGCTGGCGGACGATGCCATCGGCGCGCTCGCCACCTCCTTCGCCGCGTTGCGCATCTCCGACGCGCCTGCGATCGACGAGTACCCCAGTGAGGTACTTGACTTTTCCGACTCCCCCCTCTCCCTCGGCGGCAGCACTCCCGCCGGGGCAATGGACGTCTATGATGTCTACTACACAACCTTCTTCTTGTAGACGTTGTTGGGCCTCCAAGTGCAGAGGTTTGTAGGACAGTAGAAAATTTCCCTCAAGTGGATGACCTAAGGTTTATCAATCCGTGGGATGCATAGGATGAAGATAGTCTCTCTCAAATAACCCTGCAACCAAATAACAGAGTCTCTTGTGTCCCCAACACACCTAATACAATGGTAAATTGTATTGGTGCACTAGTTCGGTGAAGAGATGGTGATACAAGTGCAATATGGATGGTAGATTTGAGTATTTGTAATCTCAAAATATAAAAAGAGCAAGGTAACAAGTGATAAAAGTGAGCACAAGCGGAACAAGGCCTAAGGTTCATACTTTCACTAGTGCAGGTTCTCTCAACAATAATAACATAACTAGATCATATAACTATCTATCAACATGCAACAAAGAGTCTCTCCAAAGTCACTAATAGCGGAGAACAAACGAAGAGATTATGGAAGGGTACGAAACCACCTCAAAGTTATCCTTTTTGATCTATCTATTCAAGAGTCCGTAGTAAAATAACATGAAGCTATTCTTTCCGTTTGATCTATCATAGAGTTCATACTAGCATAACACCTTAAGACACAAATCAACCAAAACCCTAATGTCACCTAGATACTCCATTGTCACCTCAAGTATCTGTGGGCATGATTATACGATATGCATCACACAATCTCAGATTCATCTATTCAACCAACACAAAGTACTTCAAAGAGTGCCCCAAAGTTTCTACCGGAGAGTCAAGACGAAAACGTGTGCCAACCCCTATGCATAAGTTCACAAGGTCACTGAACCCGCAAGTTGATCACCAAAATATACATCAAGTGAATCATGTGAATATCCCATTGTCACCACGAATAAGCACAGCAAGACATACCTCAAGTGTTCTCAAATCCTTAAAGACTCAATCTGCTAAGATAACTTCAAAGGGAAAACTCAATCCATTACAAGAGAGTAGAGGGGGAGAAACATCATAAGATCCAACTATAATGGCAAAGCTCGCGATACATCAAGATTGTATCACCTCAAGAATATGAGAGAGAGAGAGAGATCAAACACATAGCTGCTGGTACATACCCTCAGCCCCGAGGGTAAACTACTCCCTCCTCATCATGGAGAGTGCCGGGATGATGAAGATGGCCACCGGTGAGGGATCCCCCCTCTGGCAGGGTGCCGGAATAGGGTCTCGATTGGTTTTTGGTGGCTACAGAGACTTGTGGCGGCAGAACTCCCGATCTATTCTGCTCCTCAAAGGTTTCAGTATTTATAGGATTTTTTGGCATAGGTTTCACGTTAGGGGGGGGGGTCTCCAAGCTGTCCACGAGGTAGGGGGCGCGCCCTAGGGGAGTGGGCATGGCCCCCACCCTCGTGGGCAGCCCGGGACTCTTCTGGCCCAACTCTTGCACTCCTGGGGCTTCCTTTGGTCCATAAAAATTCGTCAAAAAATGGCACATCAATTGGACTCCGGTTGGTATTCCTTTTCTGTAAAACTCAAAAACAAGGAAAAAACAGAAACTAGCACTGGGCTCTAGTTTAATAGGTTAGTCCCAAAAATCATATAAAATAGCATATATATGCATATAAAACATCCTAGATGGATAATATAATAGCATGCATACTTCATAAATTATAGATATGTTGGAGACGTATCAGCATCCCCAAGCTTAATTCCTGCTCGTCCTCGAGTAGGTAAATGATAAAAGAAAGAATATATGAAGTGTGAATGCTAGCAGGTGCATAAGTTTGACCAAGGATAATTTCACCTTTTCTTGCATCATTATATGTCATAACAGTAGCTCATCTCATAAAACTTTTTCATGATCAAGTAACAAGCTATTCACATGTTAAAGCATAGACCATAAACTTCATTCTTAGTCATCAAACAATTGCAATTCATCTTATTTTCAAGAAGGGTCTATGTCAGAGCTTTGATTTAGCAAATCCCACATACTCAACTATCATATAGTCTTCCATGATTGCTACCACTCAAAGCATATTTTTAAAAGAAATAGCATCCATCGAACACAGAGAAAGATAGGGGCTTAATGTTTCGCCTCCGAACTTACTTATCATATAGATTGTCAACAATAATAATTCATGATCAAATATATTTGAATGGCCATATATTCTTAGATCTTTCCCCATCACATGATGCTTGCCAACTAAAGAGTATATTGGAATGAGAAGGAATACTACTGACTCTTGCATAAAAGTAAAAGATAGGCCCTTCGCAAAGGGAAGCGGGGATTTGTAGAGGTGCCAGAGCTCAATTTTGAAATAGAGATAAATAATTTTGAGAGGTATGCTTTCATTGTCAACATAACAACCAAGAGTTCCCAATAATTCCATACTACATACATTATAGGCGGTTCCCAAACAGAATGGTAAAGTTTTTACTCCCCCTCCACCAACAATCATCAATCCATGGCTTGCCCGAAACAATGGTGCCTCCAAATAACATCAACCCTGTGGGAGTTTTTTTTGCAATTATTTTGATTTGATTTTGATCTTTTGATCATGGGACTAGGCATCCCAGTTACCAGCCGTTTTTCTCGTGAATGATGAGCTGATTCCACTCATCGTGACAATAAACCACCTAGCATGAAAGATACTAACAGCCCCTAGTCGCTACATGAGCGATTCGGGCATACAAAACAGATTATGATTTGAAGGTTTAGAGTTTGGCACATGCAAATTTACTTGGAGCGGCAGGTAAATACCGCAAATAGATAGATATGGTGGACACTTATGGAAGAAACTTGGTTCAAGGCATTTGGATGCACAAGCAGTATTCCCGCTTAGTACAGATATTTCGTCTAGCAAAGGATTCTAAATAGGAAGCACCGCATGTTGGAGGATCTATAACAATATAACTTCTATACAAATATACCCAAGCATAACTCATTATGTTGTCTTCCTTGTCCAATTTTAACTAATTTTCTCAGGTTTGAAAATAATTAATGGAGCTCACAATCATAGAAGATGTCTAAGATAGTGTACTTATATGTGAAATCTCTCTTCCTTCAATATTCTTTCATGAATTATTCAAGTGAATATATAATTTCAGATTTATGACATTCAAATCATTCAACCATTTACTCATAGGATATAAGTGAAGCACACGAGTAAATGACAAACTACTCTAAAAAGATATAAGTGAAGATCAATGAGTAGTTAAATAATTATGTAAGTATGTGAAGACTCTCTCTCATTTAAGAATTTCAGATCTTGATATTTTATTCAAGCAGCAAGCAAAACAAAACAAAATGACATTGCAAGGATAGAAAAACTCATGTGAAGAAGCAAAAACTTATGTTCAACCGATACTAACTGATAATTGTTGAAGAAGAAAGGTGGGATACCTACTGGGGCATACCTAAGCTTAGATGCTTGAGACTTCTTGAAATATTATCTTGGGTGCCTTGGGCATTGATACGTCTCCAACGTATGTACTTTTCCAAACACTTTTTCCCTTGGTTTGGACTCTAACTTTCATGATTTGAATGGAACTAACCCGGACTAACGCTGTTTTTAGCAGAATTACCATGATGTTGTTTCATGTGTAGAAAACAAAAGTTCTCGGAATGACCTGAAAATCCTCGGAGACAAGTTTCAGAAAATATAAAAAATGATCGCAAAAGATGAAGACCAGGGGGCCCACCCCCTCTGGGTGTGCCCCCTGTCTCGTGGGCCCCCTGCAGCTCCGCTGACCTCAACTCCAACTCCATATATTCCGTCTCGCGGAGAAAAAAGTCAGAGAGAAAGTTTCATCGCGTTTTACGATACGGAGCCGCCGCCAAGCCCTAATCTCTCTCGGGAGGGCTGATCGGGAGTCCGTTCGGGGCTCCGGAGAGGGGGATTCGTCGCCATCATCATCATCAACCATCCTCCATCACCAATTCCATGATGCTCACTGCCGTGCGTGAGTAATTTCATCATAGGCTTGTTGGACAGTGATGGGTTGGATGAGATTTACCATGTAATCAAGTTAGTTTTGTTAGGGTTTGATCCCTAGTATCCACTATGTTCTGAGATTGATGTTGCTATGACTTTGCTATGCTTAATGCTTGTCACTAGGGCCCGAGTGCCATGATTTCAGATCTGACCCTATTATGTTTTCATGAATATACATGTGTTCTTGATCATATCTTGCAAGTCTATAGTCACCTATTATGTGTTATGATCCGACAACCCCGAAGCGACAATAATCGGGAGACTTCTCGGTGATGACCGTAGTTTGAGGAATTCATGTATTCACTATGTGTTAATGCTTTGGTCTGGTTCTCTATTAAAAGGAGGCCTTAATATCCCTTAGTTTCCAATAGGACCCCGCTGCCACGGGAGGGTAGGACAAAATATGTTATGCAAGTTCTTTCCCATAAGCACGTATGGCTATATTCGGAATACATGCCTGCACTACATTGATGAGTTGGAGCTAGTTTTATGTCACCCTATGTTATAGCTATTACATGAGGAATCGCATCCGACATAATTATCCATCACTGATCCATTGCCTACGAGCTTTTCATATATTGTACTTCGCTTATTTACTTTTCCGTTGTTATTGTTACAATCACTACAAAACCCAAAAATATTACTTTTGCTATCTTTACCTTTACCACTGTTACCATTACTGTCATACTACTTTGCTACTAAATACCTTGCTGCAGATACTAAGTTATCCAGGTGTGGTTGAATTGACAACTCAACTGCTAATACTCAAGAATATTCTTTGGCCCCCCTTGTGTCGAATCAATAAATTTGGGTTGAATACTCTACCCTCGAAAGCTATTGCGATCCCCTACACTTTTGGGTTATCAGGCATCCCCAAGCTTGAGCTTTTGTGTCTCCTTAATTCCTCTCATATCACGGTTTTCCTAAATCTCAAAAACTTCATCCACACAAAACTCAACAAGAACTCGTGAGGTAAGTTAGTATAAAACAATGCAAAAACCTTATCATTTTCTACTGTAACAAATTACTAACATTATTATTCAACATTGCATACTAAATGTCTCTTCATATTTAACACTCCTATCTTCAAATAGAATCATTAAACAAGCAAACACATGCAAACAGTGCAAACATAACTGCAATCTGCCAAAACAGTATAGTCTGTAAAGAATGCAAGATTCATCATACTTCCCTAACTCCAAAAATTATAAGAAAAATACTAAGCTGTAAAATATTTATCATAGCTCATTATTCAAAAAGATTCACCATTATATCACTCTCTGACTTTTTCTAGAGAATCTTTGCAACAATGGTAAACTTTCTGTTTTGAAACAGCAACATGTATACTTGCAAAATAAGCATGGTAAAGGCTATCCTTGACATTTTTATTGAAAATATAGATGCAAAACTTTATTGTAAATAAAAGCAAGAAAATACTAATGAAATAAAATGATGCTCCAAGCAAAACACATATCATGTGGTGAAAAAAAATATAGCTCCAAGTAATGTTACCGATGAACAAAGACGAAAGAGGGGATGCCATCCGGGGCATCCCCAAGCTTAGGATCTTGGTTGTCCTTGAATATTACCCTGGGGTGCCTTGTTAATCCCCAAGCTTAGGCTCTTGCCACTCCTTATTCCATAGTCTATCGAATCTTTACCCAAAACTTCAAAAACTTCAACCACACAAAACTCAACAGAAAATCTCATGAGCTCCGTTACTACAATAAAACAAACCACCGCTTTAAGGTACTGTAATGAACTTATTCTTTATCCACATTGGTGTTATATCTACTGTATTCCAACTTCTCTATGGTTCATACCCTCCGATACTACTCATAGATTCATCAAAATGAGCAAACAACACATTGAAAATAGAATCTGTCAAAAACAGAATAGTATGTAGTAATCTGTATCAAACGTATACTTTTGGAACTCAAACAATTCTGAAATAAATTGGTGGACCTGAGGAATTTGTCTATTAATCATCTGCAAAAAGAATCAACCTAAAATCACTCTCCAGTAAACAATGGCTGCTAAACTCGTGAGCGCAAAAGTTTCTGTTTTCTACAGCAAGATCATATAGACTTCACGCAAGTCTTCCCAAAGGCTCTACTTGGCACAAACACTAATTAAAACTAAAACCACATCTAACCAGAGGATATATGAATTATTTATTACTAAAAAGGAGCAAAAACAAAGTACAAAAATAAAATTGGGTTGCCTCCCAACAAGCGCTATTGTTTAACGCCCCTAGCTAGGCATGATGATTTCAATGATGCTCACATAAGAGATAAGAATTGAAACATAAAGAGAGCATCATGAAGAATATGAATAGCACATTTAAGTCTAACCCACTTCCTATGAATAGGTATTTTGTGAGCAAACAACTTATGGGAACAATAATCAACTAGCATAGGAAGGGAAAACAAGCATACCTTCAAGATTTTATGCACATAGAGAGGAAACCTGATATTATTGCAATTCCTACAAGTATATGTTCCTCTTCATAATAATTTTCAGTAGCATCATGAATAAATCCAACAATATAACCAGCACATAAATCATTCTTCTCATGATCTACAAGAATAGAGTTTTTATTACTTTCCTCATAAGCAAATTTCTTCTCATTCAGAATAGTGGAGGTATCATAAGAGATTCGAATACTATAAATTCTTTCCACATTAGAAGAGTAATGTTCAGAAAAAGGGTAATCATAATCATCACAAGTTTTATAAATATACTCATCACTACTTTTTATAGCATAAGTTTCATCACAATAATCATCATAAGTAGCAACTTTCTTCTCATCATAATCAATTGAAACCTCTTCCAAAATAGTGGATTCATCAGTAAATAAAGTCATGACCTCTCCAAACCCACTTTCATAAATATTATAAGATTCAACACCCTCCAAAATAGTGGGATCATTACTTCCTAAAGTTCACACTCTTCCAAACCCACTTTCATCAATATAACCATCATAAATAGGAGGCATGCTATCATCACAATAAATTTGCACATCAAAACTTGGGAGGCTAAAAATATTTTCTTCATTAAACATATCATCCCAAAGCTTGGGACAAACATTAATTTCAGCAAATATATTCTCAAACATGTCATCCTCATCAAGCATAGCTTCCCCAAGCTTGGGCCTTTTCATATCATAAGCATAATCACTCTCATCATTAATAGCATGGATAGCACCAATAGTATAGCAATTATCATCATCGCAATGAGTAATAGGAGCAACATCATTTGGGAGGGATACCTTTATACCTTTGCTTCTCCATCTTTTCTTTTTCTTCTCCACATCATGTGTGGGTTTAACCCTCTTTTTGAGCTCCATATTGATGAGATTGGTTGAATAGAAAGCTCCTCCTCGTTACCTGATTCATCATAAGAAATAATAGGAGGATATTGGGAAGTCTCTTCCCTTTCATTAGTATTATTTTCATATTCTATTTGCTTTATTTTCTTTATGTAATTGGCAATATAAGGATTTTCAATGCAATTCACCGCACAATACATATAAATCTCCTCTAGATCAATATCAAGGAATTTCTTATGGGCAAATTCTGGAATGTCCTTAATTAAACGTTTCATTTCTTCATAACCCAAAAGCAAACTAAGTTCATTATGATGTACAAGGGAAATCAAGTCATCACAATTTTTAGACACGATTCGATCATGAAACAATTTGCATTGGAGATGTAAATGACCACGTTCATAGCAAAATTCACAAGTACGGCAAAGAAATTTTAAATTTTCAGTACTCACATTTAGCATTTCTTGCAACAATTTAGTTTCTAAATACTTATGCCTCTTGCAAAATCCATATTCTCTATTTGGTATGTACTTGCAAACTCTATGCACTCCACAAAAATCGACATGCTTATAAGAGACATTTTCATCATGACTAGTGCAATCATCATTAGTACCATGAGTATTCAAAGAGTTCATACTAACAACATTACAATCATGCTCATCATTCAAAGATTTAGTGCAAAACATTTTATAGACTTCTTCTAGCACTTGAGTACAATTTTCCTTACCATCATTCTTACGAAAGATATTAAGAAAATGAAGCATATGAGACAAACTCAATTCCATTTTTTTAGTTTTTATTTTATAGACTAAACTAGTGATAAAACAAGAAACAAAAATATTAGATTACAAGATCTAAAGATATACCTTCAAGCACTCACCTCCCCGGCAACGGCGCCAGAAAAGAGCTTGATGTATACTACACAACCTTCTTCTTGTAGACGTTGTTGGGCCTCCAAGTGTAGAGGTTTGTAGGACAGTAGAAAATTTCCCTCAAGTGGATGACCTAAGGTTTATCAATCCGTGGGAGGCGTAGGATGAAGATGGTCTCTCTCAAACAACCCTTCAACCGAATAACAAAGAGTCTCTTGTGTCCCCAACACACCCAATACAATGGTAAATTGTATAGGTGCACTAGTTCGGCGAAGAGATGGTGATACAAATGCAATATGGATGGTAGATATGAGTATTTGTAATACAAAAATATAAAAACAGCAAGGTAACAAGTGATAAAAGTGAGCACAAACGGTATTGCAATGCTAGGAAACAAGGCCTAATTAAGGTTCATACTTTCACTAGTGCAAGTTCTCTCAACAATAATAACATAACTAGATCATATAACTATCCCTCAACATGCAACAAAGAGTCACTCCAAAGTCACTAATAGCGGAGAAAAAACGAAGAGATTATGGTAGGGTACGAAACCACCTCAACGTTATCCTTTTTGATCTATATATTCAAGAGTCCGTAGTAAAATAACATGAACCTATTCTTTCCTTTCGATCTATCATAGAGTTCATGATAGAATAACACGTTAAGACACAAATCAACCAAAACCCTGATGTCACCTAGATACTCCATTGTCAGCGCAAGTATCCGTGGGCATGATTATACGATATGCATCACACAATCTCAGATTCATCTATTCAACCAACACAAAGTACTTCAAATAGTGCCCCAAAGTTTCTACCGGAGAGTCAAGACGAAAACGTGTGCCAACCCCTATGCATAAGTTCACAAGGTCACTGAACCAGCAAGTTGATCACCAAAACATACATCAAGTGAATCACGTGAATATCCCATTGTTACCATAGATAAGCACGGCAAGACATACATCAAGTGTTCTTAAATCCTTAAAGACTCAATCCGATAAAATAACTTCAAAGGGAAAACTCAATCCATTACAAGATAGTAGAGGGGGAGAAACATCATAAGATCCAACTATAATAGCAAAGCTCGTGATACATCAAGATCGTATCACCTCAAGAACACGAGAGACAGAGATCAAACACATAGCTGCTAGTACATACTCTCAGCCCCGAGGGTGAACTACTCCCTCCTCGTCATGGAGAGCGCCGGGATGATGAAGATGGCCACCGGTGAGGGATCCCCCTCTGGCAGGGTGCCAAAACAGGGTCCCGATTGGTTTTTGGTGCCTACAGAGACTTGCGGCGGTGTTACTCCCGATCTATTCTGCTCCTCGGAGGTTTCAGTATTTATAGGATTTTTTGGCGTAGGTTTTATGTCAAGGGGTCTCCGGGCTGTCCACGAGGGAGGGGGCGCATCCTAGGGGAGTGGGTGTGGCCCCCACTGAGGGAGTCCTGGATTAGGGGGTCCTCGGACAGCCGGACTATATACTTCGGCCGGACTGTTGGACTATGAAGATACAAGATTGAAGACTTCGTCCCGTGTCCGGATGGGACTCTCCTTTGCGTGGAAGGCAAGCTTGGCAATTCGGATATGTAGATATCCTTCTCTGTAACCGACTCTGTGTAACCCTAGCCCTCTCCGTTGTCTATATAAACCGGAGTGTTTAGTCCGTAGGACAAGAACAATCATAATCATAGGCTAGCTTCTAGGGTTTAGCCTCTACGATCTCGTGATAGATCAACTCTTGTAATACTCATATCATCAAGATCAATCAAGCAGGAAGTAGGGTATTACCTCCATTGAGAGGGCCCGAACCTGGGTAAACATCATGCCCCGCGCCTCCTGTTACCATTAGCCTTAGACGCACAGTTCAGGATCCCCTACCCGAGATGCGCCGGTTTTGACACCGACATTGGTGGTTTCATTGAGAGTTCCACTGTGTCGTCGCCATAAGGCTTGATGGCTCCTTCAATCATTAGTAACGACGCAGTCCAGAGTGAGGTTTTCCTCCCCGGACAGATCTTTGTATTTGGTGGCTTCATACTGCGGACCAACTCACTTGGTCGTCTGGAGCAGGTCGACAGCTACGCCCCTGGCCATCAGGTCAGGTTTGGAAACTTGAACTACACCGCCGACATCCGCGGAGACTTGATGTTCGACGGGTTCGAGCCTACGTCAGGAGCGCCGAACATTCACGATGTGCATGACTTAGATCTGCCATCGGACAACGTTCGGGATATCGCACCTGCTGCTGCCCCGACCCTTAATCTGGGGCAGATCGCGCCATCCGATGATGGGTGGATGGACTCCGCCACAGAGGCCGCACACTCATCGGCGTTGTAGCCCAACACAGACTCCACCTCCAAAGAGATTTGTGTCACCGGACCCCCGAACTCGTCTCCGGTCTTAGGTTCCGAACCACGCGCGTTCGTGCCTATCGAATCTGATTGGGCATCGATCATGGAGTTTACCTCCGCGGATATCTTTCAACACTCACCCTTGGGTGACGTGCTAAATTCATTGAGGTCTCTCTCTTTATCAGGAGACTCTTGGACGAACTATGTCCGGCTCGAGTGGGAAGCGGACGACGAAGAAATTCGTTCCCCACCCACCACCCATTTAATAGCCACTGTCGATGCCTTAACTGACACGCTTGACTTCGACTCCGAAGACATCGACGGTGTGGACGACAATGCTGGAGATGAACGGGAACCACCGCCCATGGGGCGCTGGTCAGCCACCTCATCATATGATATATACATGGTGGATACACCCAAGGAAAACAACTGCGACAAAAAGGATGCAACGGAGGATAATCCCCTCAGGCAGAAACCAAAGCGACGGTGCAGGCGCCGCTCTAAATCCAGCCACAGTAAAAATAGCGATAACAGCGCAAGAAAAGATAACACCCCGGTCGGCTCCAAAGGAAACGACGACCCCATGGACCCAGCGATGGAGCAAGATGAGCTAGGGGACGCCGAACATAGCCCGGAGCAGATGTCCGATCACGGCGATCCCGAGGGTAAAACTCATCAACCCGCCTCCGGAGAGGAGGACAATCTGGACAACGATGCATTCACCATCCCGGAGAAACATTTGGAACAAGAGAACCTCCACAGAAGGCTTATGGCCACCGCAAGGAGCTTGAAGAAGCAGAAGCAGAGGCTTAAGGCCGCGCAAGATACGCTCAATCGCAGATGGAACAAAGTGCTAGACACTGAAGAAAAATACGGCGATGATCGCCACACAAAGAGCTACCCAAAGCGCAAGCTGCTGCCCGAATTCGATGAGGAGGCCATAGAGCCCATTCCGCGGAAAAACAATACGACCGATCAGCCGGACCGACCACCTCGTGGCCGCTACAGGGCGGCTAAGGATGCCGCACACAAGTCAGCACACGATCTACGTGAGCTCCTGGACAAAAAAGCAGGTGTAAACAGGTCCATCTATGGATCCAAAAAGCATGCTCCGACGCAGGATTACAGACACCAAAACGATCATATTGATCGAATACCAGCACGAAATCAACACCAAACACAACAACCGTCAACAGCATGCGACGACAAGTCCAGATACAAAGGCACCGCGCACCCCCTGTGCTTCATCAATGAAGTGCTGGATCATGAATTCCCACAAGGATTCAAACCCGTGAATATAGAGGTGTACGGCGGAACGACAGACCCTGGGGTCTGGATTGAGGACTTTATCCTTCATATCCACATGGCTCACGGAGATGATCTCCACGCCATTAAATACCTGCCCCTTAAGTTGAAAGTACCAGCTCGGCATTGGTTGAAAAGCCTCCCCGAAAACTCAATTGGAAGTTGGGAGGAACTTGAGGATGCTTTCAGGGCCAAGTTTCAAGGGACCTATGTCCGACCTCCGGATGCAGACGATTTAAGTCACATAATCCAACAACCCGGAGAGTCAGCCCATAAGCTTTGGAACAAATTTCTCACTAAGAAGAAACAAATCGTCGATTGCTCGGATGCCAAAGCCTTAGCGGCTTTCAAGCACAGTATCCGAGACGAATGGCTCGCTAGACACCTCGGCCAAAAAAAGCCAAGGACAATGGCGGCCCTAACAAGCCTTATGACCCGCTTTTGCGCGGGAGAGGACAGCTGGTTGGCCCGTAGAGGCACTAGCAACCCAGGCACATCCGAAATCAGGGATGGCAACGGGAAGCCACGACGCAATAAAAACAAGCATCAAAACAAGGAAGACAGTCTAGATAACACGGCGGTCAACGCCGGATTCAGGGGCTCTCGACCTGGTCAACGGAAAAAGCCATTTAAAGGCAACAGAAATGGACCGTCCAGCCTAAATAAGGTTCTAGACAGATTATGTCAAATTCATGGGACCCCCGAAAAACCTACAAATCACACCCACGGAGAATGCTGGGTCTTCAAGCAGGCAGGCAAGCTAAACGCCCGTCGCCCCCAAATTCAACCCTTGGTCGGCCTGCCCGATCACTTTTGATCGCAGGGATCATCTGACTAGTATCCGGCATGGGGGATCGGCTGCCTTGGTGCTCGACCCAATAATCGACGGATACCATCTCACCCGAGTCCTTATGGACGGCGGCAGTAGTCTTGACCTGATATACCAGGACACTGTCTGCAAAATGGGGATAGACCCATCAAGAATCACCCAAAGTAATACTACCTTTAAAGGAGTAATACCAGGTGTTGAGGCCCACTGCACGAGCTCTCTAGTACTAGAGGTTATATTCGATTCTCCCGACAACTTCAGAAGCGAAGAATTAATCTTCGAGATTGCTCCATTCCGAAGCGGCTATCACGCACTACTCGGAAGAGTGGCCTTCGCTCGCTTTAATGCAGTACCACACTATGCCTACCTTAAATTCAAGATACACTATGTCCACGTGGCGTCATCACAGTTAACAGAAACACAGAGCATTCCTTATGTGCGGAAGAATATGTGGCGGCTATAGCAGCCGAACACTAAGAGGCCTCTCCAACCAGAAGAAATGACCGGTCGTTAAGACCACGGACACGGTTAGACGAGTCCAGCGCACTGCCGATTGTAAGAACCCAGATAAACCTGAGCTTGGGTCTATGGATATACCACCATAAGCGGTGCTAGGGGCTGCCCGCATGTAAAAAAGCCCACGGTTCAGCTTGACCCTATTAATATAATAATATATTGCATTTTCATGGTTCATTGAGAATAACCAACTTTTCGCACGATTACACCAGGTTCTTTTACCTGGGTTTTTCCTTTTTTACAGATGACCATCATGCTACACCCTTCCAGGATATGGCACAATGGAGGTAAAGGCGCAGACGTGCAACAGGGCCCCGCTCAAAGGTTTCTCTTTAGATTAAGCCCCTGCGTAAACCTTCTTTAATGTCTCTTGTTGCTTGACATCCCCCGGGTACTTAACACACCCGCGAGGGATACTGGCGTTGTTGGCATTTTGTCACGACAGATTAATGCACGTACCTGGAAATTTGGGGTTCATTATTGACGGCGTTACTCAGCCCAGTATACGTTACAAAGTCGCAATACCTTTGGGAGTGTTCGGCGTCGCGAGTTTGGCCTTATATGCATCAGCTTCGAATCATGTCTTTGGTCAAATGTTGGGTTTGCCCGGCTCCTGGGATTTGCTACCTTACGTTTCGTTTTATCGGCTAAGGCGGCCAAATGAGAACTACTGCGATTATGCCCTTTTTATTCCGGATGAGCACCTCAGTAGAGAAAGCCAAAAACTGACTGTCATGATACAGCGAGAGACTGGTCAACCACTCGATGACCTAGAGGAATCTTCGGGATACCTCCGCCTTAACGAAGGACCGGTTTTCCAGTCATGTACGTACGCGCATCATATTTGGATGAACACGGAAGTACCAGGGGCTATATAGTAGCCCCACCGTCAAACTCCTATGGCTAAGTGAAAGTGTTAAAGCTATATAGTCCGATTGCCTAGTTCGACGTGCTATCACCTCCTTAGTGGACCAAGACGTTGGATCAAGTGTTTATGTGCCTTTTTCGAACACCCCCACATTATATGCATGGGGGCTGAAGCCGACGACTACAAACTTTCAGGTTATATACATACATAAACAGCCGCACAGGAGGCATTACAATACTTTCAGGCAAAAGTATAAACACAACCTTTATAATCGAAGTAGCATTGTTTTTACAATTGGGATACATGTCACTCGAACATGCTACTCTTCGAGCACTGAGCCTCTATTAAATGGGCGCCTTCTAAGACATGTTCAAAATAGTGCTCGGCCGGGTCCTGGCCTTCCGCCGGACCCCGGGTTGCAATACCTGTGGCCTCCAGCCCTGCCCAATATGTTTTAACACGGGCAAGAGCCATCCGCGCACCCTCTATGCACACTGACCTCTTCACAGCGTCTATATGCGACACAGCACCAAGGAATTGTTGCACTAAACCAAAATAACTCTCCGGCCTTGGTCCCTCCGACCAAAGATGATCCACGATAGACCTCATGGCAAGCCCGAACAACCTATGGAGCTCGGCCCATGCGGCCATCTTCTAATTCAATGGCAGCGGATGCGTTGGGGAACTGAACTGCGACTAGAACAACCTTTCTACCTCATGATCTTTCCGATCTTTGAAAAACTCAGTCACATCAGCAGTACTCTTTGCTAGGTCCGCATACGCATCTGCAGCACTCCATAATTGATCCAAAGGAGCATACTTCGGATCTCCGAACTTCAACCGCAACAAAAAGGGCCTCCCAGCCGTGATATCTCCGGCTTCACGAAGCTCCTCCCTTATCCCTCTAATTTCAGAGCGGGTGTCCTTGGTTGCTTCCAAGGCCTTCTTCAGGTCAGCCACTTTAGCTTGGCTTTCTTTTTCAAGGAGCTCATATCGGCCGGTGGCATCTTTCAGCTCAATAGCCATCTTGGCTATTTTATCTCCGCTCTCACGATGAGCAGCACGCTCGGCCATTAACTCTTCGGCCGCCTTTAGCGCGGCCGCATCACTTATCCTGGCTTATTCCTTGGCAAGGGCAAGCTCCGCCCGAAGGACCTCCACGACAGCAGCTCCATCTGCAGCCACAACATATTATAGATACTGGCATCATGCTCCTCTTAATAGTTGCTGACAATACTGAAAAACATACCCTGTGCCTCGTCAAGCCGCTTGTTCACAAGCGTGATGTCGGCACCCGCCACGTCAAGCTGTCGCCTCAGTTCAGTGAAATCAGCAGTCCGGTCAGCCGCGGACCCTCAGCCGCCTACACATAACGCATCACGATCATTACCTGGGAGTATGATCCTCTGTTTGCCACCTCGGGACAGCAACCAGAGTCTCAGGGGCTACTATCTATATGGAGCACACCTAGCGTGTGCAATACAGCCGAAAATATACATATTACTTTGCGTACCTCAAAGCCTTTGAGCAAGCTCGTAAAAGCTTCATTCAACCCGCTTTTGGCAGATGAAATCTCTCAAACACCGTACCTATTAAAGTACAATGCGCCTATGAGATAGCCGCTCGCTCCAGAAGGCCCGTCAATGTGTCCGGCTGTGTGCCGGACAATCCCGGACTCCTCCTGCTGCCCTCCTTGGGAGCCGAACACTCTGGGCTTCGGGCGACCGAAGCGTTAAGTTCTGGCCTTGACGGATCAGGAGAATTCCTCCGTGACGACACCTCGGGGTTGTCCGCCCCCTGGGATGGGGAGGCAGGAGGAGGCATTTCGCTCTCCATCATCTCTGGAAGAAGATCCCCCAAAGATGAACTCTATTGAGAAGGGCTACGAGTCGGACTACAAGAGAAAGATCTTGGTTATTATTCTCAGAGGTAAAGCAGGATATATTTACCAAAGTACCGTTGATTTACTTACAGCTCTGGGGTAGGGCCCTCTGGTGAGGGTTTCTTCCCTTGTTTGGAAACCTCCGTTTCCAAGTTTTCAGAGGCGGTCCTTCTCTTCCGATGGGGGAAGGGGATTTTAGATTCCCCTCCCCGACTATCCTCCTTCATGGAGACATTAACTCCCCGGTTTGGATGTGTAATGTATGAAGCCCGCTCTTGGCTTCTTTATTCCTCCCTTCATATTCTCCTGATGGCACTTGATGGGGTGCGTGCTCAAGTATCCTGGCTAGTACAAGATCCGGCGAGCCTTTGGGAAGAGGGGGCGAACACCTGATCCTCTCTGCCTTCTGTATCCAGTCCTGGATGAGAGCATTTTTCAGATTGGTGTTGTGTCAAATATAAAGACAACATGTTCGGTTGCGAAATTACTTACTTGGGTATCTAGACGGTTGCAGTTGAGACCCGCGTCCTTGGTGGTGTCCGAACACTTTATTCGTGATCCGAAGAACAACCTGTACATCCCTTCGATGGTCATGCCGAAGAATTGTGGAATAGTTCGCGGTCCTTCCGGGTTGAACTCCCACATACGGAGAGGTCGACGTTGGCACGGCAGGACCCGACGAACTAGCATTACTTGAATTACCTTGACAAGACTGACATCCCTCTTGAGAAGATCCCGAATGAGGCTTTGTAATGTCGGTATGTCATTAGCTGGCCCCCAATCCAGTCCCTCGTTGACCCACGACACTAGTTGAGGCGGACGGCCTAAGCGGAAGGCGGGGGCGGCCGCCCGCTTTGTGCCTCGGGGAGCTGTGATATAGAACCACCTCCGCTGCCATAAGTCGAACACCTGCGAGAAGGAACCCTCTGGCCATAGGGCATCGGTGCTTTTGCTTATTATAGCACCTCCGCACTCTGCATATCGCCCATCGATCACCTTCGGCTTTATATTGAAGGTCTTGAGCCACATGCCAAAGTGTGGGGTGATGTGGAGGAAGGCTTCACACACGACGATAAACGACGCGAAGTGAAGGATGGAGTCCGGAGCTAGATCATGAAAATCCAGCCCGTAATAGAACACGAGACCTCTAACAAAGGGATCAAGACTAAAGCCTAAGCCTCTGAGGAAGTGGGAAACAAATACAATGCTCTCGTTGGGTTCGGGAGTGGGGATGACCTGCCCTTGAGCAGGTAGCCTGTGCAGGATTTCGGCGGTCAGATACCTGGCCTCCCTGAGCTTCTTGATGTCCTCCTCTATGACAGAGGAGGCCATCCACCGACCTTGAAGGTTGGATCCGTACATGATTGAAGGTCTGAAGTGCTTAAGCCTGAGCTTTGGGTGTTGGAACTCGAGGTGGGGGAAGGAGCAAGCATGGGAAGAAAGGGACAGGCCTCGGTCCCTCTATAAAGGGGGTGAATATAAAGCGTCCCCAGCGTGACCGTTTGAAAATTGCCTAAAATCGAGGAGTCATACTAACATGTGAAGTTGGGTTACCCACACCCGTATTGATGAGAATCCCGTGATAAGGGGAACACCATCTCTGCTTCGACAAGACATGCCAATAAAACCGCCTCACAATACTTAGTGGCAGGCTGGGGAAAATGGTTCCTAATAACTGGGCAGCGGCGTGATGTCACGCTATAAAAAAGTTGTCAGCAGATTAGATTTGTAAGATATCGTGCTCTCTACGGTGGAATGTGGAAATGGTTTTGGAGAGCCGGACATGGTCCTCGTATTCAGATATCTTCTATGGAGTATTCGGAGAAGGAACCCGCCTTACAATGCCGAAGACAATCTGCATGCCGGACTAATTTTCATTGAAGCCTGGTTCAGGGGCTACTGAGGGAGTCCTCGATTAGGGGGTCCTCGGACAGCCATACTATATACTTTGGTCGGACTGTTGGACTATGAAGATACAAGATTGAAGACTTCGTCCCGTGTCCGGATGGGACTCTCCTTTGCGTGCAAGGAAATCTTGGAGATTCGGATATGTAGATCTCCTTCTCTGTAACCGATTCTCTGTAACCCTAGCCCCCTCCGATGTCTATATAAACCTGAGGGTTTAGTCTGTAGGACAAGAACAATCATAATCATAGGCTAGCTTCTAGGGTTTAGCCTCTACGATCTCATGGTAGATCAACTCTTATAATACTCATATCATCAAGATCAATCAAGCAGGAAGTAAGGTATTACTTCCATCGAGAGGGCCTGAACCTGGGTAAACATCGTGTTCCCCACCTCCAGTTACCATTAGCCTTAGACGCACAGTTCGGGACCCCCTACCCGAGATCCACCGGTTTTGACACCGACAACCACCCTCGTGGGTAGCCCGGGACACTTCTGGCCCAACTCTTGCACTCCTGGGGCTTCTTTTGGTCCATAAAAATTCTTCAAAATTGGCACGTCAATTGGACTCCTTTTGGTATTCCTTTTCTGTAAAACTCAAAAACAAGGAAAAAACAGAAATTGGCACTGGGCTCCAGGTTAATACGTTAGTTCCAAAAATCATATAAAATAGCATATAAATGCATATAAAACATCCTAGATGGATAATATAATAGTATGAATACTTCATAAATTATAGATATGATGGAGACATATCAGTCTACGTGGAGGTTTTCGTCACCTGCACCGACGCCTCCACTTCGTCGAGCGCGGCGAGGAAGGCCGCCGAAGCCAGGGCCGCAGCAGGTTGGACCACCTCCCCCAACCCATTGCGCGCCATGATGCAGAGCCTTTGCGTCCCCATCGGCACCGACATCAACGCCTCCAACATTGCCGAGGCCTGGGCCCGGCTCGAGGAGGACCGACGGCGCCTGCTGGACTTGACTGAGATGCTCGCCGCCATGCAGCGTCGCCTGGATTCCACTCAGCTAGAGCACAACGCCGCCTATGGCTTCACACCTGTCGCAGCCGAGCCGAGCCGGGTCACCAACATGCGAGCCTAGGGCGGCGCGATCCCGCTCGTCTACGATACTCCCGTGATGAACATGCATGCTGCCCTGGCGGCCGCAGTTGGCCTGGACCAACTCACGGGTAAGGCGTTGAGGGAGCGCATCAAGCAGATAGGCGACCTCCTCGACGCAGCCAACACACAGCCGGACCGCCTCAACAGCCTCGCCATGCCGGTGGGATCCGGCTTCGCCCGCTCTACCGAGCCCGACGATCATCATCACACGACGTCCTCACCACCCGGCGAGGCACACTCCAGCCGCACCCGGTCCCGGCATGACCCGGCCCCGATGGCTGCAGGCGGCCTAAGCAACGAGCCGGCTCCAGAAAATCGAAGCGGACCCGACCAACCTGGCCGGCGTCCGGCTCCAACCGACCCGGCCCCCGGTGGCCCGACTAAGGGAGTCCTGGATAAGGGGGTATCCGGACAGCCGGACTGTACACATCTTCGAACTATAGAAGCGTCAAGATACAAGACTCAAGACTTCGGCTCGTGTTCAGATGGGACTCTCCTTTGCGTGGGAGACAAGCTTGGCGATCTGGATATTATATTTCCTTCCTTGTAACCGACTCCATGTAAACCCTAGCTCTCCGGTGTCTATATAAACCGGAGGGGATGGTCCTTAGAAGGCCGATCACAATTACAATCTTACCATCATAGGCTAGCACTTAGGGTTTAGCCTCTACGATCTCGTGGTAGATCTACTCTTGTACTACTCATATCTTCAATATTAATGAGGCAGGAAGTAGGGTTTTACCTCCATCGAGAGGTCCCAAACCTGGGTAAACATTGTGTCCCTTGCTTACTGTTACCATTAGCCTAAGACGCACAGATCGGGACCCCCTACCCGAGATCCGCTGATTTTGACACCGACATTGGTGCTTTCATTGAGATTTCCTCTATGTCGTCGCTTCAAGGCTTGATGGCGTCTTCAATCGTCAACAACACAGTCCAGGGTGAGACTTTTCTCCCCGGACAGATCTTTGTGTTCGGTGGCTTCGCACTGCGGGCCAATTCGCTTGGTCATCTAGAGCAGATCGACAGCTACGCCCCTAGCCACCAGATCAGGTTCGGAAACTAGAACTACATGGCGGATATTCGCGGAGACTTGATCTTCAACAGATTCGACCCTGCGCCAGGAGCGCCGGACAGTCACGACGAGCACGGCCTAGACTTGCTGTCGGACAATGCTCGGAACATCATCCCTGCAATAGCCCCAGATCTAAATCCGGAACAGGTTACGTCGCCCGAGGACGGAGGGATGGACCCCGCCCCTCAGGCCGCACGCTCATCGGCGGTGGAGCAGAACACGGGTCTCATCTCTGTGGAGGCCTGCAACCCCGGACCCCCGGACTCGTATCTGCCTGTTGGTTCCGGCCTGCATACCCTTGAGCATGTTTGTTCCAGGTTTGGCTCCAGTAATGGAATTTACTGCTGCGGACATCTTTCAGCACTCGCCCTTTGGCGACATGCTGAACTCATTGAAGTCTCTCTCTTTGTCAGGAGGCTCTAGGCCGAACTATGTTCGGCTTGAGTGGGAAGCAGGCAACGAAGAAATTCGCTGCCCACCCACCACCCACTTCATTGCTATGATCGATGATTTAACCGACGTGCTTGACTTCGACTCCGAGAACATCACCGGCATGGACGACGATGTCGGAGAAGCTCCAGAATTTCTGGGGTGCGGGACTACCACCTTATCGCACGATATATACATGGTGGATACGCCCAAGAAGGACGACAGCGATAATCCGGAAGATAAAACACCCGAATAAAAGCTAAAACGGCGGCGCAGACGCCGCTCAAAGTCCAGCAACAGTAAAAACAGTGACAAGAGCACAAAAAAGATTGACATACCAATAAGTCCCGAAGTAAGTAACGACCACATGGACCCAGCGATGGAGTAGGACGATCCAGGTCACGCCAAACCAAGTTCGAGCAAACACCCAATCAAAATGATCAGGAGGGACGAGCTCATGAAACCGCCCCAGAACAGGAATACAGTCCAGATGATGATGCATTCATCATTCGGGTCGAACAGGTGGAATGAGACAACCTGCACTGAAAGCTTATGGCCACAACAAGAAGTCTAAAGAAGCAGAAGCAACAGCTCAAAGCCACACATGAAAAGCTCTGTCATAGATGGATAAAGTGCTAGACACTGAAGAAAGATATGGCGACGATCGCCATACCAAAAGCTATCCAAAGCGCAAGCTACTGCCAGAATTCGACGACGAGGCTGTTCCACCAAAGAATAATACAACCAGGAGGACAGACATACCGCTCCACAACCGCAACAGAACGGCTACTGACGTCGCTCACGATCTGCGTGAGCATCTGGATAAGAAAGCCGGTGCAGCCAGGTCCATCTATGGATCTAAAGGACACACCCCGGCGAGGGACCATGGTCACCCAAACGCTAATACAAGCAAATCACCAGTTCGGAATAAACTCCGGACACAACAACAGCCGACCATATACCACGGCGCGTCCAGATACATAGGGGCTGCTTCCCCCTGTGCTTCACTAAAGAAGTACTGGACCATGAATTCCCACAAGGTTTTAAACCTGTGAACATAGAGGCATATGACGGAACAACAGACCCAGGGGTCTGGATCGAGGATTTTATCCTGCATATTCACATGGCTCGTGGGGATGACCTCCACGCCATCAAATACCTCCCTCTCAAGATGAAGGGACCAGCTCGACACTGGTTGAAAAGCCTCCCCGAAAACTCAATTGGGAGTTGGGAGGAACTAGAAGGCGCTTTCAGGGCCAATTTTCAAGGGACTTATGTCCGGCCTCTGGATGCAGACGATCTAAGTCACATAATCCAACAGCCCGGAGAGTCCGCCCGCAAGCTTTGGAATAGATTCCTCACTAAGAAGAATCAAATTGTCGACTGTCCGAACGCCGAAGCCTCAGCGGCATTCAAACACAGCATCCGTGACGAATGGCTCGCCAGACACCTCGGCCAAGAAAAGGCAAGGACAATGGCAGCCTTGACAAGCCTTATGACCTGCTTTTGCGCAGGTGAAGATAGCTGGCTAGCCCGTAAAGGCACCAGCGACCCCAGCACATTTGAAGTAAGGGATGGCAACGGGAAGCCACGGCGTAATAAAAACAGACGCCAAAACAAGGAAGAGAGTCCGGATAACACGATGGTCAACGCCGGATTCAGGGGATCTCGACCTAATCAGCAAAAGAAGCTATTTAAAGGTAGTAAAGAAGGACCGTCCGGTCTAAATAGAGTTCTGGACAAACTATGCCAAATTCATGGCACCCCGAAGAAACCTACGAACCACACCCATAGAGAGTGCTGGGTCTTCAAGCAGGCCGGCAAATTGAATGCCGAACACAAAGGGAGGGAAACACCAAGTGAGGAAGAGGACGGACCTCGCAAGCCAAACACTGGGGGACAGAAAAAATTCCCGCCAGAAGTTAAAACAGTAAACATGATCCACGCGACTCATACATTCACGAGAAGGCATGCACGCGCACTCAGAGACGTGCACGCTGTAGAGCCCATCATACCCACATACGACTACTAGATGTGTCGTCCGATCACTTCCGATCACATGGACGGCCGAACTAGTATTCGGCACAAAGGATCACAGGCCTTGGTGCTTGACCCGATAATCGACGGATACCGTCGCACCCTTGTCCTCATGGACGGCGGCAGTAGTCTCAATTTAATATACGAGGACACTGTCCGCAGGATGGGGATAAACCCATCTAGAATTAGCCAAAGCAACACCACCTTTGAAGGGGTGATACCAGGCGTTGCAGCCCACGGCAAGGGCTCCGTTGTGCTGGAAGTAACATTCGGCTCCCCAGACAACTCCAGAAGTGAAGAACTGCTCTTCACCATCGCACCCTTCCAAAGCAGCTATCACGCATTGCTAGGAAGAACGGCCTTCGCCCGCTTCAATGCATTGCCGCATGATGGCTACCTTACACTCAAGATGCCTGGTCCACGAGGCGTCATCACCATTAGCGGAATCATAGAGCGCTCTTCACATGCAGAGGAACATGCGACGGCCCTGGCGGCCGGACTATAAGCGGCCTCTAAAACCAGAAAACATGACTGGTCATTATGAACCACAGACACGGTTAGACGAGTCCGGTAGCCCGGATAAAGTTCAACCGGGCACTGTATATGTAATCCCATAGCAGAAACCAGGGGCTATAAATATTTAATACAACCCCACACCTGGCTCAACCTTATTAGCAGGCCATCATCTTACACTTTTACTATCAATCGCATACTTACGTTGTACTCTCCTAGGAGTTTTCTTTTTTTCCACAGGCAACGCTTGCGCAATACACTTCCAGGATACGGCACATTGGAGACAAAGGCGCAGACGTGCAGCAGGGCCACGTTCAACAGGTTTCTTTTTAGATTAAGCCCATATGTAAAACTTTTCTATTGCCTCTTGTTGCTCAAACCATCCCATGGGTTCTATACCCATAAAGGATACTGTCGTTATTGGCATTTTGCCAAGACAGATTACTGCACGTACCTAGAAGTACAGGGTTCATATTGAATGGGCATTCTTGAGCCCATCTTTTGTTATAAAGTCCGAACACCTTCAGGAGTGTTCGCCGTCACGAGTTTGGCCTTATATGCATCAGCCCCGAATCACGTCTTGGGTCAAATGTTGGGTTTGCCCGGCTCCTGGGTTTGTCGCCTTACGTTCCGTATCATCGGCTAAGGCAGGCCAAAGGAGAACTATTGCGATTGTGCCCTGGTTATTCCGGATGAGCGCCTCAGTAGAGAAAGCCGAAAACTGACCATCATGATACAGCGAGAGACTGTTCAACCACTCGAAGACTCACCAGAATCTCTAGGATTCCTCCACATTAACGATGGGCTGTTTTCCGGCCATGTACACACGCGCCCGTATTCGGTTGGACGCGAAGGTACCAGGGGCTACATCATAGCCCCACCATTATTTTCCCATGGCTAAGCGAAAGTGTTACAGCTATATAGTCTGGTTGCCTCGTTCCACGTGCGATCACCTCCTTAATGGACCAAGACGTTGGATCAAGTGTGATTAAGGATATTCTTCATGAACACCCCCGCATTGTCTGCATGGGGGCTGAAGCCAATTACTGCTATCTTTCGGACTACTTATACATATAAGAATGGCCATACAGGGGACGCAATTATATTTTCAGGCAAAAAGTATAAATATAGCCTTGTACTCAAAATAAACATTGTTTTTTTACAATGATCCGACTTATCACTCGAACAAGACATTCTTCGAGCACTGCGCCTCTATTAGGCGGGCACCTTCTGTGACTTGTGCCAAGTAGTGCTCGGCCGGATATTGGCCCCCCGCCGGATCCTGGGTCGCTATTATAGTGGCCTCCATATCCGTCCAATAGGCTTTAACGCGGGCTAGAGCCATCCATGCACCCTCTATGCACGCCGACCTCCTCATGGCGTCAATCCGAGACACGGCTCCAAGGAATTGCTGAACCAAACCAAAATAGATGTCCGGCTTAGGCCCCTTCGGCCAAAGATGGTCTATTACAGACCGCATGGCAAGCCCGGACAGCCTGTGGAGCTCCGCCATAGCAGCCACCTTCTCATTCAGCAGCAGCGGGCGATTGGGAGCATTAAACTGCAACCAAACAAGCTTCTCCACTTCTTCATCGCCTTGACCCTCGAAGAACTTGACAGTGTCAGCTGTACTATTTGCCAAGTCCACATATGCGTCTGCAGGACTCAAGTGCCCAGCCAGGGGAGCATACTTCGGATCCAAGAACTTCGTCCGCAGTAAGTATGAGCCCCAACCATGATTTAGTCGGCCTGTTGGAGCTCCTCCCGCATACTGTGGATCTCGGTCCGCATCTCCTTGGCGGCATTAAGTGCCTTGTCTAGCTCGGCCGAACTAGCATTATTCTCCTTTTCGAGGAGTGCGTACCGGTCGGCGGCATTTTTTAACTCCCAGCCATTTCGGCTATCTTTCCCTCGCTTCGGCGACGAGCAGCCTGTTCGACTCTCAATTCTTCGGCCGCCTTTAGGGAAGCCGCATTGCTAGCCCGAGCTTGTTCCTTGGCTTGAGCAAGTTCCGCCCTCAGGGCCTCCACGGCAGCAGCACCATCTGCAGTGCACAGACATTGCATTAATATTATGCCCCTATTGCATTTTCCTATACATAATAATAAGGGAATCCGAGCACATACCCTGTGACTCCTCTAGCAGTTTATTCACCAGCGTGATATCGGCATCGATAGATCCAATCTACCTCCTTAGTTCGGCAGCTTCAACAGACTGGTCGGCTACCGCATCCTTGTATACCTACACACATGTACGGCACAACCATTAGTATATGATCCCCCGTTTGCCGCCTATGGCGGGCAACCAGAGTCTCAGGGGCTACTATCTATAGGGAGCACACCTAGCGCGCGCTTCATAACCAAGAAATGGTGCATTTTTCACTACATACCTCAAAACCTTTGAGCAAGATTGTAAATGCCTCATTCAAACCGCTGGTGGCGGATGAAATCTTCGTGAGCACCCTTCTCATTAAAGAGCGGTGCTCCTCCGAGAGAGCGGCTCGCTCCACAATGCCTGTCAGTACGTCCGGCCCGGCACTGAACTGTGCCGGACCCTTCTCATCGCCCCCGTGGGAGCCAAACGCTCCGGGCTCAGGGTGACTGACGTGTTCGCTGCCGGCTTCGGCAGATCCGGACTCTTCCATGATGACACCTCTGTGTCGCCTGCTTCATAAGGCGGGGAGGTGGGTGGAGTCTCATTCTCCATCATCTCCGGATGAAGGTCCCCTGAAGACAAACTCTGCTGAGAGGAGCTGCTCGCCGGACTACAAAAGACGAAGTCCTGGTTATGGATCTCGGAGTAACATCACACCTTCGAATTAATGAATAACTTATGGCTCGGTGGAGGGCTGGCCCGTTGGTGGGCATGACGCGGTGAGGGTGCCCGTCGCGCCAGAGCCCCCTAGTGATGCTTTCTTCCTTTGCTTGGGCGTCTCTGCCTCCAAATCTTCGGAGGCGGCCCTCTTCTTCCCGCGTGGGGAGGAGGTTTTGACCTCCCCTTCCCGGCTATCCTCCATAGGATGGGTAGCGATTTCCCCGGTCTGGATGCGTAGCGCGTGAAGTTCTGCTTCATTGCCCTTTCCTTTGCCTTTCCCTGAAGGGATTTTGCTGAGCGCCCGGCCCAGCATCTTTGCGATGGTTGGACCAGGCGAGCCTTCAGGATGTGGCGCCGGACACCTGATTCTCTTCGCCTTGTTGAGCCATTCCTAGCCACGGAAGGATTTTCAGAATAAAGGTTATGATAAATATAAATGAAGTGTCCGCCTTTAAGGTTACTTACTTGGGCATCTAGGCAATTGTAGCTTAGGTCCGTGTCCTCGGTGGTGTCCGGACACTCTACTTGAGGTCCGAAGAATAATTGACACATTCCTTCGAGCTTCAGGCTGAAGAAGTGCTTAATAGTCCATGGACCCTCCGGATTAAACTCCCACATCCGGAGAGGCCGACGTTTGCACGGCAACATCCGCCGGATTAGCATCACTTGCATTATGCTGACAAGATTTATATCCCTCTCAATAAGCTCCCGGATACGATTCTGCAGTTTTGGTACATCGCCAGCAGGCCCATAATTCCGTCCTACGTCAGTCCAAGACGCTAACTGTGACGGAGGGCCTGAGCGGAACTCGGGGGCAGCTACCCACTTTGTGCCTCTGGGAGCTGTGACATAAAACCACCTCCGTTGCCACACATCAGATACTTCCGGAAAAGAACCCTCTGGCCATGGGGCATCGGCCTTCTTGCTTATTATGGCACCTCCGCACTCCGCATGTCGCCCCTTGATCATCTTCGGCTTCACATTGAAGGTCTTAAGCCATAAGCCGAAGTGTGGGTTGACGTGGAGAAAAGCCTCGCACACGATAATGAACGACGAGATATGGAGGACGGCGTATGGAGCCAGATCATGGAAATCCAAGCCATAGTAGAACATGAGCCCCCTCACAAAGGGGTCAAGGGTGAGGCCTAGGCCTCGAAGGAAGTGAGGGATAAACACGACGCTCTCGTTGGGGTCCGGCCTGGGGATAACTTGCCCCAGAGCAGGGAGCCTATGCTGAATATCAGCGGTCAGGTATCCGACCTCCCTAAGCTTAGTGATATCCTCCTCTTGAATCAAGGAGGCCACCCACCGGCCGCTTGCGTCGGATCCAGACATACTAGAGGATCTGGGGTGTTGGAGCTTAGGTTTTGAGTGCTGGAGCTCGAGGTGCGAGAAGGAGCAAGGAAGGTGGAAAAGAGGCATAGGCCTTAACCCCTTTATAAAGAGGATGAATATCAAGAGTCCTCAGCGTGACAGCTTGGGACTTATCTAAGATATGTAGAGTCATACCAACGGTCACCGTGGGGTCATGCATGCCCACGTTGATGAAGGATCCCATAATAAAAGGAACACAATCTCAGCTTTGGCAGGACGTGCCAATAAAACCGCCTCGCAATGCAACTCGAGGTGGAGCAGGAAATGCCGGTTCGTGTTGGACCAGGCCAAGATGAAAGGGCACGGCGTACAAAGATTGCCAGCAGAACCGATTTATGCTATGTTCCCTACAATGTTGTGTGAAGATCATTATGCAGATCCGAACACGGCCTACGTGTTCGGTAATAACCTCAGAGTATTCGGAAGGAGGAACCCGCCTTGCAATGCCTAAGACAAAGACTGCGCGCCGGACTCATCGTCATTGAAGCCTGGTTCAGGGGCTACTGAGGGAGTCCTAGTGTCGGATTTGGGGTTCCGGCAGACCCTCTAGATTCGAACACTGGCGTGCGCGCGGAGATTTAGCCCTCTGCCTACCTGCACCTCACCGCCTCGCTATGAACTAAGCAATCAAAGGAACAACACAAGAGACACAGAGTTTATACTGGTTTAGGCCACCATCGTGGTGTAATACCCTACTCCAGTGTGTGGTGTGGTGGATTGCCTCTTGGGATGATGATGAACAATACAAGGGAGAACAGCCTCGCGAGGGTCTGTTCTTGGCTGGTGCGATGAACTCCTAGGGGGAGTTCAGTCGCTCTCTCTACTGGTTTCTAGGTGAGGATCCCATCCTGCCTCTACTTGTAGTGGCTAGTCCTATTTATAGGCAAAGGCCCAGGGCCTCTTCCCAAATATTGAGCGGGAAGGGCGCCAACAATTGGCCATTTTGAAGGGGAACATCTAGTACACTTATCCTGACTAAAGTTGGTCCTTGCCTGTCAAAGGTTCTGGTGGTGACGCCGGCTTGGGCTCGACGATGACTTCCATCCTGCCGTCATGCTGGTCTTCGTCTTTTTGCACCGAAATGGATGCCTTTTTTTGATGCTCTCGCCTGCGCTTGCTCCCTTTGCACCAAAGAGGAAAGAAGGACACTATGCAGGCTGGCGCCCGCCTGGCGCCCTTTGTCGTCATGGCTTGCATCATGGGCACCTCACGAGGTACCCCGCCTTGATTTCTCCGCCTCCTCGCGAGCCAGCCTGACGAGGCCGTGCCTGGGGAAGCCTTCTGTCGTACGCCCCACGAGGCTTGGCCCCTCGCGAGAGTCTTGAGCTCGTGCCGATGAAGATGGGCCATGCTGGGCCGCCCCTTGAGCCACGCCGCAGGCCGAAGGAAGGCAAGTCTGGGGACCCCCGTTCCCAGAACGCCGACAATAGCCCCTGGGCCCAAGGCGCGCCCGGACTTGGCCGAGCAGAGAGGCGAAGGGGTAAGCGTGAAGCGCCGCGGGCCCTAACAGCCTGCGGCCTCAGGCGCCGCATGGTGGTTGGTTGGGTGTGGGTGGCTCTGCTCCCCCACGACGCCTCGGCAACTGCATGAACTGACAAGTCTCTGCATGCAAAAACCGGTCATGATTACCTGCGATCGTGGAGGCCGACGGTTGGCCTCCTCATGCTATAAGTATGGAGCGGCGCGAGCCATTCCCATCCATCTTCCTCTGCTACTTCTCCTCTCCTTCATCTTCGCCACTGCTTCGCCTTGACGCAATGGCTCCGATACGCCGGTTCTCTGCAGAAGAGAAGGGAAAGGCCCCCCGAGAGGGTGCTGACCCGCTTCCGCCAAAGAAGCGGTTGGTCCTCTGCTACCGAGATGAGGGCGCGCGATAGGAGGTGTCGAGGCCTTGGTGCGAGCGACCGCCGCCAGGGTTCCCGCTGCCTTTGTATGCCCACCTTGAGGGCCTTGCAGGAGCTGATGCCGAGTGCCATGGACGATGCCACCGTCGGCACCAGCGGGTCACGACGGTGCGCGTTGTCCCTCCTGGAGTTCAGGCTGAGGGCTCCTCCTGAGAGTTTGTGCTCCACGCCGCCATGCCTCCTCGATCTTGGATTCGCCTTCCTCCCTCCTTCGCCTTCGAGATTCCGCCGAGGGGGCCTTTCAGGCTTTGGCTGCAGCACACCGATTGCCAGGCTCCTGCGACCGATGCGGATGTCGAGGTCGTCGCTCTAGGTAAGGTCTTCATGACCAATGGCTGGGGCGAGATCGCCCGGGTTTGCGGGACGAGGGGTGCCCTCGTGATCCACCTGGAGTTCGATGGCGCTTCCATGATGCTCTTCAAGGTCTTCGACGAAGATGGGTGCCGGCTGGAGTGTTGTCCCAGGGGCAGCGGCAGAAGCTCTGGAGCAGCAGGGACCAGGCCTGCCGTCGCACGTTCTTCCGGCAGCTCCTCAGGCGGCGGGAGCGCTGGAGGATCCAGCGACTCCGCCAAGCTCTTCGCGACTCCGGAGATGAGCGACGACAGCTATGAGCCCCCGAGCCTGCATCGCTCTTGGAGCAGGACGGGCTTGTTAGGCCACCGCCACCTCTGATCTGGAGAGGTTGTCATCGGTGCCTGACGGCCCACTGTTGATGATGCCGTCTGCCATGATGGTTCCTGTAGTTAGGACTCCTTAGGATACACGTTTTTTGTCCCTGTGAGGAGCCAAGAACACACCCTGTGGGGGGCTTGTAAGGTGCCTGTAGCTCCGTCTGTCAATATGATCCTTATCATGAAGTAGTGCGAGATGTTGATTCCGTCTTAGCTTAGTTTCTTCTTTTCGAACCTCACGAGGTCTTGGTGCTCTGCGCCGACAGGTCCCGGTCCCAAGGTGGCTTCAGCCGTCGCTGGTATGCCAGGTCGCGATGCCATGGTCAAGGCCAGGAGGTGAGCGGCCCGGGGTCCAGTAAGAGCCCCTGAGTCGCGATGCTCAGGAGATCCCCTTTAGCGCTCAAGCAGCTATCGTTCGGTGAGAACGGAAGGTGATGTTGCTAACACGGGATTGCATTGGATGCGTTGACTGTGAAGCGATGGCTAGTGTTTTCGGAGGGTGACTTATCTCGAGAGGTAGGAAACGCTTCCTGGTGCGGTGTTAGGCTTGCACATTGACCAGCGATGGGTTGCCTGGTGAGGTCCCCGCGTGCCTCTTCCCTCTCACCTCTGCTCCCCTTTCTACTCTACGTCCTCGGGTCCTGGCCCTCGAGCGGGTCTCTGCCATCGCTGGTTTGCCAGGTCGCGATGCCGTGGACAAAGCCAGAGGGTGAGGGCTGTAGAGCCAGTAGGAGCCCTGAGTCATGATGCTCAGGTACCCCCCCCTTTAATGTGCAAGCGGTTCGCGCGAACGAGAGTGAAGAGGACAGCGCGAGGGCCTTGCCCGGTGCTTCTCCTTGGAGGGATCCTGCAGGTCCACCACAAAAAGAGCAAAAGTACGCTATGACAAGCGGCGGTCAGCCGTTAGTTGCTTTGGAGAGGCGACGAGGTGCTAAAGGCCTGATGAGGTGTATCGGGGCACCCGTGAACCAGCGCGGGAGTCACGGGGCCCTACCCCAAGGCAGGATGCGCTTGGCTCTAGGCCTTAACTTGTGATGTGTTCCTGCAAATTTGTCCAGATGCCGATCCTCTACGTCCTCGGGTCCTGGCCCTCGAGCGAGTCTCAGCTGTCGCTAGTTTGCCAGGGCGCGATGTCGTGGACAAAGCCAGAGGGTGAGGGATGGAGAGCCAGTAGGAGCCCTGAGTCGCGATGCTCAGGTACCCCCCTTTAATGCGCAAGCTGCCGACACGAAGGAAGAAGGGGTGCCACGGACAGGCACCAAATAACAAGCATGATGGGTCGAATGCATAGCCAGAGAATAAACGCAAGAGGGATACATGCCGCCGGGTCTGACCCGAGCGACTTGGGGATGATGCAGCCCGAGGGGCGCCCCCAACAAGGTAAGCTAAAAACATGGACAAAAGGGATACACGCTGTTGGGACGGACCCATGCTGTCGGATTTAGGGTTCCGGCAGACCCTTGAGGTTCGAACACTGGGGTGCGCACGGAGGTTTCGCCTTCTACCTACCCGTTCCTCGCTGAATCGCTTGGATCTAAACTACGAGAAGAGCAACACAAGAGACACAGGGTTTATACTGGTTCAGGCCACCATTGTGGTGTAATACCCTACTCCAGTGTGTGGTGTGGTGGATTGCCTCTTGGGCTGATGATGAACAATACAAGGAAGAACAGCCTCGTGAGGGTCTGTTCTTGTGGTGGTGTTGTCCCTTTGGAAGGGTTGATTCTAGATGCCTATCTTATCCCCTCGATCTCCCTACCCTGTGGGTGGCTAGTCCTATTTATAGGCAAAGGCCCTGGGCCTCTTCCCAAATATTGAGTGGGAAGGGCGCCAACAATTGGCCAATTTGAAGGGGAACATCTAGTACACTTATCCTGACTAAAGTTGGTCCTCGCCTATCAAAGGCTCTGGTGGTGACGCCGACTTGGGCTCCACGGTGACCTCCATCCTGCCGTTGGACTGGTCTTGGTCTTGTTATACCAAAATGGACGCCTTTGCTTGATGCTCTCGCCTGCGCTTGCTCCCCTTGCACCAAAGAGCAAAGAAGGACACTACGCGAGCTGGCGCCCGTTCGGAGCCCTTGGTCGTCATGGCTTGCGTCATGGGCACCTCGCGAGGTACCCCGCCTTGAAATCTCCACCTCCTCATGAGCCAGCCTGACGAGGCCGTGCCTGAGGAAGCTCCTTGTCATCCACCCCACGAGGCTTGGCCCCTCGCGAGGGTCTTGAGTTTGTGTTGATGAAGATGGGCCGTGCTGGGCCCCCTTTGAACCACGCCGCAGGCTGCAGGCAGGCAAGTCTGGGGACCCCCGTTCCCAGAATGCCGACAGTAGCTCCCGGGCCCAAGGCGCTCCCGGACTTGGCCGAGCAGAGAGGCGAAAGAGCAAGTGCGAAGGCGCGGGCCCTAACAGCTTGCGGCCTTGGGCGCCACGTGGCGGTTGATTGGACGTGGGCGCCTCCACTTCCCCACGACGCCTCGGCAACTGCACGGATTTGACAAGTCCCTGCATGCGAAACGAGTCAGAATTACCTGCAGTCGCGGAGGCCTGCGGTTGGCCTCCTCTGGCTTTAAGTATGGCACGCCGTGTGCCCTTGCAGTTCATCCCATCTTACTTCTCCATCTTCCCCATGGCCCCGCCAAGGAGGCTCTCGGCCGCAAAGAAGGGAAAAGCTCGCCAGGCCGAGACTGCCTCTCCCCCGCCCAAGCGCGGTCGCGGCCGCCCTCGCAAGCACCCCGTGGCCTCCATGGCGGTTCCCTGTGACCGCAGAGGTGATTTCCCGCGTGGCGACGGGCGACCGGCTGCGGCCGGGGGGTGTATCTCGGCCATGCGGCCCCCAAGGCCGCGCTCTCGCACTGCGGAGGTGCTGCCGGAGTTTGTTGTGTGGGCAGCGGAGCCGGCCAGCGCCCGGCTTCAGCTCCCTTGCTTCCTCCTAAGTGAGCTCCTGGCTGGCGCCCCGGGAGGCCTCTGGCTCCAGGCTGATGGCTGCTGCAGCCGGGCCTCATGGGCTTCGCTAGAGGTCTTCGCGTCCGGGAGCCTGGCCCTGACACGCGGCTGACAGACGTTTGCCCGTGCGCGTGGCCTGAGCCGCCGGTGCACCCTGCACTTCAAGTTCGACGGTGATGCCAACCTCTACATGAGGCTGTTTGGGGAAGATGGTCGCCGCGCTGGGTGCTGCCCTGAAGACGACGTCCACGGCCGGGGACCCAGCCCCGGCGAGGATGGAGAGGGCAGCGAGCGCGCGGCTGGTGGCGCCCAGGATTCCTCAAGCTTCACTGGTTCCTCTTCGGGTAGCGACTCTTCTAGCAGCGGGCGCGGTCTGCCTCTGCGCCGTCGTGCCCGCTTGGAGGGTGGTAGCGGGTCCGCCCGCCGTCGCACCCTGGTGAAGCGCGAGAGGGAGTCCGCCTGAGCTCCGGAGGCAGCTCGGGCCCGGCGCATGGCGAGCTTTGCCTGATTTGTTCCCCCTTCTCCTTTTTCCTGCGCAAAAAGACAGCTATGTGGGGACCCCGTGGGGGCGTGTTTGTGTTATCCTTGTCAATCATCGTAACGTTTCCATTATTCTGGTATTGTTCCTTCTTGCTGAACGCCTCCGCGTAGGTAATCCCCAGCCTTGGCCATGGGGTGACCGACCTGGGTCCTGTATTCGCGTCGCAGTGCCCGTGAGGCACGGACTGGAGGAATGCTCCTGTAGTGGGCCCGGGTCGTGAGGTCTTGACCGAAAGGATCGAAACACTCGCGAAGGCGCCAGGGCCGTCCCCTCGCGAGACCTAGCGCAAGAGAAATCGGGGTCGGAGGGCGAAAAACCGAAGAGCCAAAAGCCAAGAGACGGCGACGGTTTCAATAAAACTCCAAATGAGAATAAACTAGCCAACTGCAGAAAGCAAATGAAAAAGCCGCGCCCGACACCTAGTCTAGTCTTTGACGTCTTCTCACCAGCGCGGAGCTAAGTGCTGCCACTGGGCGTGGGAGGGAGCCCCAGGGCTTGGGCTGGCGCTCCTGAGACTCCGGGGCGTGTACAGCCCCAACTCAATATTACGTGAGAGTTTCACGGGCGGCGAGCTTCACAGGCGTTGGCCTTCTTCACAGGCTCCGGGCGTTTCTTCAGGGAAGCAAGCTTCACGGGCATTGGCCCTCTTCACAGGCTCCGGGCCTTTCCCAAAATGCGATAGCTTCACAGGCGTTCGCCTTCTTCACAGGCTCCGGGCCTTTTCCAAAAAGATGGTCTTCATAGGCATTCGCCTTCTTCACAGGCTCCGGGCCTTTTCCAAAAAGATGGTCTTCACAGGTGTTCGCCTTCTTCACAGGCTCCGGGCCTTTTCCAAAAAGATGGTCTTCACAGGCGTTCGCCTTCTTCACAGGCTCCAGGCCTTTTCCAAAAAGATGGTCTTCACAGGCGTTCGCCTTCTTCACAGGCTCCGGGCCTTTTCCAAAAAGATGGTCTTCACAGGCGTTCTCCTTCTTCACAGGCTCCGGGCCTTTTCAGGGGTAAAACCTCCGGAGGTGCTGGATGTTCCACGCATTCTGGACTGGCACCCCCTCCTGAGTCTCCAAGCGCGCGGAGCCGGGCCTGGAAACAAAAACAACCTTGAACGGGCCCTCCCACATGGGAGAGAGCTTATGAAGTCCCTCCCGGGAGAGAACCCGCTTGAGCACGAGGTCCCCTACCTCGAGAGTCCTGGGGCGGATGTTGCAGCAGTGGTATCGCCGCAGTGCTTGTTGATATCTTGTCGCCTGTAGTGCGGCTTCTCGGAGATGCTCCTCCCCCAGCACGAGGTCCATCGCCCGCATGGCGTCCTGCTGCGCTTCGTCGAACGCTAGGACCCGCGCGGACCGACGTCTGACCTCGTGAGGGAGGACCGCCTCGGCACCATAGACCAAGAAGTAAGGGGTCTCTCCGGTCGGCTTGGTTGCGGTCGTGCGGATGGACCACAACACGGATTGGAGCTCGTTGTACCAGCCTCTGCCGCAAGCCTCCAGCTTCTTCTTGAATGTTCTGGTCTTGAGGCCCCTCAGGACCTCCGCGTTGGCCCACTCGGCCTGGCCGTTGCTTCGGGAGTGCGCCACTGAAGCGTAGCATATCTGCGTTCCAAGGTTAGCACAGTATGATTTGAAGAGGTTGCTGGTGAACTGTGAACCGTTGTCGGTGATGATGCGGTTCGGCACCCCGATCCAGCTCACGATGCCCTTGATGAACTTGACCGCTGAACCCGCGGGGATGGTGCGGACGGCTTCCACCTCGACCCACTTGGTGAATTTCTCCACGACGACGTAGAGGTAGCGATAGCCCCCTGGTGCCTGGGGAAATGGGCCCAGTATATCAAGCACCCAGACTGCGAATGGCCATGTGAGGGGTATGGTCTGCAGACCCCCACCGGCTAATGGATCTGCTTTGCATGGAATTGACAGGCTTCGCAGGCCTTTACCAGTTCGATGGCGTCATTGAGCGTGGTAGGCCAATAGAAACCGCTTCGGAATGCCTTGCCCATGAGGGTTCGCGATGACGAGTGGTGCCCACAGTCTCCACCGTGTATGTCCGCCAGCAGCTCTTTCCCTTGCTCCCTGGAGATGCAGCGTAGGGATACATCATTTGGTCGCTTCCGGTAGAGTTCCCCATCCCTGATGCAGTATGTCGTGGCCTGTCGTGCCATGCGCTCTGCTTCCTCCTCCTTCTCTAGCAAGATCCTTTGTGTCAGATAGCTCCGGAGCTCCGTGACCTAGCATCCCTCCTGAGGCTCCATTGTCAAGAGCAAACGCGCCCCGAGGCCGGCCCGCAGACTGGGGCTCCCGAGGCTGGCGGCCGGGGGACCTCCTCCCGAGGCTGCACCGCGCTTGATAATGACGGCGTGGCCGAGGGCTTGAAGAGCCGCTCCTCGAAGACGCCAGGCTCCTGAGGCAGTCGCCTGGACGCTCGTTTGGCGATGTCGTCGGCCTCCTGATTGGTGCCACGGGGCACGTGCTATAACTCCAGCCCCCAGAACTGCTTCTCCATCCTGCGGACTTCCGCAAGGTAGGCCTCCATGTGCTCATCCCTTGGCTCATATACTTTGTTGGAGAAGTTGACGAGGAGTTGTGAATCACCTTTGATGGTAAGGCGCTTCACTCCGAGGGCGGCCGCGGCCTTCAGGCCTGCTATCAGGCCTTCATATTCTGCTATATTGTTGGAGACCTTTTCTCCGTGTTGGAAACAGAGCTGCATGGCATAGTAGAGCTTGTCTTGGGTAGGAGATATAAGTACCACGCCAGCCCCCGCGCCGTGCCTAGAGAATGCCCCGTCAAAGTACATGGCCTCACTTCCCGGGGAGAGGGATCGATCCTGACCAGCCTTTAGGCCCGACGCCTCTGTCCACTCTGCCACGAAATCTGCCAAGGTGGCCCCCTTGATGACTCGGGTCGTGCTGAATTCGAGCTGAAGTGCCTGCAGCTCAATGTTCCATTCGGCGACCCTTCCGACTGAGTTAGGGCTCCTGAGCACTCTTTCCAAGGGGTACACGGAGACAACCTTGATAGGGTGACCCTGAAAGTAATGCCGCAGCTTGCGCGAGGCCACCAGTAGCGCGAGGAGAAGTTTCTGAGGCATGGGGTACCGTGCATCGCATCTCGCAACACTGTGCTGACGAAGTACACCGGGTGCTCGACGAGGCTTGGAGCGTCGGTGATGGTGGCGTCCTCTGAGAACCGCGGTGCCTCCTGAGGCGGCGGACCCTCCAGAAGCTGGTTGCCTGGGGGAAGGGTCACTCCTGCTCCTGGTGCGTTCCCCTGCGGCGGCTGATCTTCCTCAATCGTGGCAGTGATCTCTGTGAGTCCTTTTTGGTCATATTTTGCCTTGGCGCGGGCAGCTACCGCGGCCTTGGTCCGACGATCCTCCCTAACCGCCACCAGGGCCGCGCTGGCTGAGTAGGGAGTGGCGGTGTCGGTATCAAAACAGGCGGATCTCGGGTAGGGGGTCCCGAACTGTGCGTCTAGGCGGATGGTAAAAGGAGACAAGGGACACGATGTTTTTACCCAGGTTCGGGCCCTCTCGATGAAGGTAAAACCCTACTCCTGCTTGATTAATATTGATGATATGGGTAGTACAAGAGTAGATCTACCACGAGATCGAAGTGGCTAAACCCTAGAATCTAGCCTATGGTATGATTGTTGTTCGTCCTATGGACTAAAACTCTCCGGTTTATATAGACACCGGAGAGGGCTAGGCTTACACAGAGTCAGTTACAATGGGAGGAGATCTTCATATCATATCGCCAAGCTTGCCTTCCACGCCATGGAAAGTCCCATCCGGACACAGGACGGAGTCTTCAATCTTGTATCTTCATAGTCCGGGAGTCCGACCAAAGGTCTTAATCCAGCCATCCGGACACCCCCTAATCCAGGACTCCCTCAGTAGCCCCTGAACCAGGCTTCAATGACGACGAGTCCGGCGTGCAAGTTGTCTTCGGCATTGCAAGGCGGGTTCTCTTGCAAATTCTCTGTATCCGTCGAATAGTGTCCGGCTTCTAGTGTGTGCTGTCCTCCTCGGCTTCTGTGCCCCATAATGACCATCTTCCACGCGTCAAACGAATGCGAAAAGCCAGGGGGTATTCTTTTCACTTAACCCCCCCCCCCCCGGTTGCGTTAATGAGCCGCCCATAAAAGAGACAGGGATTTAGATCCAACTCGCACCATCTTCCCTCCGCGAGTCTTCATCAGAGCGCCTCTGACAGAGATCCATTCCAACATGGCCAGTCGATGCCGCTCCTCCTCTTGCTCTTCCAGCCCTCGGCCCGGAGATTGGGGGCGGTGCTCCATCCCGCATAGCGAGTTAGTAGGGCTTCAGTCCAAGGGGCTTCTCCCCCCAACATATATGGTCCCTGTTCGAGCCTGGATTGCTGCCTATAGCGGCGGAGAGCAGGTGGAGGGCGTTCCCAATCCCTCTCAAGGAGAACGGGTATGCCTAGTCCCTTATTTGATGAGAGGACTAGGATTTCCAATTCATCCGTTTCTCCGAGGGTTGCTAGAGTTCTACGGCCTCCAGCTACATAACCTCACGCCCGCCTCCATTTTGCACATCGCGGGCTTCGTGGCCCTCTACGAGTTGTTCTTGGGTGTTGAGGCCCATTTCGCACTGTGGAAGAGGTTGTTTTGCCTTGTGCCCCATTCTCAGGAGGGGTTTATTTCTCAGGTGGGCTGTGCCGAACTATGGCGCATCGTCGGGACCGGATATCTATCCGGCACCCCAAAGAGGGCGTCCGAAGACTGGCCCTCGGAGTGGTTTTATATAGATGACGTCCCCCTGCCGGACCCTGTACGGATCGGACTCCCCGAGTTCAATAATGCCCCGTTGAAGAAGCGCCTGAGTTGGTGCCCACGGAAGCCTCAAAGGGAAGCTGATAGGGACGTCATGTACCTGATGAGCCGGATAAGGTTGTTGGCTCACTCTGGACTGACCATGATTAAGGTCATGGCCGTATGCATTACGCGAGGGGTGCAGCCTCTTCAATACAGAGGCCTCCCCATGTGGGATTTCAACGGGGAGGATGACGCAACCCGGTGCGGTCGCAAGGGGCCAGATTCGGCCGCCACTTTAACGAGAATCTTATCCGCTTTGTACAAGGGGGAAGAGGAAGAATTCCTCCGTGTCAACCCGGAAGGCGGATTCTCTATGTACAATCCTCCTAGTTGGGTGAGCGGACACTTTCACTTGCCTATCCGTTTGTGAAATTCCCGTAGTTGAGTACTTAGACTTAGTAATGTTCAAACGCAGGAGCTGCGCCAGGCTATGAAGGAAATAAACAGCCCTACCCACAACCCGAGGACCCGGGACGGCCCCTCGATCCGGACTCCCAAGAAGATCCGGACTTATGCATGGAGTTGATTGATGGACTATTTCATAAATTGAGCAAGGATAACTCCTTAGTGGCCATCACGGCCGACTATCCCGGACTACTTCCAGCCTCCAAGGTAACTAAGACCAAAATCCCACTATTCTAATGTTTTATCTTGCATGCCATGTACTAACAACGTTTCGCAGGGTAAATCCTTGAGGCGGAAGGCCGAGCCCGCGGTGGGCAGCCAACAAGGGCCGCTAAAGCCAGGCGGGCCAAAAAGAAGTGCGGACCGGATCGATATTCTGGCGCAACGTTATGGCGTGCGGATTTAATGCCTAGGGTTTATGCCCTTGAGTCTTACTAATGCTCATGATTTTCTTAGGAAGAAGAGAGCCCGCCGGACTATGTCCGCCGACCAAGGTTCGAGGCCCGGTCCGGAAGCGGAGGCGGACGCGGGACACACCTCGGGCACTCCTCCGACAGAGGGCGCCGACGGGCTATCTACCACCAATTCAGAGGTGGAGAGTGCCCTGAACCACAGGCGTCACCAGACTATTCTTCGTGACGCGTGTTTTTCCCCAGAGGCTTGGATGCCTTTAATACAGGAGATGTGTATCTCCGTGCTGCTCAAAATGGTCTAGCCAGAGCCACGGAGGAGTATGTGAAAGACATATAGGTGAGTAAAATTGAAGGTTATATATGTCAGTAGCCCTCGAGACTTGAAACAATGAAGATAACTGTGTGAAGGATCATGTGCTATGCAGTGTATTACAAAGAAGAACACACAATTGTCCCAGGAGCTCGAAGAGTGCAAGGCTCAGCTCGAGGCCGCATTGGCCACTTTAGAGAATGTCAAGGGGATGCCCGCATGTAATATGTGCTTTGAAAGGTACTTCCGTTTTGAAATGCAGCAGGCGTGCAACCATGACGATAATAATGCAGATGAGGCCAGAGTAAATCCGGACCAGCAACAACTTCTACGCCAACTAAAGGCTGGCGAGAGCGTGCTGACGAGGGTGAGGCAAGAGAAGAACAAGCTTCAAGACGCCAATACCCAGCTAGATGAGGAACTGGAAGATGTTTGTATTCAGCTGTCTTCTGCCGTGAAGGAGAATCGGCGACTTTGATGCGACATTTTTAGTAAGTGCTTGAACGAATCTTCAAAAAAAGAATTCAGCGAGGAAGTCGATTGACAGAGCTATGTCTGTAGGTCTGCTGACGGGTCATCCGGCAGAGGAAATGCCCGGTTCATTGGGAGACCTTCTTCCCGAGCTGTTGCAACTACACGAGCGAGTTTGGCAGGCAATGTAAAGCGGCATCCAGGCTATGTGGCCATCCCTTTCTGTGCCCGAAGTCCTTGAGGAGCTTGCCAAGAAGCTGGAGGGATTGTGGCAGCGCTTCCGATTGTGGAACATATCGGCTTTCCATCAAGGTGCCAGGGAGGCCTGGGCCATGGTGAAGACTCGATACACGAAGGCTGACCCAAACCACATGGCTGAGGTCGGCCCTACAGGTCCGGACGGAAAGGAGCTCCCAGTCAGCTTAGCATATGGCCAGGTGGAGCTGGCTGCAAAGTATTCCCTACAGGACTGTAAATTAGACCGCCTGTTGGATGGCATTGAAGAAGAATATGCCGAGTTGAATTGACTCTGTAAAAATGACATAAAAATGTCTTCTAGCCGAATTGTAGATCATTTGTCATTGCGGACCTTTTCGCTTTGACCTCTGGACCCTATAGTCCGGAGTGTGTCCGGATACCCTCTCGGTAAGAACCGAGGCATGCATGGAGACAAGGCGTAGGGGTCATAAGTGCTTTATCAGACAAGTGCCCAACTAGTTATGTTATATTACATGGTTAGTAAGAAACATCTTCCAGAGAGAATAGTTCCGTTAGGGGTTCCTTTCCCTCGGAGGCATGCCCTAAGGTGCATCTCCGAACTGCCGGAAAGAGCAGAAAAGCATCTAGGGGGAAATAAATGAATACGAAAGATCATATTTTAGTTCACCGACCGAATATTCCCTTAAGAACGCTAGCTTTCGGCTTCACCCAGTCTGAGGTACACATCTGGCTGACCCGGCAGTGACAATCGCAGAGGTGCTCCCTTTACCACCTAGCCGAACGAACGGGAACGTAGTGGTAAGCACAGGAGCCAGGCAACCCAGCTTGGCCAAAACTTAAGTCATATCGATGCATATAATGGTGTATAAAAGGTTCATGCGGAAGCATCACACATGTTTTGGGCATTAGGCCCGTTTTATATAAACTTCTTGGTAGAGAAGCCCCCAGGTATTATGGGCGCAGGTAGCACGTCGGGTATGTGCCAATATTGCACATGCAAGCCCCTAAGGGCTTGTGGAAAAAAAGGGGTAGGGAGAAGGAACAAAATCCCGGACTGCCAAAAATAAAAATAAAAAATAAAACAAAGGGACTAGGGAAGGAAATGAACATGGAGTCCGGCGCTAGGCGTAGAACCTTCGTAGGCATGCTGTGTTCCATGGGTTCGACTTGAGTTGGTTATCCGATGCGCATCGCAGACGGTACGCTCCGCCGGTCAGTACTTGGTCGATGATGAAGGGGCCCAACCATTTGGGCTTTAATTTATCCTTTTTCTTGTCCGGCAGGCGTAGAACTAGTTCGCCAACGTTATAGGTTTTGGCCCGTACTTCTCTGCTTTGGTATCTTCGAGCCTGCTGTTGATAGAATGCGGAACGAGCCTTTGCCACGTCACGCTCCTCTTACAATGCGTCCAAGCTGTCCTGCCGATCGAGCTCGGCTTCTCTTTCTTCGTACATGCGCACTCGAGGTGAGTCATGGATTATGTCACATGGCAGTACTGCCTCTGCGCCGTATACCATAAAAATGGTGTGAATCCGGTAGTGCGATTCGGCATGGTCCGCAACCCCCAGAGTACGGAGTCAAGCTCCTCTACCCAGTGCGTGTTAGATTCCTTGAGGGATCGCACTAGTCTGGGTTTGATGCCGCTCATAATGAGACCATTGGCCCGTTCGACTTGACCGTTAGTTTGAGGGTGATAGACTGAAGCATAGTCGAGCTTGATGCCCATGTTTTTGCACCAAAGTTTGACTTCATCGGCCATGAAGTTTGTGCTGTTGTCGGTTATGATGCTGTGGGGGACGCCGTAACGGTGTACGACCCCGGATATGAAGTCTATCACTGGTCCGGATTCGGCCGTCTTTACAGGCTTGGCTTCTATCCATTTGGTGAATTTGTCCACCATGACCAGTAGATATTTTTGCTTGTGGGTTCCTCCTTTAAGGGGTCCGACCATGTCAAGCCCCCAGACCGCGAAAGGCCAGGTAATGGGTATAGTTTGTAGGGCGGTAGGTGGCATGTGGCTTTGGTTGGCGAATAACTGGCAACCAACACATCGTTGCACTAAGTCCTGAGCGTCTGCCCGGGCTGTTGGCCAATAAAATCCGGTACGGAAGGCCTTGCTTACAAGGGCCCGGGCTGCGGCGTGGTGCCCACTGAGCCCGGCATGAATTTCAGCCAAAAGGTCTCGCCCTTCCTCTTCAGAGATACACCTTTGAAGGACTCCGGTTGTGCTTTTCTTGTAGAGCTCTCCCTCGTGGACTTTGTAGGCTTTAGATCGCCGCACTATGCAGCGGGCCTCGTTTTGGTCCTCGGGAAGTTCCTACCTAGTAGGTAGGCTAGGAATGGTTCTGTCCAAGGGGCAATGACTGCCATTATTTCGTGGTCTGACGGCGTTGTTTCATTGGCGGAGCCCCCAACTGTGTCAGAATGTTCGGTGAGGGGCAGTGTAGTTGTGTCCGGGCTATAGTTTCTGGATTCTCCTTCCCATGATACAGATGGCTTGAACAACCTTTATAGGAAGATGTTGGGAGGGACGGCCTCGCGCTTGGCGCCAATGCGTGCCAGCACGTCTGCTGCTTGGTTATTTTCCCGGGCTATGTGATGAAATTCGAGCCCCTCAAACCGAGCTGACATCTTTAAGATGGCGTTGCGGTAAGCTGCCATTTTTGGATCCTTGGTGTCGAAGTCTCCATTTATTTGGGATATTGCGAGATTTGAATCCCCGCAGACCTCTAGGCGCTGAATGCCCATGGAGACTGCCATTCGGAGGCCATGTAAAAGGGCCTGATATTCGGCTGCGTTGTTGGAATCCGTGTACATTATCTGGAGTATGTATTGGACTATGTCCCCGGTTGGGGACGTCAGAACAACGCCAACCCCCAGGGCAGCCAACATTTTGGAGCCGTCGAAGTGCATGATCCAGTTGGAGTATGCGTCGTATTCTTTAGGGAGTTCGGCTTCAGTCCATTCGGCGATGAAGTCGGCCAAAACCTGCGACTTAATAGCTCGCCTTGGCTTGTAGGTTATGTCGAACGGGAGGAGCTCGATGGCCCATTTGGCAATCCGGACCGTTGAGTCGCGGTTGTTTATAATATCATTAAGGGGTACTTCGGATGCCACTGTTATGGAGCACTCTTGAAAGTAGTGTCGCAGCTTCCGGGATGCCATGAACACCGCATATGCTATCTTTTGATAATGCGGGTACCGTGACTTGCATGGAGTTAGCACAGTGGACACGTAGTACACTGGTTTTTGGAGGGGGGACTTGTGTCCGTCCGCTTCTTGTTCGACGACAAGCACCGCGCTTACAACTTGATGGGTTGTCGCGATGTATAATAGCATTGGTTCGCCCGTGTTGGGCGCGACCAGGACCGGATTTGTTGCCAGTATGGCTTTTATTTCTTCGAGTCCGGCCGTGGCGGCATCCGTCCACTCGAAGTGGTCGGTGCGCCGCAAGAGGCGATAGAGGGGTAATGCCTTTTCTCCTAAGCGGGAGATAAAGCGGCTTAGAGCCGCCACACATCCTGTCAGTTTTTGTATTTGCTTGAGGTCCTTTGGGGTATCCAATTGTGACAGAGCTCGGATCTTGGCTGGGTTTGCTTCAATTCCTCTACCGGATACGATGAAGCCCAAGAGCTTTCCGGCTGGTACGCCGAAAACGCAATTTTCCGGGTTGAGCTTAATGTCATATGTTCGGAGATTGTCGAACGTGAGCCTCAAGTCGTCTACTAGAGTATCGACATGTTTTGTTTTGACGACCACGTCATCTACGTATGCTTCGACTGTTTTGCCGATCTGGTTGGCCAGACATGTCTGAATCATGCGCTGATATGTTGCGCCGGCGTTTTTGAGCCCGAAGGGCATCGTGTTGAAGCAGAATGGGCCGTATGGGGTGATGAATGCCATTGCGGCTTGGTCTAACTCTGCCATCTTGATTTGATGGTAGCCAGAGTATGCATCGAGGAAACATAATGAGTCGTGTCCTACGGTGGCGTCGATGATTTGATCAATTCGGGGGAGTGGGAAAGGGTCCTTTGGACATGCCTTGTTTAGGTCTTTGAAATTGACACATAGACGCCAAGATTTGTCCTTCTTTGGTACCATCTCCAGGTTTGCTACACAGTCTGGATGTTTTATGTCTCTGATGAATCCGGCTTCCAGCAGCTTTGCTAGTTCCTCTCCCATGGCTTGTCTCTTGGGTTCGGAAAAATGCCGTAGGGTCTGCTTGATGGGTTTAAACCCTTTTATGATGTTCAGGCTGTGCTCGGCCAGCCTGCGTGGGATTCCTGGCATATCCCAGGGGTGCCAGGCGAAAATGTCCCAATTTTCTGGCAGGAAGTCTCTGAGTGCGGCGTCTACATCGGGTTTTAATTGTGCCCCGATGGAGGCCGTTTTTGTAGGGTCCGTTGGATGGACTTGGAATTTGACTATTTCGTCCACTGGTTTAAAAGAGGTGGACTTGGATCTCTTGTCTAGTATCACATCGTCCCTGTCCACCATAGAGCGCAATGCCGTTAATTCCTCGGCCGCTAGGGCCTCAGATAATGCCTCCAGGGCCAGTGCGGCTGTCTTGCTTTCAGCGTGGAGCGCTGTCTCCGGATCACTTGCGAGAGTGATGATTCCGTTGGGCCCGGGCATTTTGAGCTTCATGTACCCGTAATGGGGTATGGCTTGGAAAATTGTAAATGCTTCTCGCCCTAGCAGAGCGTGGTATCCGCTGCTGAACGGGGCCACTTGAAACATGACCTCCTCGGATCTGTAATTGTCCGGCGTGCCGAACACCACATCCAGTGTGATTTTTCCTGAATAGCACGCTTCCCGGCTTGGGATTATTCCCCTAAAGTTGTGTTTCTTCGCTTAATGCGGCTCCAGTCAATTGCCATCCATGAGTACCTTTGTAAGTCGGAAGCCGTCCACTATCGGTCTGAGGACCAATGCGGCTGGTGCTCGGGCTGTCCGGAATTTAGGTTCGTCACTGGCATTAAAGGTGATAGACGTGTCACTCCATGGGTTTATTGTTGCTACTTGGTAGACTTCGGCAAGGTTGCGGAGCGTTCGTTTCCTTGCATTGTTTGATGTGAAGGTCTCGAAGACTATCAACACCGTACTGGGGAGGTATTCTTCGGGTGCTGGAGTTAAAAGCTCCTCGCCACTTCTGGCCACCTGCCGTAGTATCCAACATGCTCTGAGGCTGTGCGTTGGTGTGGCTTTCCCTGAATTATGAATTTCATAGGGTCCATTGAGCCATCCTTCCAGTACGGTCCCGTACCCTGTAGAGGGTTTTTGTTTTTTGATCTTTGGCTCAGATGCCTGGCGATAATGCGCCCTTTTGTTTCGGACTCGTGTTATATTCGGGGCCGGATTGTCCCAGAATTTATCTTCAGTTTTCCGAATGCTTTCAGTCGCACAGTACTTTCGTACTATGGATGTCAAGTCGGTGAATCGTGTAATTTCGCGGCGACTTATGGCGTTGAGGATTCCAATGTCCGTGCAGTTCTTAAAGAAGAGTGAAATTGCTTCTTTCTTACGGCAGTCCTTTATCCTGTTCATAACCAGGAGGAATCTGGCCCAGTAGTGGTGTACTGTTTCTCCGGACTCTTGCCATATTGGGGATAAATCCCGTATAGTTGGGTGGGCGGGTGGAATTAAATCCGGAACCCTGCCCGATGTAAGATTCAGGGGCCGAGCGGTTTCCGAATTCGGAAGCTTGCTTTCTCGGATATTATTCAATGAATTGGGCCTGCTGCCTGACTTTAGGTTCAAGGTTTGGGCGACACCCTCCCCTCCGCAGGTATCCAGCTTGGAGGGATCGGGAATCCAGACGCATCTGGTCCTTAGGGTGGGCGAAGACTCGCCGCATTGTTCTTCCGCCACTTCGACGTGGTGGGTAATCTGGGGAGAGTCAATCTCTCTCTGATCGGGTTTAAGCCCAATCTGGTCATAATCGGTAGCAACTCCCAGGGCCGCGATGCGATCCAAGAGCTCGTTCAGGGAGAAGAGCTCCATCGGATCTAACTGCTCGGCAAGCTCTGAGCTGATGTGAAGATTGCTTTCGATGGCCTGAGAGGTCATCGTCGGTGCGACGGCCGGACAGGCGGTCATCAAAAACCTGTGTAGCCGGAGAGTTTGGCCGAAAGCCAAAGCTCCTTTAGCAACGACGCCATCTTTAAAAACGGGATGCAGCATCCTTCCTGATGGTGCCGACACAGCGGAACTCTCAATGAAAGCACCAATGTCGGTGTCAAAACCGGCGGATCTCGGGTAGGGGGTCCCGAACATTGCGTCTAGGCGGATGGTAACAGGAGACAAGGGACACGATGTTTTTACCCAGGTTCGGGCCCTCTCGATGGAGGTAAAACCCTACTCCTGCTTGATTAATATTGATGATATGGGTAGTACAAGAGTAGATCTACCACGAGATCGAAGTGGCTAAACCCTAGAATCTAGCCTATGGTATGATTGTTCTTCGTCCTATGGACTAAAACTCTCCAGTTTATATAGACACCGGAGAGGGCTAGGGTTACACAGAGTCGGTTACATTGGGAGGAGATCTTCATATCGTATCGCCAAGCTTGACTTCCATGCCAAGGAAAGTCCCATCCGGACACGGGACGGAGTCTTCAATCTTGTATCTTCATAGTCCGGGAGTCCGGCCAAAGGTCTTAGTCCGGCCATCCGGACACCCCCTAATCCAGGACTCCCTCAGGCGGCGAGGTAGAGTACCAAGGGCTCTTGTGGGCGTGGGGCTACCATCACCGGTGGGCTGGTTAGGTATCTCTTGAGGTCTTGGAATGCCTTGTCGGCCTCTTCAGTCCATTCAAAGGGCCCCTTTTTCTTCATCAATTGGAAGAAAGGCAGCGCCCGCTCCCCCAACCTGGAGATGAAGCGCCCCAGTGCAGTCACGCGCCCAGTGAGCTTCTGCATCTCTTTGAGGGTCTTTGGCAGGCTCATGTCCTCGACCGCCTTGACCTTTTCTGGGTTGGCCTCGTTGCCTCGATGGGATACGAGGAAACCCAAGAGCTTGCCCGAGGGGACTCCAAACACACACTTCTCCGGGTTGAGCCTCAGGCTCACTGCGTTGAGGCTTGCAAAGGTTTCCTCCAGGTCTTGTATCAGGTTCTTGGCCTCGCGAGACTTTACTACAATGTCGTCGACGTAAGCCTCCACGTTCTTCCCGAGTTGCGGGCCCAAGGTGATGTGCATGAGCCGCTGAAAGGTTGCCCCCACGTTGCGCAGTCCGAAGGGCATGCATGTATAGCAGTATACCCCACATGGGGTCAGGAAGGCCGTCTTCTCCACGTCTTCCACCGCCATCTTGATCTGATGATACCCGGAGAAGGCATCCAAGAAGCATAACAGGTCACACTCAGTGGTGGAATCGACGATTTGATCGATGCGTGGGAGCGGGAAAGGATCTTGTGGGCACGCTTTGTTGAGGTTGGTGAAGTCGACACACATGCGCTCCTTCCCTCCCTTCTTGGGTACCACCACCAGGTTGGCCAACCAATCTGGATATCGAACCTCGCGAATGACCCCCGCGGCTTCTAGCTTGCGGGTCTCCTGGACGATGAAGGCCTGTTTTTTGGTGGACTGCCGCCTTGCTTTCTGCTTTACGGGGCGCACATTGGGTCACACGTTGAGGTGGTGCTCGATCACGCCCCGTGGGATCCCTGCCAGTTGATCGGGCTCCCAAGCGAACACCTCCTTGTTTGCACACAGGAATCTGACCAGGGCTTCCTCCTGCTCGGGCCCGAGGTGGGCGCTTATGGTGAAAGTGGCGCTGGTGTACCCGTCCTCGTCGACGGGTATCTGCTTGGTATCCGCCTTGTCTTGGGTGAACAATTGTTTTTTCTTGGCAGGTGCAGCCCCCTTAGGCTCTGGGGCCCCCACGTTGGCGGGCTGTGCTGGCGCCGCCGTCTTGAAGGCGGGCTGGAGCGCTCGCAGCGCGTCCCCGATGTCCCCAGGCACGGTGAGGACTCCGGTGCTCCCGGGCATCTTCATGAGGTTGTATGCCGGGTGAGTCGCGGCCATGAATTGGGCCAGCACCGGGTAGCCGAGGATGGCATTGTAGGGGAGGCCGATGAGGGCGATGTCGAAATCGACCAGCTCCGTGCGGAAATTGTCGTAGGTGCCGAAGGTCACTGGGAGCCGGATCTGTCCCAAGGAACTGGATGACCCGCCCCCGATTCCCATGAAGGGCTGGCTTGGCCGCAGCCGCCCCCGGGGTATGCGGAGGAGGTCGAAAGTTTCGACTGAAAGCACGTTGAGGCCCGCGCCACTGTCGATGAGGGTCCTGGTGACAGCCACCTGGCAGATGGTGGGGGTGCACAACATCGGGAGCGCACCCGAGCAAGCTGAGTTGGAGGGGTGGTCTTCCGAACTGAAGGCTAACCTGGCCTGCGGCTCCGGCCAGTCCAGGGAAGCCCCTTGCCGCACGGAGGTGGCGCCGACCTGGCAGATGAACGGCTTGACATGGTGACTGGAGGGCGGCGCCTGCGAGCCGCCCAGGAGGGCCGCGACAACCGGGGAGGCCGGAGCGGCGTGGCGGGCGAGGAAGAGGTCGCACGGCCTTCCCCAAGAGGCCACGGAGGGATGCAGGTGCGATATTCGTTGCTCGCTCCCCGCCGGGCCTGTGGCGGTGTTGACGGCGGGCGACGGGGAGCGAATAGGGCGCGCGCCGACGGGAGCCGTCCGGGCGACTCGAGCGGCACGAGCAGCCCGACGAGCGTCAACCATGGACGCGACGGTCGGAGAAGAGCAGGGCGACGGAAGACGAATTCCGGCAGACCCCCTACCTGGCATGCCAAATGTCGGATTTAGGGTTCCGGCAGACCCTTGAGTTTCGAACACTGGGGTGCGCACGGAGGTTTCGCCTTCTACCTACCTGTTCCACGCCGAATCGCTAGGATCTAAACTACGAGAAGAGGAACACAAGAGACACAGGGTTTATACTGGTTCAGGCCACCATTGTTGTGTAATACCCTACTCCAGTGTGTGGTGTGGTGGATTGCCTCTTGGGCTGATGATGAACAATACAAGGAAGAACAGCCTCGCGAGGGACTGTTCTTGTGGTGGTGTTGTCGCTTTGGAAGGGTTGATTCTAGATGCCTATCTTATCCCCTCGATCTCCCTACCCTGTAGGTTGCCAGTCCTATTTATAGGCGAAGGCCCTGGGCCACTTCCCAAATATTGAGCGGGAAGGGCGCCAACAATTGGCCAATTTGAAGGGGAACATCTAGTACACTTATCCTGACTAAAGTTGGTCCTCGCCTGTCAAAGGCTCTGGTGGTGACGCCGACTTGGGCTCCACGGTGACCTCCATCCTACCGTTGGACTGGTCTTGGTCTTGTTACACCAAAATGGATGCATTTGCTTGATGCTCTCGCCTGCGCTTGCTCCCCTTGCACCAAAGAGGAAAGAAGGATACTGCACGGGCTGGCGCCCGTCCGGCGCCCTTGGTCGTCATGGCTTGCGTCATGGGCACCTCGCGAGGTACTCCGCCTTGAATTCTCCGCCTCCTCATGAGCCAGCCTGACGAGGCCGTGCCTGAGGAAGCTCCTTGTCGTCCGCCCCGTGAGGCTTGGCCCCTCGCTAGGGTCTTGAGTTTGTGTTGATGAAGATGGGCCGTGCTGGGCCCCCTTTGAACCACGCCGCAGGCCGCAGGCAGGCAAGTCTTGGGACCCCCGTTCCCAGAACGCCGACACATGCGGCCTGGGAATGATGCAGCCCTCGGGGCGCTCCCAGCTGGAAATGAAACTTGAAAGATGTCACCTGATAGTGTTGACGAGGAAGGGGTGTTGAAGTAGCAGACGTAGCAGGCTACGGGAGCCGATCTTCATGAGCCCCCAGGCCAAGGAGCCTCGGGGGGCTCCGGAGGCGCCGGTGGCTCCTCGCAAACCATCTCCATCTCCGCCAGGACTGCGGAACGCGTGGCCTCCTGAGCCTCCAGGATGCTCCTCATGAGGCGCTGGCGCACCGCGGCCGCGTTCGGCAAACCGTAGGGCATGCGAATGTAGCTGTGGGGTGGGCCTTCGCAGCGCCCCACGCGTGAGGGCTAGAAGTGCTCCTGAGAGGCGGCCCGGTTGAGCCTTGGGATGTCGACGCAGACGCGTAGCCCACCATCCTCGCCTGGATGGGGAGCTGCAGCGGGTAAGCGGCGGCTGCCACTCATGACTCTTGACTCCTGCAACTCCTGTGTGACCTGACTGACGAACTCCTGAGGGTTTGGCCCTCCTTGATTTGCTCCTTCCTGAGGGAAACGTGCTCTGAAACACGCCTCCAAGTGGTGCCCAATCGCCTCCCTCGTGACCTTAGCAAGGTCGGGGGCCCTCCAGGGGGGAGCCCCCAAGCCCTGCTTGAGGAGGGCGTCGGGCGCGCCTCCCTATGCGATAGAAGGAGGTGCCCCCTGAGCAGGCGCGGGCCCCGAGGGGCCTGCCTCCTGAGGGGTCGGGCCTGGCGATGTCTTCTTCTTCTTGGGAGCGGCTTCAGGGAGCCTCCCGCTCCCGCGATCTGGGTCTTCAAGTGATGCAGCCTGAAAAGCTCGTTCCAGGGAGCACACTGCGTCTCTTTCTTCACAGGGCACCGTGATGACTCCACCGCTTCCTGGCATCTTGAGGATGTTGTAGCCGTGATGAGTCACGGCCATGAACTTGGCGAGAGCTAGGTAGCCGAGGATGGTGTTGTATGCAGGCGGATGTGGGCGACGTCGAAGTCAATGAGCTCGGTGCGGTAGTTGTTGCGGGCCCCGAAGGTGATAGGGAGGCGGACCTGCCCGATTGGGACTGTGGAGTCGTCGATGACTCCAGAGAAAGGCTTGGTTAGCTGAAGCTGATCGTAAGGCACTTGGAGATTGTTGAATGTCTTTACGGACAGGACGTTGAGCCCTGCCCCGCCGTCGATGAGGGTCCTGGTGACTTGCACGTTACTGATGACTGGGGAGCAAAGAATTGGGAGGACTCCGGCTGTGGCCGCGCACTTGAGCTGATCCGCTGAGCTGAACGTGATGGCGCACGCCGACCACCTGGGGGGGCGCGTGGCTTCAAGCTTGGGGAGGACTGCATTCACTTTGCGGGTGAACTGCTTGAAGATGCGTTGAGAGGCTGGGGCCTGAGCTCCGCCTAAGATGTAGGCGACCGCGCGTGGCTCCTGGAAGCCCCCAGCCCCCTCGTCCTGATGACGGTCCTCGTTTCTCCTTGGCTGCGGAGGCAGTGGAGGGAGGCCTGCGTTTCCTTGTGGGCGATCCTCGCGAGGCTGATCCCTCTAGTCTCCCTCGCGAGGCTGATCCTGCCAGCGATCCTCGCGAGGTCGGTCGCGCCACCCTTGGCGAGGGCCGCGGTCTTCCCAGCATCCTGCGTTCCTTCCTCCTCCTTGGCCGTAGCCACGATCATTGCGGTCGGGGCGCCGGACGACCCTTCCTTCTCGCATGGCTCGGAGCTCTTGGCATTCGTTGGTGTTGTGGGTGTGGAGGTCGTGGTACACACAGTACCGGGTGCCCTTGAAAGACTCGGGCTGATCTCTGCCCCACTAGGTGTCTGGTTCTGCCGTGAGCACGGCAGCCCCCTTGCGCTTCACGTCCTTGGCCTTGGATTTCTTCTCTTCTGGGTCTGCGGCTGGCAGCTCGAGAAGGGAAAGGCGCCCTTCCTCAGCCCTGGCGCACTTGGTTGCCAGGTTGAACAGCTCCAAGGAAGTGCACAGATCTTCATGCATCGCTAGATCCTCCTTCATCTTGACGTCACGCACGCCGTCGGAGAAGGCTGAGATGATGGCCTCCTCGGTCACCCTGGGAATCTTGAGTCATGCACTGTTGAAGTGCTGGATGTACTTCTGCAGGGTCTCCCTTGGTTGCTGCTTGATGCGGCGCATGTCGCTCACGGTAGGTGGCCGGTCGCGAGTACCTTGGAAGTTGGCGATGGAACGGGTGCGCATCTCGTCCCAGGAGGAGATCGTGCCTGGGGCCAGGTTCAGGAGCCAGGTGCGGGCCCCGTGCTTGAGTGCCATGGGAAACCAGTTCGCCAGGACCTTCTCATCCCCGTTGGCAGCTTCGATGCCCAGCTCGTAGAGCTGGAGGAACTCCGCAAGGTCGGCCGTGTCGACATAGCGAGGGGGCAGGTCTGGCTTGAACTTGCAGGGCCACGCGACGCTGCGCAGCTCGGTGGTGAAGGTGCGGCAGCCTGCTATGGCCACCGGAGGCCTCTAGTGATGAGGAGCTTGGTCTTGCGGGCCCCCATGCGCTGCAGCTGGGAGCAGCACAGGGTCTTGGCGCGCCGGAGCAGGAGCATGGTCGCGACGGACCGGAGCAGGGAGCACTCGGGCAGCTTCTTGGGGGCGAGGAACCTCTTGGCAGCTCCGCTCTTGCTGCACTGGCACCGGACAGGGTGGGTTCCGTCCAGGGGCCACGCACCTCGGGGCCAGGGCACCTTCTTGAGGGGGAGGCGGCTAAGGCACCCCCGGAGCTTCATTGCCCGCGCAGGGCGGGGCACGGTGCAGCGAGAAGGACGGCGTGAGGGAGCCCCCTGCGGCGCAGACGAGCTCGGCGACGCGGTCGTGCCATTCTTCGTAGACGTCGTCGACCGGGCGGTAGCGCAGGAGCTCGTTTGCCACGATGAGCGCAACCCGAGCCTCCATGGCCGCGCGGGGCGCGCGGGACGAAGAACCGGCCGGGGCGAGCGAGGGAGTGGCAGTGCGGCCGTCTCGCCTCATGGATGGATGTTGCGATGATGCCTGTTATTCGTTTCCCGCCGGGCCAGTGGCAGTGTTAACGGCGGGCGATGGGGAATGCCGGGGGTGGCCACCGACGGGGGCCCTCTGGGCGACGCGGGAAGTGAGAGCAGCTCGGCGCTCGGCGCGGGCCCGACGAGCGTCTGACATGGACGTGATGGTCGGTGAAGAACAAGGCGGTGGAAGACAAATTCCGGCGCACCCCTACCTGGCGCGCCAAATGTCGGATTTGGGGTTCCAGCAGACCCTCTAGATTCGAACACTGGGGTGCACGCGGAGATTTAGCCCTCTGCCTACCTGCATCTCACCGCCTCGCTATGAACTAAGCAATCAAAGGAACAACACAAGAGACACAGAGTTTATACTGGTTCAGGCCACCATTGTGGTGTAATACCCTACTTCGGTGTGCGGTTTGGTGGATTGCCTTTTGGGATGATGATGATGAACAATACAAGGGAGAACAGCCTCGCGAGGGTCTGTTCTTGGCTGGTGCGATGAACTGCTAGGGGGAGTTCAGTCGCTCTCTCTACTGGTTTCTAGGTGAGGATCCCATCCTGCCTCTACTTGTGGTGGCTAGTCCTATTTATAGGCAAAGGCCCAGGGCCTCTTCCCAAATATTGAGCGGGAAGGGCGCCAACAATTGGCCATTTTGAAGGGGAACATCTAGTACACTTATCCTGACTAAAGTTGGTCCTTGCCAGTCAAAGGCTCTGGTGGTGACGCCGGCTTGGGCTCCACGATGACTTCCATCCTGCCGTCCTGCTGGTCTTGGTCTTGTTGCACCGAAATGGATGCCTTTGCTTGATGCTCTCGCCTGCGCTTGCTCCCTTTGCACCAAAGAGGAAAGAAGGACACTGTGCGGGCTGGCGCCCGCCTAGCGCCCTTGGTCGTCATGGCTTGCGTCATGGGCACCTCGCGAGGTACCCCGCCTTGATCTCTCCGCCTCCTCGCGAGCCAGCCTGACGACGCCGTGCCTGAGGAAGCCTTCTGTCGTCCGCCCCGCGAAGCTTGGCCCCTCGCGAGGGTCTTGAGCTTGTGCCGATGAAGATGGGCCATGCTGGGCCGCCCCTTGAGCCACACCGCAGGCCGCGGGCAGGCAAGTCTGGGGACCCCCGTTCCCAGAACGCTGAAACCTAGATAAGGGGGTATCCGGACAGCCGGACTGTTGAAAGTGCAACTATCCCTAGGTGGTTTTGGTAATTCATAAAAACATATAGCTCATTGAGCTAATGCTATTCCAAGACATATATTTCAGGAAAGATCAATGAATGGCATGGCATGGATGATGAAAGTGGATCCCTCAAAATACTAAGGACAAAGGATTGGCTAATGCTCAAAAGCTCAAGACTCTTCATTTTATATTTTAATGATCCAAGATCACATTGAGTCTATAGGAAAAGCCAATACTATCTAGGAGGGATGAGGTGTTGCTTAAAGAGCCTCTTGCTTCATGTGCTTAGTGATATGCTCCAAAAACACTCAACTACTTTCTCACATTCACAAATGACCTAAACCCAAAGCCAAAATCGGTCACACCGATTCTTCCGATCCGGCGCCACCGAGTTCAAATGTCATAGCCACTGCCACAAACCCTAGGCAAATCGGTCCTACCGATAGGGATCTCGGTCTCACCGAGATGGGATTGTAATCTCTCTGTTTCCCTTCGTAACGTTTCGGTCAAACCGAAGTGAGCGATCGGTCCCACCGAGATTGCAATGGAAACTCTCTGTTTCCCTTTTGTAACATTTCGGTCTCACCGAAAAGAGCAAATCGGTCCCACGAGTTTACCTGACCAACTCTATGGAAAGCTTATTACCAAAATTGGTCTCACCGAGTTTGTGTAATCCGTCTTACCGAGATTACGATATGCCCTAACCCTAACCGAATTGGTCTCACCGAGTTGCATGTCAGTCCCACCGAAAATCACTAACGGTCACTAGGTTTACTAAATCGGTCCGATCGAGTCTGTTGAATCGGTCCCACCGAGTTTGGTAAATTGTGTGTAACGGTTAGATTTTGTGTGGAGGCTATATATACCCCTCCACCTCCTCTACAAAAGTGGTAACCCCACTTGAGCTTAAACGATGAGTATGACCTATGATCAAATGTTTATCATTTGACTCCTAAGTCAATATACTCATATATAGATGACCTAGTCATCGCCAATTGTTTGATAGATGCAAGAATTGGTTGTGCATGCTTTGCCACATATTTCATTTGCCATCTTATTGTGTGAGCATGCTGATTGCATATTTTACTCATTCAAGGACATCCACTTGTTGTTTTGATTGATTGATTCTTCCTTCTTTTGGCCAAGTGGATGTACAAGAATGCCTAAGAACTTTCTCTAGCTATCTATGCTCTTCTCATCTCAAACTCTATTCATGCTACATCACAAAAAATTAGATCAAGTCAGATTCGAACCACTCTGCGTGAGGAGCACTCGAAGTCCCCGATTTGTCATAGACTTAAACTTGCAAAACTTGTTTGTGATTCTCGGTCTGACCGATTCCTCCATTTCGGTCCTACCGAGATTACTAAGTCGATCTAGGTTTTCAATCTCGGTGCAACCAATTTGAACTTTTCGGTCTCACCGAGTTGCTATCACTAAACACAGTTATGCATCTTGGTGCCACCAAGTTGTTCCACTCGGTCACACCGACAAGGTCGGGCTAAATATAGTCACGGGCAAAAATTTGGAAACTTCTCCGAACCCCGTCGCCCGCGCAATAGCTCGCTCTACCTCCAAGGTCTCCGGATCGTCTCCTCGTCGCCAGCCGCCTCCTGTCGCTGGTCTCCGCCGCCGTCAACGGAATTCAAACCTGCCGTTGCCGCCGTAGCGAGTTCATCGCCAAGCTAGGGTATGGACTCAATCATTGTGCTATCCTCGTCCGATTCCTAGCACATTGTGTTCATATTGATTCTTGCCACGATTGAAACACTCCAATCCAGTCAATGCAATCTGTAGATTAGATGAGATTTGAAAATTTAGGGTTAGGTTTCCGCCGAAACCATCTCGGACCCACCGAGTTGAAAAACTCGGTCCCACCGATTTGGCTTATGCCATTGCACTAGTAACTCTCGGTCTGACCGAGAATTGCTAATCGGTGCGACCGATTTTAGGACTTTGTGAAACCCTAGCAGTCTCGGTGCCACCGAACTGTGACTCGGCCCAACCGAGTTCATCAGTTTAGGTTCCAAAACTGCTTCGGTATCACCGAGTTTGAAAATCGGTTGATCTGAAATGCTTTCTGTGGAAAACTAAAACTGAATTTTTGAATCATTCTTCTGCAAAAATCTCTGCATTTTGTGATGCTCATCTACTCCATCTCATCTATAACTCTTCACCGGGTCAGCAGTCAGAATTTGCAGCATGTCAGACTAGAGTGATAGTCAGAACAGGTCAGAAAGGCAGATGCAAATGAGTGAGGGCACTAGTCCCTCCAGCACTTCAGATGAAGGTAGCAGGAGCACTCCTAGCAACCTGCCTAAGGCTGCTACCAGCCAAAGGAAGAAGAGAACCTCAGACTCTGAAGATGAGGATTATAGAGCTGAAGAAGATGAGGCTACTTCCAAAAAGGTAGTGCTCAAGAAGGTGCTCAGTTCAACTGCAGCAAAGCCAGGCATGAAGATTGAAAGGCCTGCAGGAAGACAACCAATGTCCAAAGCCAGAGCATCAACTCAACTGCCAGAAAAGTCTGATCCCATAGAGCCAACTGCTGAGGTAAAGAAAACGAAGGAAAGGGTCAAGAAGACCATGGCCAGAGTTTTTGGGTATCCCTACATGATGGAAGAAGAAGAAGAACTTGCTGCACCAGCACCAAAGGCACCAAAGCTTATGGGAGATGCTATTAGATTAGGGGCTGCATGATCAAAGCCCAAGGAAGCACCCAAAGCTGCCCCCAAGGCCAAGTCTGCACCAAAGAGGAATACCAGGAGTATTCCAGCTGCTGAGAAGAACAAGGCCCCAGTACCAGAGGTTGCAGAGGAGGAAGATGAAGAAGGACAAGTTCTGAGGAAGCTCAAGCCCAAGATACCAGACCATAATGATGCTCATCCTGTAGCTGAGGACATGAACATGAGAAAGGATTCAGGGTTGAGGCTATGGAGAATGGCAGATCCATATGCCACAATGAGAAGGACTGCTGTTGATTACAGGTTCCATACAAAGGAACAGCAGGACTTCTATGAGACAATCTTGTTGGACAAAAAGCCCATTGTGTGTGATATGAGGTGGGTCGACTGGACCTACATGAAGGAAAATGAACAACACTATCCAGGAGTGCAAGACAGTTTTGTTGCTTGTGGAGTTGCAGAATTTGTTGGGCAGAAGCTCACAAACTGGAATGATGAACTTATAATGCAATTCTGCTCCACAACACACTTCTATTCAGATGGGAGGATAGTTTGGATGTCTGAAGGTACAAGGTACCAATCAACTGTTGAGGAGTGGGCAAATCTGATAAATGCCCCAAAGGAAAAAGAAGATGACCTGGATGTATATCCCAAGAAGAAAATGGGACACAATACCATGGCACATATGTACAAGGAGATCCCAGACAAAGCCCTAGAGACTTTCTCTTTTGGATCAGTCCACTTTCTTCTGTCAGGGGTGCCTACAATTAACTGGATCCTAAGGCACACTCTATTGCCCAAGTCTGGTGACCACAACATGATCAGAGGACATGCAATCAACATGTTGCATTTGTTTGATGTTCCTCAGAAATTCAAGGTCATGAGCCTTATAGTAGAAACCATTAAGAGGACTGCAGCAGATCATAAGAGGAGTTATGGATATGCCCCTCAGATTCAAGAGTTGATTAACTCAAAGATGGGCACAAGCAAATATCTATTGGATAGGGAACATTTTCCTCTCTATCCAGACTTTGAGGACAATGAGGTTGTCATGAATGAGGATGATCCATCATCAGTTCAAGCTCAAGAGAAGAAAGAGAAGGCAAGGAACGAGAAGGCTGCCAAGATGCCAACTCAAGAGGAGGCATCTGAGTATTTCTTGAAGAACAAGCAGGAGCAGCTTGGTTACTTGATACCATCAACACTGAGGATTGAGAAGGGGCTGGCCACCTTAACTCAGAATTAGGAAAGCTTGGAAAGAATCATGGAACAAAAATTCTATGATCTTGATGTCAAGGTAACTGAGATTCAGTCAGTTGTGGAGCAGCTGCAGGAAGACATGCAGGAGAGGAAGGGCAAGACTACCACTAATGTATTTGCCAGAGTGCCTAGAGCTCAGAGGTCAGCAGCAGTGCCAGTGCCAGACACAAGAGCAACATCATCTACACCAGCCACAACTCCTTCAGCTCCAGTGCAACCAGCTCCAGCACCAGCTCCTCCAGCTCCCTCTACATCAATTGAAGCCTTCATCCATGGAGCCATCTCTACACCACCAACTGAAGACCAAGCCTGAGAGACGATCTAGCACTATGCATTTTCTATGAACTTTTTGGTAACTTGTTGCCAAAGGGGGAGAAAAATGTATAGATCATAGGCTTCGAGACAGAGATTGGCTGTCTTTTGTTCTCTCTTGTCTTCTTGGTTAAACTTGTTTGTTTTTGATTGCTTGAGATACTTAGCTATTCTTGTGAGACATTGATGATCATGTGTTTGATCATAAGCTACACTTATGCATGTTTGATGATATTATCTTATCTATCCTATGTGATCATTCACTTTGCTTGGTGATGAGTGCATGTATTCAATCTTTATCATTTTGAGCGCTCCACCAAGATGTATGTGACATGGAAGAGTAACCCATGAGCCTAATTCCTTGTGCATTTGCAGTACAAAGCAAATCCTAAACTATGCACAAATTTAGGGGGAGCTCTTGCTTATCACATACTTCTCAAAGCGACGATGTTTTTCAATCTTATTATCATTTGTCGAAGCTTTGATCTATATGTTGTCATCAATTACCAAAAAGGGGGAGATTGAAAGTGCAACTATCCCTAGATGGTTTTGGTAATTCATCACAACATATAGCCCATTGAGCTAATGCTATTCCAAGACATATATTTCAGGAAAGCTCAATGAATGGCATGGATGATGAAAGTGGATCCCTCAAAATACTAAGGACAAAGGATTGGCTCAATCTCAAAAGCTCAAGACTCTTCATTTTATATTTTAGTGATCCAAGATCACATTGAGTCTATAGGAAAAGCCAATACTATCAAGGATGGATGAGGTGTTGCTTCATGAGCCTCTTGCTTCATGTGCTTCGTGATATGCTCCAAAAACCCTCAACTACTTTCTCACATCCACAAATGACCTAAACCCAAAGCCAAAAGCGGTCACACCGATTCTTCCTATCCGGTGCCACCGAGTTCAAATGTCATAGCCACTGCCACAAACTCTAGGCAAATTGGTCCTACCGATAGGGATCTCGGTCTCACCGAGATGGGATTATAATCTCTTTGTTTCCCTTCGTAACGTTTCCGTCAAACCAAAGTGAGCGATTGGTCCCACCGAGATTGCAATGTAAACTCTCTGTTTCCCTTTTGTAACATTTCGGTCTCACCGAAAAGAGCAAATCGGTCCCACCGAGTTTACCTGACCAACTCTCTGGAAAGCTTATTACCAAAATCGGTCTCACCGAGTTTGTGTAATTGGTCTTACCGAGATTACGTTATGCACTAACCCTAACCGAATCGGTCTCACCGAGTTGCATGTCAGTCCCACCGAAAATCACTAACGGTCACTAGGTTTACTAAATCGGTCCGACCGAGTCTGTTGAATCGGTCCCACCGAGTTTGGTAAATTGTGTGTAACGGTTAGATTTTGTGTGGAGGCTATATATACCCCTCCACCTCCTCTTCATTCGTGGAGAGAGCCATCAGACTAAACCTACACTTCCAACTTACCATTTTTGAGAAAGAACCACCTACTCATGTGTTGAGGCCAAGATATTCCATTCCTACGATATGAATCTTGATCTCTAGCCTTCCCCAAGTTGCTTTCCACTCAAATCTTCTTTCCACCAGATCCAAATCCTATGAGAGGGAGTTGAGTGTTGGGGAGACTATCATTTGAAGCACAAGAGCAAGGAGTTCATCATCAACGCACCATTTGTTACTTCTTGGAGAGTGGTGTCTCCTAGATTGGCTAGGTGTCACTTGGGAGCCTCCGACAAGATTGTGGAGTTGAACCAAGGAGTTCGTAAGGGCAAGGAGATCGCCTACTTCGAGAAGATCTACCGCTAGTGTGGCAAGTCCTTCGTGGGCGACGACCATGGTGGGATAGACAAGGTTGCTTCTTCATGGACCCTTCTTGGGTGGATCCCTCCGTGGACTCGCGCAACCGTTACCCTTCGTGGGTTGAAGTCTCCATCAATGTGGATGTGCGATAGCACCACCTATCGGAACCACGCCAAAAACATCCGTGTCTCCAATTGCATTTGAATCCTCCAAACCCTTCCCTTTACTTTCTTGCAAGTTGCATGCTTTAATTTCCGCTGCCTATATACTCTTTGCATGCTTGCTTGAATTGTGTGATGATTGCTTGACTTGTCCTAAGATAGCTAAAATCTGCCAAACTCTAAAATTGGGAAAAGGTTAAGTTTTTAATTGCTCAAGTAGTCTAATCACCCCCCTCTAGACATACTTCAAGGTCCTACAAGTGGTATCAGAGCTTTGGTCTCCATTTGCTTTGATTTCCATAGCTTTTGGTGGTCATAGCCTTGGTTTCACAACATAGGAGAGTATGGCGTCTAGCGAGGGAAATTATCACCGTAGAGGTCCTTACTTTGATGGTACTAATTTTGCTAGTTGGAAGCATAAGATGAAAATGCATATTCTTGGACATAACCCCGCCGTTTGGGCTATTATTTGTATTGGCTTGCAAGGTGAATTCTTTGATGGGAGAGAGCCGAACCGTGAAGCTAATGTGGAAGAATTGAAGATGCTGCAATACAACGCTCAAGCTTGTGATATCATCTTCAACGGATTGTGCCCCGAAGAGTTCAACAAAATCAACCATCTTGAGAATGCAAAAGAAATTTGGGACACTTTGATTGATATGCACGAAGGTACTGAATCCGTCAAGGAATCCAAGTTGGATGTGCTCCAAAGTCAGCTTGACAAGTTCAAAATGAAGGATGGTGAAGGTGTCGCTAAAATGTACTCTAGGCTTGCTCTTATTACAAATGAGATTGCCGGCTTAGTGATTGAAGAGATGACCGACAGATTCATCATCCAGAAGATCCTAAGAGCATTGGATGGAAAGTATGATACCTTGTGCACATTGATCCAAATGATGCCAAACTACAAAGATCTCAAGCCAACAGAAGTCATTGGAAGGATTGTTGCTCATGAGATGTCACTCAAGGATAAGGAGGAACTTCACAAAAAGTCAAGTGGTGCTTACAAAGCCTCAAGTGAAGCCCCCACATCATCAAGTGAGAAACAAACCTTCAACGAAGAATTGAGCTAAATGGTGAAGAACTTCAATAAATTCTACAAGAGTAGAAGCAAAGAAAGAAGCTCCAAGTCAAGGTCTTACCATGACAAAAGATCTTCTAATCGAGAGCGCAATTGCTACAATTGTGGGAGGCCTGGACACTATTCCAATGAGTGTACTGCACCCTACAAAAGAAGAGAATATTCTCCAAAAAGAAGAAGCAAAAGAGAAGAATCACCACCAAGAGAGAGGAGGAGTAGAGATGATCGTTATGAACGAAGATCCTCACAGAGAAGCAAAGATTCGGAAAGGAAGGACAAGTCATCAAGGATTTACACAAAACAAAGACATCAAGCTCATGTTGGTAAATGGGTTTCCGGCTCCGACTCCGACAAACACTCCGAGAGAAGCTACCACTCCGACTCCGAATATACTCAAGATGAAGGTGTTGCCGGTCTAGCACTTGTGTCAACCAACTCCTACGACATATTTGATTCACCAAATGAAGGAATTGGAAGATGCTTCATGGCCAAAGGTCCAAAGGTAACACATCCTGAGTATGTTGATTTCAATAGTGATGAAGATGACTTTCTTGTGGATGATGATTTACCTGTTGACAACTCTAGTGATGAATACTATGATGAAACATCAATTAATCATTCTAAACGAGATAAAACAAATGACAATGATAAGGAGAAGATTGAGTTTCTAACTAAAGAACTAAACACTCTTAAGTTGGCTCATGAAACTATCTTCGAAGATCATTGAGAACTTTTAAGGGCTCATGAGAAGTTACGCTTTGAAAAGCTCAATCTTGAGCAAGAGCATGAGTTCTTAAAAGCAATCAATGATGATCTCCGTAAAAAGAGTTCTTCGTACATTGCCAAGCGTTTACTCCTATCTACTTACATGCCTCAAGTCAAGTCTAGTAACAAGTACAAGAAAGATACTTCCTCTAGTAGTAACAATAATAATATCAAATCCAATATTGTTGCTTCTAGTAGTTCTCTTGATTCCACTAATGATTCGCTTAGCCAAGTTACACTTGAGCAAGAAAATAGCTTATTGAAGGGAATTATAGAGAAAGGTGTTTACAAGAGCCTTGCCGGGAGTAAGCAATTCGAGGAAATTGTACGCAAGCAAGGAAGACACCGGAAGAATCAAGGTGTTGGTTTTGAACTAAAGTTCAATGCCAATGGAGTTGAGTGGGAAGAAGATCAATACCCCAAGACGAAGTTTGTTCCTCAACAAGTGAAGTATGATCCTACTTCCTTCAAGGGAACACAAGCTCAAGATGATCTTCCACCACAAGACCACAAGAACAAAGGCAAGGACAAGCTTCAAGAAGAGATTGATGCATTTGAAGAAGCACCTAAGGTCTCGGTCAAGTGGATTCCCAAGACTACGACAAGTTCTACTTCATCAAGTACAACTACAACTCCAAGGATTCCCATCAAGATGATGTGGATCCCTAAGAAGAAGAACTAGAGAGTTCTTGAGGGTGACTCCACCAACATTCTTCACTCATATTATTATGGCAAGGACAAGTGCAATCAACTTCCACATCTTGCACTAGTTCAAGGAGTAACAAACCCTCATGTTGGTAAGGCAAGGAACAAGGTAACTTAATGTTTTCCTGGACATCATCTTGTGTGTGCATCACTCTATGTCTATGGATATTCTTGTTTGTTCCTTGTGGGACTAACCCATGTAGGTATGTTGAAAGTGCAACTCACTCCAAGGGATTGCTCCAAATGATCTACATCAACATTGAGCATCCACATCCTCAACACCTACATGAAGTCATGATCGACAAAACCCAAGGTTAGTTCATCCCTCTAAAAGGGGATCTCACATCTAGGGGGAGCTTAACTCTAAGACTTGAGTCAAAGCAAATCTAATGGTGTGAACACATCAATGCATTATGCAAAAGTGGCAACCCCACTTGAGCTTAAACGATGAGTATGACCTATGATCAAATGTTTATCATTTGACTCCTAAGTCAATATACTCATATATAGATGACCTAGTCATCGCCAATTCTTTGATAGATGCTAGAATTGGTTGTGCATGCTTTGCCACATATTTCATTTGCCATCTTATTGTGTGAGCATGCTGATTGCATATTTTACTCATTCAAGGACATCCACTTGTTGTTTTGATTGATTGGTTCTTCCTTCTTTTGGCCAAGTGGATGGACAAGAATGCCTAAGAACTTTCTCTAGCTATATATGCTCTTATCATCTGAAACTCTATTCATGCTACATAACAAAATTTGATCAAGTCAGATTCGAACCACTCTGTGTGAGGAGCACTCGGAGTCCCCGATTTGTCATAGACTTAAACTTCCAAAACTTCTTTGTGATTCTCGGTCTGACCGATTCCTCCATTTCAGTCCTACCGAGATTACTAAGTCGATCTAGGTTTTCTATATCGGTGCAACCGATTTGAACTTTTCGGTCTCACCGAGTTGCTGTAACTGAACACAGTTATGCATCTCGGTGCCACCGAGTTGTTCCACTCGGTCACACCGACAGGGTCGGGCTAAATATAGTCACGGGAAATTTTTTGGAAACTTCTCCGAACCCCTTCGCCCGCGCAATAGCTCGCTCTGCCTCCAAGGTCTCCGGATCGTCTCCTCGTCGCCAGCCGCCTCCTGTCGCTGGTCTCCGCCGCCGTCAACAGAATTCAACCCCGCCGTTGCCGCCGTAGCGAGTTCATCGCCAAGCTAGGGTATGGACTCGAGCACTGTGCTATCCTCGTCCGATTCCTAGCACATTGTGTTCATATTGATTCTTGCCACGATTGAAACACTCCAATCCAGTCAATGCAATCCGTAGATTAGATGAGATTTGAAAATTTAGGGTTAGGTTTCCGCCGAAACCATCTCGGACCCACCGAGTTGAAAAACTCGGTCCCACCGATTTGGCTTATGCCATTGCACTATTAACTCTCGGTCTGACCGAGAATTGCTAATCGGTGCGACCGATTTTAGGACTTTGTGAAACTCTAGCAGTCTCGGTGCCACCGAACTGTGACTCGGCCCAACCGAGTTCGTTAGTTTAGGTTCCAAAACTGCTTCGGTATCACCGAGTTTGAAAATCCGTTGATCCGAAATACTTTCTGTGGAAAACTAAAACTGAATTTTTGAATCATGCTTTTGCAAAAATCTCTGCATTTTGTGATGCTCATCCACTCCATCTCATCTATAACTCTTCACAGGGTCAACAGTCAGAATTTGCAGCATGTCAGACCAGAGTGACAGTCAGAACAGGTCAGAAGGGCAGATGCAAATGAGAGAGGGCACTAGTCCCTCCAGCACTTCAGATGAAGGTAGCAGGAGCACTCCTAGCAACCTGCCTAAGGCTGCTACCAGGCAAAGGAAGAAGAGAACCTCAGACTCTAAAGATGAGGATTATAGAGCTGAAGAAGATGAGGCTACTTCCAAAAAGGTAGTGCTCAAGAAGGTGCTTAGTTCAACTGCAGCAAAGCCAGGCATGTAGATTAAAAGGCCTGCAGGAAGACAACCAATGTCCAAAGCCAGAGCATCAACTCAACTGCCAGAAAAGTCTGATCCCATTGAGCCAGCTGCTGAGGGAAAGAAAAGGAAGGAAAGGGTCAAGAAGACCATGGCCAGAGTTGTTGGGCAACACTCCATGATGGAAGAAGAAGAAGAACTTGCTGCACCAGTACCAAAGGCACCAAAGCTTATGGGAGATGCTATTAGATCAGGGGCTGCATCATCAAAGCCCAAGGAAGCACCCAAAGCTGCCCCCAAGGCCAAGTCTGCACCAAAGAGGAATACCAGGAGTATTCCAGCTGCTGAGAAGAACAAGGCCCCAGTGCCAGAAGTTGCAAAGGAGGAAGATGAAGAAGGACAAGTTCTGAGGAAGCTCAGGCCCAAGATACCAGACCATAATGATGCTCATCCTGTAGCTGAGGACATGAACATCAGAAAGGATTCAGGGTTGAGGCTATGGAGGATGGCAGATCCATATGCCACAAGAAGGACTACTGTTGATTATAGGTTCCATACAAAGGAACAGCAGGACTTCTATGAGACAATCTTGTTTGAAAAAAGCCCATTGTGTGTGATATGAGGTGGGTCGACTGGACCAACATGAAGGAAAATGAACAACACTATCCAGGAGTGCAAGACAGTTTTATTGCTTGTGGAGTTGCAGACTTTGTTGGCAGAAGCTCACAAACTGGAATGATGAACTTATATTGCAATTCTACTCCACAACACAGTTCTATTCAGATGGGAGGATAGTTTGGATATCTGAAGGTACAAGGTACCAATCAACTATTGAGGAGTGGGCAAATCTGATAAATGCCCCAAAGGAAAAAGAAGATGACCTGGATGTATATGCCAAGAAGAAAATGGGACACAATACCATGGCACATATGTACAAAGAGATCCCAGACAAAGCCCTAGAGACTTTCTCTTTTGGATCAGTCCACTTTCTTTTGTTAGGGCTGCCTACAATTAACTCGATCCTAAGGCACACTCTATTGCCTAAGTCTGGTGACCACAACATGATCAGAGGACATGCAATCAACATGTTGCATTTGTTTGATGTGCCTCAGAAATTCAAGGTCATGAGCCTTATAGTAGAAATCATTAAGAGGACTGCAGCAGATCATAAGAGGAGTTGTGGATATGCCCCTCAGATTCAGGAGTTGATTAACTCAAAGATGGGCACAGGCAAATATCTATTGGATAGGGAACATTTTCCTCTCTATCCAGACTTTGAGGACAATGAGGTTGTCATGAATGAGGATGATCCATCATCAGTTCAAGCTCAAGAGAAGAAAGAGAAGGCAAGGAAGGAGAAGGCTACCAAGATGCCAACTCAAGAGGAGGCATCTGAGTATTTCTTAAAGAACAAAAAGGAGCATCTTGGTTACTTGATAGCATCAACACTGAGGATTGAGAAGGGGCTGGCCACCTTAACTCAGAATCAGGAAAGCTTGGAAAGAATCATGGAACAAAAATTCTATGATCTTGATGTCAAGGTAACTGAGATTCAGTCAGTTGTGGAGCAGCTGCAGGAAGACATGCAGGAGAGGAAGGGCAAGACTACCACTAATGTATTTTCCAAAGTGCCTAGAGCTCAGAGGTCAGCAGCAGTGCCAGTGCCAGACACAAGAGCAACATCATCTGCACCAGCCACAACTCCTTCAGCTCCAGTGCAACCAGCTCCAGCACCAACTCCTCCAGCTCCCTCTACATCAACTAAAGCCTTTGTCCAAGGAGCCATCTCTACACCACCAACTGAAGACCAAGCCTGAGAGACGATCTAGCACTATGCATTTTCTATGAACTTTTTGGTAACTTGTTGCCAAAGGGGGAGAAAAATGTATAGATCATAGGCTTCGAGAGAGAGATTTGTTGTCTTTTGTTCTCTCTTGTCTTCTTGGTTAAACTTGTTTGTTTTTGATTGCTTGAGATACTATGCTATTCTTGTGAGACATTGATGATCATGTGTTTGATCATAAGCTACACTTATGCATGTTTGATGATATTATCTTATCTATCCTATGTGATCATTCACTTTGCTTGGTGATGAGTGCATGTATTCAATCTTTATCATTTTGAGCGCTCCACCAAGATGTATGTGACATGGAAGAGTAACCCATGAGCCTAATTCCTTGTGCATTTGTAGTCCAAAGCAAATCCTAAACTATGCACAAATTTAGGGAGAGCTCTTGCTTATCACATACTTCTCAAAGTAATGATGTTTTTCAATCTTATTATCATTTGTCGAAGCTTTGATCTATATGTTGTCATCAATTACCAAAAAGGGGGAGATTGAAAGTGCAACTATCCCTAGGTGGTTTCCGTAATTCATAACAACATATAGCTCAGTGAGCTAATGCTATTCCAAGACATATATTTCAGGAAAGCTCAATGAATGGCCTGGCATGGATGCTGAAAGTGGATCCCTCAAAATACTAAGGACAAAGGATTGGCTCAAGCTCAAAAGCTAAAGACTCTTCATTTTATATTTTAGTGATCCAAGATCACATTGAGTCTATAGGAAAAGCCAATACTATCAAGGAGGTATGAGGTGTTGCTTAATGAGCCTCTTGCTTCATGTGCTTAGTGATATGCTCCAAAAATCCTCAACTACTTTCTCACATCCACAAATGACCTAAACCCAAAGCCAAAATCGGTCACACCGATCCTTCCTATCCGGCGCCACCGAGTTCAAATGTCATAGCCACTGCCACAAACCCTAGGCAAATCGGTCCTACCGATAGGGATCTCGGTCTCACCGAGATGGGATTGTAATCTCTCTGTTTCCCTTCGTAACGTTTCGGTCAAACCGAAGTGAGCGATCGGTCCCACCGAGATTTCAATGCAAACTCTCTGTTTCCCTTTTGTAACATTTCGGTCTCACCGAAAAGAGCAAATCGGTCCCACCGAGTTTACCTGACCAACTCTGTGGAAAGCTTATTACCAAAATCGGTCTCACCGAGTTTGTGTAATCGGTCTTACTGAGATTATGTTATGCCCTAACCCTAACCGAATCGGTCTCACCGAGTTGCATCTTAGTCCCACCGAAAATCACTAACGGTCACTAGGTTTACTAAATCGGTCCGACCGAGTCTGTTGAATCGGTCCCACCGAGTTTGGTAAATTGTGTGTAACGGTTAGATTTTGTGTGGAGGCTATATATACCCCTCCACCTCCTCTTCATTCGTGGAGAGAGCCATCAGACTAAACCTACACTTCCAACTTACCATTTCTGAGAAAGAACCACCTACTCATGTGTTGAGGCCAAGATATTCCATTCCTACCATATGAATCTTGATCTCTAGCCTTCCCCAAGTTGCTTTCCACTCAAATATTCTTTCCACCAGATCCAAATCCTATGAGAGAGAGTTGAGTGTTGGGGAGACTATCATTTGAAGCACAAGAGCAAGGATTTCATCATCAATGCACCATTTGTTACTTCTTGGAGAGTGGTGTCTCCTAGATTGGCTAGGTGTCACTTGGGAGCCTGTGACAAGATTGTGGAGTTGAACCAAGGAGTTTGTAAGGGCAAGGAGATCGCCTACTTCGTGAAGATCTACCGATAGTGAGGCAAGTCCTTCGTGGGCGACGACCATTGTGGGATAGATAAGGTTGCTTCTTTGTGGACCCTTCTTGGGTGGATCCCTCCGTGGACTCGCGCAACCGTTACCCTTCGTGGGTTGAAGTCTCCATCAACATGGATGTACGATAGCACCACCTATCGGAACCACGCCAAAAACATCCGTGTCTCCAATTGCGTTTGAATCCTCCAAACCCTTCCCTTTACTTTCTTGCAAGTTGCATGCTTTAATTTCCACTGCCTATATACTCTTTGCATGCTTGCTTGAATTTTGTGATGATTGCTTGACTTGTCCTAAGATAGCTAAAATCTGCCAAACTCTAAAATTGGGAAAAGGTTAAGTTTTTAATTGGTCAAGTAGTCTAATCACCCCCCTCTAGACATACTTCAAGTTCCTACAATTGCATACATCGTCCGGACTATAGAAGCGTCAAGATACATAGACTCAAGACTTCGGCTCGTGTCCGGATGGGACTCTCCTTTGCGTGGGAGACAAGCTTGGCGATCCGGATATTATATTTCCTTCCTTGTAACCGACTCCATGTAAACCCTAGCTCTCCGGTGTCTATATAAACCGGAGGGGATGGTCCTTAGAAGGCCGATCACAATTACAATCATACCATCATAGGCTAGCTCTTAGGGTTTAGCCTCTACGATCTCGTGGTAGATCTACTCTTGTACTACTCATATCTTCAATATTAATCAAGCAGGAAGTAGGGTTTTACCTCCATCGAGAGGGCCCGAACCTGGGTAAACATTGTGTCCCTTGCTTCCTGTTACCATCATCCTAAGACGCACAGATCGGGACCCCCTACCCGAGATCCGCCGGTTTTGACACCAACACCGGCCGCCAGCCGACTCGGCACACGCGCCATCGACGACACCGACGCTCGCCATCGCCTCGACCGGATCGCTTTCTTCCTGGAGGTGGAGGAAGGCGGCGCCATCGGGCCGACGTGCTTCAGCCTGCACACCCAGGAGGAGCCCTTTCTGAAAGGGTTCACGCTCCCCCGCGACACCCCCAAGTACAATGGAACCGTGAAGCCGGAGGACTGGCTCACCGACTACACCACCGCCATCGGTATCACAGGCAGCAACCACCGACTTGCCATGTGCTACGAACCGCTCATGCCCCAAGGGTCAGCCCGCACCTGGTTGAACAGTCTGCCGGTGGGCAGCGTCAACACATGGGTTGACTTCGAGCAGGCTTTCGTCTGCAACTTCACGGGAACCTACCGGCGACCCGGCCGCCCCAACCAGCTCGCCATGTGCATGTAGGGCCCAACGGAGACCGGCCGCGAGTACCTCGCACACTGGACTGAGCTCTGGAACAGCTGCGAGGGCATACACGAGGTCCAAGCAATCCAGTACTTCGTCAACGGGTGACGAGATTGCACCCTCCTCAAGCACAAGCTCTTGCGCTCTGAGCCGGCCACCATGGCCGCAGTCATGGTGACGGCGGACAAGTACACCAACGCCGACTTTGCCATGAAGATCCAGGTGGCACTGGATGAAGTCGGCAAAGCAAAGCCGGTTCCCCCTCCGAAGTTGGCCGACAGAAGCACAACTAGAAAAACCACAAGCGCAAGCCGATCAGCCGGATTAGCGCTACAACAACCGGCTCGTTGCGTCAACCGAGCGCGCAACCGACCCGACGGCCAAGCGTCGGCAGACCGGCAAGGCGGCATGGTAGCCCGCCTTGAGCTTCGAAGAGATGCTCGACGCTCCCTGCAAGCACCATAGCGGTGCAAGGCCGTCCACGCACACACTTCAACAGTGCGGCATCACCAAGCGCATAATGAGGGTTGATGTTCCACCTCCTCCGGCTCCGGCTCCAGGCGCGGAACAGCCGCCTCTGACTCCTCCGCCGCCTCCGGCCAGCGCCGCTATGCGTGATGATGCCTACCCAGACCATAACGTGACCTATGTCGTGTTCACCAGCATCGGCAACGACAAGCGCAACGAACGCCTCCTTCGGCAGGAGGTGAACACCGTCGTAGCACTGGTCGGACCGCCTGGTCACATGGTCCCAGGAGGACCACCCGACTGTCATGCTGAGTCCAGGTGGCTACGCCCTCATCCTCAACCCCACCATCGTCGCGCCGTGGCGCACATGCAAGTTTTCCCGAGTCCTCATTGACGGCGGCAGTAGCATCGACATCCTCTACCGCGACACCATGACCAAACTCGGCCTCGAGGCCAAGGACCTGGAGCCAACCCGGATGATCTTCCATGGCATCGTTTCCGACCTCTTCCATGCCATCGTTCCTGGCCTCTCCGGCTCGACGTCCAGGTCGGGGACAAAAGTCACTTCCGGCGCAAACCAATCTGGTTCAAGGTGGTGGACCTATCCAGCGTGTACCACACACTGCTGGGCTGACCCGCGCTTGCCAAGTTCATGGCGGTCCCCCACTATGCTTACCTGAAGATGAAGTTGCCGGGTCCGAAGGGCCTCATCATCGTCACTGGCGACTACCGCAAGTCCCTGAAGTGCACCTGAGACGGCGCCAAGATGGCCGAGTCGCTGGTCATAGCCGAGGAGCGGCGCCAGCTCAATCGGATCCCTAAAGTGTTAGTCGCGCCAATCCCGGCCGAGGAATCGGCTGACGAGGCTGCCTTCAAGCCCTCCAAGGAGACCAAGAAAGTGAAGCTGAACCCGGAAGACCCAGCCTGTAGCAAGTACGTGGTCATAGGCACCCACCTCGACAACAAATAGGAAGGCGAGCTCGTTGACTTCCTTCGTGAGAATCGGGATATTTTTGCATGGACCCCAAAGGACATGGCGGGTATCCCGAGGAAGTACGCCGAGCACAAACTCCATGTCCGCAAGGACACCAAGCCTGTTCGCCAACCCCTACGACGTTTTTCCGAAGAAAAGAGAAGAACCATCTGTGAAGAAGTCGCCAAGCTTTTGGCGGCCGGCTTCATCATGGAAATGTTCCACCCTGAGTGGCTGGCCAACCCATTCCTTGTCCGGAAGAAGAATAACACCTGTTGCATGTGTATCGACTACACCAGCCTGAACAAGGCCTGTCCCAAGGATCCGTTTGCCCTCCCGCGGATAGACCAAGTCATCGACTCGACCGCCGGGTGTGAGCTCTTGTCCTTCCTAGATGCTTACTGCGGCTACCACCAGATCAAGATGGACCCAGCCAACGCCTTGAAGACGTCCTTCATCACACCCTTTGGGCCGTATTCCTATCACCATGCCATTCGGCTTGAAGAATGCCGGTGCCACTTTCTAGCGTTGCATGCAGAAATGCTTGCTGCCACAACTCGGCCGCAACATCCACGTTTACGTGGACGACATCGTGGTGAAGACCAAGCAACACCTCACTCCCCTCGACGACCTGAAGGAAACATTCGCCAACCTGCGCAAATACAAGGTCAAGCTCAACCCAGAGATATGCGTTTTCGGCGTCCCGGCTGGAAAGCTACTTGGCTTCCTTGTCTCGGAGCGCTGCATTAAGGCGAATCTGGAGAAGATCAAGGCCATCGAGCGCATGCGCAAGCCGGCTTGGCTGCGCGATGTCCAGAAGTTCACCGGCTGCTTGGCCTCGGTCAGCCGGTTTCTCAGCCGGCTCGGCAAGAGGGCCTTGCCCTTGTACCGGCTAATGAAGAAGATGACGCCGTTGAATGGAACGGCCAGGCGGACGAAGCTTCCTGGCACCTCAGGAGCATACTCTCCACCACACCCATCCTGGCCGCGCCGACCGAGAAGGATTTGTTGTTTCTCTATATTGCTACAACCTTGCGGTCGGTCACCACTATTGGGGATATAACTATTGGTATGACCCTCCTAGAAGGGGCCGAGTTATACTTGCAAGTATTCCTGAAGCCCAAGACCCAGGATGGAGATGGCGGTTCAAGAAAGGGCACAAAGCCCGTAGACGACTTAAGGCCCGTAGTGATAAACCACCATATGTATGTGACTTGTATTGTAAGGCAAGAATAGTTAAGAGTCCGAGCCAGACATTGTTTATGAGCCGGCCGGGACTCTGTGAGCCGCTGGGCGTCGACCTCTGTATATAAAGGGACGACCCGGCGGCGGTTCAGGGCAAGTAACATTAGATCAAGAACTAGGTCAAGCGGATTTGCTCCTTGGTTATCGATTCATAAGCAATACCACCCAAAACTGGATCGTAGGCTTTTACCGTCACCGCAAGGGGCTGAACCAGTATAAACCTCGTGTCCTTTGTCCCGTTTAACCCCTTTAAGCTTCCTAGTTGCGATGGCTCCACGACTAAGTCCTTACGCTAGGACATCTGACGTGACAATTCCACGACAAGCACAGTGATGGTGGTCGAGGGACCAAAGAAGGGCAAGGTTCAAGCCGTCCAACGTCCGGTCTACTACCTGAGTGAAATGCTCTCCGCCTCCAAGCAGAACTACCTGCATTACCAGAAGATGTGTTATGGTGTGTATTTCACCGCCAAAAAGTTGAAGCGGTATTTCCAGGAGCATGTTGTCACCATGGTTAGCACGGCTCTCCTCGGCGAGATCATCGGGTGTCGGGACGCCTATAGCCGGGTCACCAAGTGGGCGCTCGAGCTAGCCGGCCACACCATCATCTACGAGCTCCGCACCACAATCAAGTCCTAGGCCCTGGCCGACTTCCTCGTTGACTGGACTGAGACCCAGTACCTACCACCGCCGCCGGACTCAACACATTGGCGCATGCATTTCGACGGCTTCAAGATGCGACTCGACCTAGGGGCCGGCAATGTGTTGTCTTCCCCGAAGGGAAACCGACTTCGCTACACACTCTAGATCCACTTCGCCGCCTCTAACAGCGTCGCCGGGTATGAAGCCCTTGTGCATGGCCTCCGTCTTGCCAAGGAACACGTCATCCAGTGCATCTTGTGCTATGGCGACTCGGACCTGGTGGTGCAGCAATGCTCCGGCGAGTGGGACGTCCGTGACCCCAACATGGAAAGCTATCGCTTCCTCGTCCAGAAGCTGTCGAGATCCTTTAAGGTTGCGAGTTCCTCCACATCCTGCGCGCGGAGAATGAGGCAGCCAACACGCTTGCCAAGATGGCCTCATCCCGGCAGTCCATCACATTCGGCGTCTCCCTCGAGCATCTGCACAAGCCATCCTTCAAGTCGTCTCTAGAATCAGAGTCCGTCCACATCCCGGATGACCCGGCCGCGCCTCAACCCGGCCCGGGGGCTTCCAAACCCGGCCCGAGGACTGCTGAACCAAGCCTGGGGACTGCCGAAATTGGCCCGGGGACTGAAGCCACCGACCCGGCCACCATCACCCTCGACCCGGCCGCTGCCAACCCCGACCCGGGGCTGCTCAGCCTGCCTCGGGGGCTGCCGACCCGGAACTCACCCTAGTGGCCGTCTTCGCCATGGTGACGGCTCTGTCTTGGGCCCTGCCTATCTCGGAGTTCCTGGAGAACGGGGTCCTCCCCATGGATGAGACTGAAGCTCGGCAGGTGCAACGCCAGGCGTCCGCCTATAGCATCATCAACAACGAGCTCGTCAAACGCAGCTCCACTAGCGTGTTCCAGTGTTGCGTCGAGCAGGACCAAGGTATCGAGATCCTCCTCGATATACACCAGGGCGAGTGCGGGCACCACGCCTCCTCGCGGTCCCTGGTGGCCAAAGCTTTCCGCCACGGCTTCTATTGGCCCCTGGCCCTCCAAGACACCGAGTCACTCGTCATCAAGTGTGAGGGATGCTAGCGCTTCAGCAAGCGCAACCACCAGCCGGCGACAGCGCTCCGCACCATCCCGATCGCCTGGCCCTTCACGGTCTGGGGACTCGACATGGTGGGACCCTTCAAAACCGCCCGAGGCGGCATGACGCATCTACTGGTGGCGGTGGTCAAGTTCACCAAGTGGATCGAAGCACGGCCAATTAAGAAGCTGGATGGGCCGACGGCCGTCCGGTTCATCAAGCACATCGCTTTACGCTACGGCATGCCAAACCGGTCGACAGGGTTCACCCCGTTCTTCCTTGTCTATGGCGCTGAAGCTGTCATCCCGACCGATGTCGAGTTCGACTCGCCGTGTGTCGCGATGTACACTGAAGCCGAAGCCAAGGAAGCCCGCGAATATGGCATCGACCTACTCGAGGAAGCATGCATCCTAACGCTCAGCTGTTTGGCCATCTACCAGCAGGGCCTGAGGCACTACCACAACAAGATCAAGCCCCTCGCATTTTGCAAGGGCAGCACAAGCTGTTCCCTCCATGGGAGGGCCCCTTCATCATCAGCAGTGCCTTGTGCGATCACAATGCCTACTACCTCATCGACACTTGCAAGTCAAACAAGCGCAAGAGAGACACCGCCGGTGAAGAAACGACCCGGCTATGGAACATGGAACTCCTCCGCCCGTTTTATAGTTAGTCGTACGAATGTATGTATCACTGCCTTTTGTAATCGCATGAAAATATGGAGTCCCCAAATGACGCTCGGGGGCTGCCCTTTTCTGACCAAGTTATTGTTTCTCCTATATTTGTGCAGCACTTGGCTGCTAAACCCGGCCACCGGTCCGACTCGATCGACCCTTGTCGGATTGCGGGTTCCAGCAGACCCTTGAGGTCCGAACTCTGGGGTGTGCACGGAGATCTCTCCTCTACCAACTCACGTCTCGTCGCCTCGCAAAGGATATAGGATAGCGAAGATGAACAACACAAGAGACACGAGGTTCATACTGGTTCAGGCCACCATTGTGGTGTAATACCCTACTCCAGTGTGTGGTGTGGTGGATTGCATCTGGGCTGATGATGAACAATACAAGGGAAGAATAGCCTCGCGAGGGATGTTCTTGCGGAGGTGTTGCCTCTTGGGAAGGATTGGATCCGGATCCCTTTCTACTGTGGTGGCTAGCCCTATTTATAGAGCGAGGCCCTGGTCCTCTTCCCAAATATTGAGCGGGAAGGGCGCCAACAATTGGCCATTTTGAAGGGGAACATCTAGTACACTTATCCTGACTAAAGTTGGTCCTCGCCTGCTAAAGACTCTGACGATGATGCCATCTTGGGCTCCACGGTGACCTCCATACTGCCGTTCTGCTGGTCTTGGTCTTGTTGCACCGAAATGGTAGCCTTTGCCTGATACCTTGGCATGTGCTTGATCCCTTTGCACCAAAGGGGAAACAAGGACACTGCGCAGGCCGGCGCAAGCCTGGCGCCCACCTGGACTCGATCGTCATGGCTTGCGTCACGGGCACCTCATGAGGTACCCCTGCCTTGATCTCTCCACCTCCTCGCGAGCCAGCCTGACGAGGCCGCGCCTGACGAAGCTGCCTGTCGCCCGCCCCACGAGGCTTGGCCCCTAGAGAGGGTCTTGAGCTAGCATTGATGAAGATGGGCCATATTGGGCCACTCCTTGAGCCACGCCGCAAGCCGCAGGCAGGCAAGTCTTGGTACCCCCGTTCCCAGAACACCCACAGTAGCCCCCGGGCCCAAGGCGCGCCCAGACTTGGCTTAGCAGAGAAGCGAAGGGGCAAGTGCGAAGCGCCGCGGGCCCCAACAGCCTGCGACCTTGGGCTCCGCATGGCGGTTGATTGGACGTGGGCGTCTCTGCTTTCCCATGATGCCTCGGCAACCGTCCGACAAGACAAGTCCCTGCATGCAAAACGGGTCATGATTACCTGTGATCATGGAGGCCGACGGTTGGCCTCCTCCGGCTATAAGTATGGAACGGCGCGAGCCTTTCCTGTCCATCCCTCCTTGCTCCGCCTCTTCTTATTCACTTCCTCCTTCAACTCGTAGACAATGCCGCCGACACGCCGGTTCTCGGCCGAAGAGAAAGGGAAGGCCCCCCGAGAGGGGCCCGTCCCACTTCCGCTGAAGAAGCGGCCGGTCCCCTGCCGCCGAGACGAGGGTGCTTGGCAGGATGTGTCGAGGCCTTGGTACGAGCGGCCTCCTCCTGGATACATGTTTCCCTTGTACGCCCATGTAACGCCCCTGATCCGATGCGCCAGGTGTTCGCCAGTTATTCGTCGTTGTTGCCATGTCATTTGCTTGCGTGTTGCATTTTGCCATGTCATCATGTGCATTTCATTTTGCATACGTGTTCGCCTCATGCATCCTAGCCTTTTCCCCGTTGTCCGCTTTGCAATCCGGCGCTCCTATGTCCTCCGGCGTTTCCCTTTTGTCTCTCATTTTGAGTGGGTGTTAAACATTCTCGGAATGGCCCGAGGCTTTCCAAGTGGCCTTGGTATAGCACCAGTAGACCGCCTGTCAAGTTTCGTGCCATTTGGAGGTCATTTGGTACTCCAACGGTTAACCGGGTAACCGTAAAAGCGTCCTTCTCTTTGCAGCCCAACACCCCTTCTAAGTGGCCCAAAACCCAGCAAACTCCCCTCCATGCTCTCGGTCGTTCAATCACGATCGTGTGGGCGAAAACCGTGCCTCGTTTGGACTCTCCTAGCTCCCTCTACCTATAAATAGGCCTCTCCCTGAAATTTTCGTCCAAACCCTAGATCCATCCCTTCCGCGCCGCCGGACAGGTCCGCCCGGCGGCCGGACACGTCCGCCCTGCGCCCCCTTGTCCAACCGGCGTCCGCCACGTGGCGCGCCGCCGCCGTCCGCCGCCCACGGCCCGCC